>NC_090439.1:889293823-889593823 GCF_031143425.1 Pleurodeles waltl | reverse complement strand
AAGAAAGCCGACATTCCAAAGCAGCAAAGTCATATACACACTGCCCAAAGATTACATTGAAAATAAATGGTTGTTCAATACCTTTCATTATCGACAGTAGTGCATAGATAAACATAATGCCTGAAGAGAAATACAATGAACTATCTCCACTACCACTGCTTATGCCATCGAAGACCAACGTGTATATTTGGGCTGCACCGACACCCATAAAAAGTCAAGGTTCACTTGTAGCGACAATGAGACATAAGAAAACGAAGGCACAAGCACCAATCCATGTGCTTCAAGGTGCAGTGTTAAGAGCCTGTTTACTCAGCTTCAATACAGCTGCTGATACAGGACTGATATCTGTGAATTACAACATGAACGCTCATCACAAAATAGGTAGTCAATTTAGTTCAGTGTTTCATAGTTTAGGAAAGCTTAAGACTATGAAAATAAAACTGCATATTGATAAAGATATCTATCCTGTTGCTCAGAGACATAGACAAATTGCTTTTCATTTACAAGAAGCTGTTGAAAAAGAACTTGAATCACTACTTAAACATGGCATTATTGAGCGTTCCACTGATCCAGCCCCATGGGTTTCTCCCATAGTGGTAGTGCCTAAAAAGGGCAGTGAAGGAGCTATATGCATCATCATGACATGCACCAGACAAACAAGGCGAATGAACAAACACAACATCCAGATCCATACATTGCTGACATGATAATGCAATTGAATGGTGCAAAGATCTTTTCTCGCCTTTATATAAATAAAGGTTATCTTCAGTTGGAACTTGAAGAACGTTTCAGACTAATTACAACCTTTTCTACATATGTTGGATTGTTTTGATACAAAAGACTTAGGGGCTCATTACAACTTTGGCAGTCAAAAAACTCTGTCTGCCAAAGCCCCTGGGGGAAGGCAGCCATTATACCGAGTGCCCCCCACAGTTGGATTACGGTGTTCCCACTAGGCGGACTGGCCCAAATGGCCCAAAAAGCAACATAGATGCAGAGCAGTTTTCCACCAAAATCTGACCCTCTTTTTCCAATGTGGGTAGCTCTAGATTTTGGACCCTAGCTCATCTGGCACCTAGGGAAACCTAGCCAACCTGTACATTTTTTAACACTATACACCTAGAGGTATCTAGGGTGGACTGACTTGCATGGCTGTCACAAGAGTTTGTTAATCAAAATCCCTTGCACTCCTCATACTTTGACTAGAAAAAAACAGATTTTCCTCACACACAAGATCATTCACACCACTAGCTGCGGGGCCAGCACATTACAACACTCGCATCAACAGACATGCCATTCAAGGGTCCATCACTTTCATACGCTTACATGACTGACTCAGCAATCACACCGGTTGGTGGCTGACAGAGTGCGTGGACTGGCGTTTGGGTAGCAATGTGTGTATTAACGAGCAGCAGGTCACTATTCACACACTGCCGGACAAGTGCTAGTCCATGCACACCGCCATCCA
Source organism: Pleurodeles waltl (assembly GCF_031143425.1). Classification (NCBI taxonomy): domain Eukaryota; kingdom Metazoa; phylum Chordata; class Amphibia; order Caudata; family Salamandridae; genus Pleurodeles; species Pleurodeles waltl. Next base: position 889,592,355 of record NC_090439.1, on the reverse strand, counting down.
AGCACCAGTCCACACACTGCCAGCCTAGCACCTGTTTTTAACTAAAAAGAAAACTCACACCTATTGGAAGTAGATGCAAAACCATACCTACAAACACAGCAGTTCTAACTAAATACATCACACATATGCCAACTGTGAAATCGGAATGAAAAATATAAACAATACAGACCAGTCAATTCACTTTCACGCTTGCTCCCAATGTCTCCATTGTGTATGGTGCAATGAGGGCACACATAGACCAGGATTAGAAGGACACTCGGGCAGTACGTACGACTCCTTATGCACACCTCTTTGGACACAGACTGTACATATCCTACTGGGAACTTTGTTTTGGGTGAGGGTGGAAAGTGGCAATCTTTCAATCTAGCCACATCCTCCACCACTCCAACTCTAGGAACACTTGCCTGTTCGACTACAACAAGGCTGCCTATCACAGACTGCTAAAAGTGAACAAATGTCATATTTGAATCTAGAGAACAATCCTTGAATAAAACAAAAGCATTGAAGGTTGCTGTATGGAATACATGGATAGCTTCTTGTACCAAATGTAAGCCTTGTGAACAACAGTGTAAGGCTCTAACCTCTGATCTACTCTATCGACATCACTCATATGCTTATCGTAGTCTAAAATACAAACGGGTTTGTGCACTTCAGCAACCTGACCTAAACAGTCATAGGAGAAGTACTTTCATCGTGAAAGGTTGTCAGCATTTGGACATCTCTCCTGTCTGAAAATTTCACAGCTAGAGGTTCATCACTAAACAAGGCACTGCACTGTCCCCTCTGAAGCTTTTTACATACAAGCTCTTTAGGGTAACCTTTACGGTTAGGACAGAGTGTGCCAAAAGTAAAAGTGTCTACTTTAAACAATTCCCTGAACAATTGCCCACCAGTGTAGAAGTTATCTACGTATAAATGGTGACCTTTGTTAAAATGTCCTCTACCAAGTTGCCACACAATTTTTTCATTATAACCAAAAGAGGATGGACAATCAAGGGGTGTTTAATAGTGGAATCCCTACCGGTTTGCACCCTGAAATTATAGATATGTCCTGTACTACTCTCGGACAGCATATACATCTTAATTTCCTAGTGTGCCCTCTTGCTATGATTGTACTGCCTAAAAACCAATCATGTCCTTGAACAGGACCAAAGACTCATCCACAGCTATTTCTTCCCCTGATCAAGGACAGGCGAAATCTTAAATCACAATCAGGGTGATCTCATGGCAACGCTGAAGCATTATCAACAAAATGCAGAAGCAAATACTGATCATGACTCTGATTGTACCTCAAAAAATGTTCAGCATACAAATTAGTCTGTTCAACAACCTCATCCAAAAATACATTGTCCATAATCAACGAAAATAAATTTGTAGGCAACTAGTTTTTAGTATTCACTCTACACCTTGCGCCATCAGTGAAGGCAGACAACACAGGCTGCACCATGTTTGGGGCAACCCAGAGTTCAGGTTTTCCAATGGGAAGCCTTTCAGCCCTAGGCTGAAATCCACATGCCTCTTGCTATACTATCACCACATCAGTGTCCTCCTCTAAAAGGGGCACTTCCTTCACAATGAAAGTGGCTTTTCCTCATCAGATGATCCCTCTTGGACAGAAAATTCACTGCCAGAATCACGGATATCCTCCTGTGCCTCAGATGTATTGTCAGTCTCATAATCATGGTCAGAGGAAGAATTTAAAAGCATACAAAAAACCTGCTGAGCGGTTATCCTGCAGCTAGCTATAATTCATACAAATAAATATAACTTCACAAATAAGTCTACAATAACCAACACTGTGTAAAATAAGGCTTTTTAAAACGGAAAGTAAAACTAATAGTAATCTGGGAGGAAAAGTAAATCAATACATAGTACACAAAGACATATACACTCAAAAACGATACCACTTACTTGCCAGAGACAGCTAGCCTCACCAGCACTTACTGTGCGCACACACACATAAACACACACACACACACACAGCAAACACCAACAATATCCCACTAGAATGTAAAAATGAAAATACATTATTCACAAGACAACACAATAGACATTGTGCACAAATCCAAGAAGAAGTTCACACACAATAAAACAGAAGCTAAATATGCTGCTATTATTCCACCATTTTTTTTACCAAACACATGCAGCTACACAAACTGCAGATCCAGCAGTGCGAAACTGCAAGCAGGAGTCACAGCAATGCAGATAAAAATCTATGTACTAGAATAAAAAGGAGAAATAAAACATTACAATCACATGCAAATCATTACAAAAAAGAAAACAGTTAACATTATAAAATGCTATTTCTGCCCATCACCACCTAAATACCAGTCCACACACACTGCCAGTCAAGTGCTAGTCCATACACACCGTCAGCCAAACGTTAGTCCACACACATCGCCAGACTACGCACACCGCAAAGCAAATGCCATTAGACGCTGACCATCAGCCGAACTCCAGTTCACAAACACACAAACTTTCCTTGGTGTCTAGTGGCTTTCTGCACCCCCCCATGGGGGCAGATTGGCCTACACATATGGCCAATCTGCCCCTCAGCTGGGGCAGACAGTGGCCCAAAGGTATACCAATTTATTTCCCTACTAAAAGGCTCAATGGAGCCACCACCAGACATATCAAAAAGAACATCTCTGGTGGCTAGTGAGCTTTCTGCTCCCCCTCTGTTATTCCAGATCGGCCTAAAAATGGCTGATCTACCATCGGGGCAGAATTTACAAAAGTACACACAAAGGGGTTGCACCCCACAGATTTGTCAAATAAAATCCCTGGCGTTTAGTGGATTTTACCCCCCCCCCTTCCCCTGGAGGGCAGATGAGCCAAAAAATGGCTGAACTAGCCCCTGGAGGGGTGAAACACAGAAAACACATGTTGCTTCCCAGGGCAGAGACCGTTGCACAAGGGGTCACTTCCTTTAAATTCACCATAAAAAAATATCAGTGGGGCCTGGCTGGTTTTGATCCCCCTCCTGCCCCCGCTCAGGGGACAGGGTGAGCCAAAACATGGAAAAAACATGTTGCTCCCTGCGGCAGCGACCCTTGCCCAAAGGGTCACTCCCTTCAAATTCACCATGAAAAAATCCTGGAGCCTAGTGGATTTCGACCACCCACAGTGCTGGATTGGCCAAAAAATGGCTGATCTAGCCGCTGGTGGGGATAGGCAAAACACGGAAAAAACATGTTGCTTCCCAGGGCAGCAACCATTACCCAAAGGAGCTCTCCCTTCAAATGCACAATAAAGAAATCCCTGTGGCCTATTGGGTTTGAACCTCCCCACTTCCGACAGGGAGCAGATCAGCTGAAAAAACAGCCGATATAGCTAGGGGTCACTCCCCTAAAATACAAGAAAGCAGTTCCCTGGTGTTTTAGTGGATGGATTCCTGCTCCACAATCATGGGCCTGACCCTTGATCGTGGAGCAGGAAACCATTCTAAACAGGCACAGGGGGAAAGGAAAAACCTCTTCCTTTCCCCCCCTGTGTCTGTTTTCCTGCAAAATACCCCCCCTCAACTCCCAAAAGGACTCACTGCGTCCTTGTTCTTCTACCAATGGCTTCCAGAGTGGCCGGCAACATTTGATGACATTGGCATGCCATGTGCGCCCCCGACGTCATCAGATTGCCAACAGAGGGGTTGGGGTGGCAGCAGAAGTGCTTCCGCTGCCTCTCCTGGTGGGGGGACTTAAAGCAACAGTTCCGTCGTCAGCACATGCCCAACATGGCTGAGGACGGAACAGTTCTGTCCTCAGTACCTAACAGGTTAAAAAAAAAATTGTGTTCTCTACTATATCTTTGTTATCATCTAGAATGTAAATAATAACTTTGTCTACTTGTATGAACTATTATTAAAATATCTAACACAGTAACACAAGTCGTGTAATCTGCACTAAGCAAATACGTTAGAAAGGCAAATAAGGGTGTTACAATTAGCTGCAAATAAGTTGCACATCTTCCATATTAAAATGCTTGTGTGTCATAATTTAGCTTTACATTATCAATTGTTTTTGACTTTATGTACCACAAAATGTTATGTATTGCATTAACATTTCCTTTGAGGTTACTTTCAATTGTATTTTGCTTAATATGCAGGACAACATATAATTTATGCCTGTTAACTCAGACAGACACTGTGACAATATTTGTGGATTTTTAGGTACACCCACATTAATACTTGCCATTGATAAAAACACACACATTACAATCCATCCATCAATCTGTGAAAGATTTATGAAAACAAGATACAGATGAACACATCAATATACAAGTATCTCGATCTAGATCTGTACATGATAGTCATATAGCTCACACAATCCACAAATCACCAGTGTTTCTCTGATGCTACAGAAGATGACAGTGGCATTTGGCCTATCAAATAAATCAGTAACATTTTATAATTTTGTGGCACTTTTTCACAATTTATATTCACATCCTCATATCACAACTGATCTCATTTAGCACTTACATTTATGACCTTGACATCTAAAACTTTGGGAAAAATCAACGTGCATATATAAACTATGACAGTGTTGTATGTATTAACATGTCTCAAAACACAATTACTCAGTCATGTCCAGCCACGAACATTAAATGTTATATAAGGCAGCAAATGTAATACCCTTGTCAAAAACGCAATGATAGGAATGTAGCATCATGAGAAGATGTCTATAACATCTTGTCTAAGGTAATTTCCTCCGTTTTCACCACTGTCATCGTCATTATGCACATCTCCTACATCACTCTGGGCATCCTTGTTGTAGTAATCATCAGGGATGGAAGAGATATTCCTGGGCAGGCCAATGTTGGCCAGCATACAACATCAAGGAGTTATTTGGCACACCTTTTCAGGTGAGCAGAAGAGGACTCTGCCAGACTTATCTAGGCAACAAAATCTTACTTTCAAGAGTCCAAAAGCCCGCTCCTCTGGCCTCCCAGTTTGACCACGTGCCTCATTGAAGCAGACTTCCTCTGGCATTTTTGGAGTTCTCAGAGGTGGTAACAACTGTGGTCTGCTAGGATAAGGAGTCTCCTGAAATATTCAAAATAACGTATATAAAACCACTGCTATTAAGTTACAAAGTTTAGACCACTATTTTATGTTATTCTTAACATTTGTTTGAGCATAGCAATTACCAACAAGCTAGGCTCTCTTATTTCCAAGTTGTGCCATCTGCTGTTGTATGCTGCTATTGAGTAGCACAAAGGAATCATGGGTTTATCCTGGAAATCTGGCACATAAATTTGTGATGTACAGATCTGGAATGCAGACTACCTGTATTTTGACTGAATGGAAATGTTTTCTGTTCTGGTAAACTTGTTCTCTGCAATGGGGTTAGAAACAAAGCAATATGTGTTCTACCAATGGCACCAACATGTGGTATTCTGCCATGAACCTCTGCCCAGGAACTGTTGTAGCACACAAGAGAAATTGTCTTGGGATATTCCATCGTAATCCCCGACAGTGTACTGAAATGATCCAGTTGCTGCAAAATGCAGTACTGGCATTGTCTTTACAAGTGATTTAATAGCTGTGGGATTTTGATTCAAAGGCATCAGGTCTGGGGACAGCTAATGTGCCAAATCCTATATGGTCTGTCAGTTGAGTTTATATTTCTTAGGCCTGATTTAGAGTTTGGTGTAGGGGGTACTCCATCACAAATGTGACGGATACCCCGCTCGCCATATTACAATCCCATAATGGCCTATTGAGATTGTAATATGGTAGGCGGGATATCTGTCATGTTTGTGATGGGGTAACCCGTCCACCAAACTCTAAATCGGGCCCTTAATCATCACCCTGTTTTTTATGTTGGCAAGTTCTGGAAAGGCACAGAGGCCTTTTGGCTGGTGTCTTCAGACTCTGCCAGGGGCCACCGTATTTGCATTAAAAAAATAAAAAAATCTATCACTATTACATATTTTGTAATAAAAGATAAAATGCGAGTGATGACACATATTGCACTATAAAACTTTTTTTTCATATAGGGTATGTGAGTAAACATTTGTTTCCATTATATATATATTTTTAAAGTGTTGATTTCTGTCAATGGAGGTTTATTTTACACGCCGCCGTATGATTTATTAATTAACCAATCCTAGGTTATATCCTCTATATCGTTTGGTAAGTTTTTATGACACATGTACCACAGTTACTGCGTTCTTGTAACATAAATCTACTGTCAAACTTTCTAGGACGCTACACGTAGTTCACCTAAAATGGAGGATGCCTGACTTGACTGTCATTGACTGCAAGACGGACATAGTACATCAATTGGGATTTCTGTCTGTCAACGGTGTACACATCAATAGGTTAACATTGTGAGGATGACTTTAGATAAACCAATGATTGGTGTGTTGACATATGCATATGTCACTGTGATGTACATGTATTTGAAATGATTCCTCCCTGGGCCTCCTAATCTTTATTAAAGTGAACACCTCCTCCTACCTTTCTGCTCACAATCTTCTGTGAGCTACAGTGGATGAGAGGTCAGGAGAAAGGACGCCAAACATCACAGAAGAGGAGCTTCTGATGCTGACTAATGATACCCCGACCCAGTACAGTCAACTGTATGGCTCTGCAGAGCAACAAGTAAGGAATTCACCAGTTATGCTGTCATTTACTTTTTATTTTGACAGGAAAATCGGTAATATTACCTTAAACAGGTCCAAAAATAATTTGTATGTTGTAACATTTACAGACATCTATAGCAAATGAAACATTTCAATTCAGTACTCTGATGGTATACACAATGTTGGTGTAGCAGAATACATGGTATGATTTTAAACCTATGAATCACAGGGGTGGCTCCTCTGCTACAGTGGACGATTGTCACCCCCCCGCCAGCAGCAGCTACAAAACATTTACAGTAAAAACATAATTAACTATGTTTTTACTGTAAAAGGGGCGGGGCCACAGGCGTGACAGGGACAGAGGGGAAGTGCACATCACTGCCCCTCAGTGCGCATGTATGTTTGGCTGGCCGTCTTGGGCTGGCCAAACATACATGCGCACTAGGCTGCTCCAACACGGCACAGGTTGGAGAGAGCAGGCAGAGGATCCAACTCTGCCTCAGTTGTCCTGGCTGGGCGCTCTGTCCAAGCCTAATGCTGCTTTCTTGCTGCCAGCAGCATGAAAGCAGAGTTAGGAATGGGCGCAGGCTGGGTATCTGTGCCTGCAATGCAAGACCAGAGCAGAGCAGCGAAAAAGGTAAGATTTTTTTTAATTATATATTTTGTAGTTGTCCCACCCTGCCACGTGCCGCGCCCCAGCCCCTTTTCCCTCTCGTGATCCAGGACTGATGAATCATATATTTGTTTATAATAATAATTAGTTTAAAAGTGCTGGACGAGCTTTGTAAGCTTTATATGTTTCTGTGCGAAGTGGCTTAACATGCAGAACTGAAGGTTTGAGTGGGTTGAGTTGTTGTTAGGCGGCACTAAAAAGAGAGAAATTATCTGTAAAATATATTCTTATCCATTATGGTTTGATATGTCTTATAAAAAAAAAACATGTATTTTCTAACACATTTTATATACAGATCCCATGTGCACTTTAATAAAAAGAGTTTTTGAAAAATATACATAACATAACTTTTTATACATATATATATATATTTAAAAGACGCATTGTTTGTCATTATGCACATAATGCGAAGCTACTGTAAGGAACATGAGCATAAACTGTACCATACGTATTAAAATGCGAAACAAAATACCTATATAGTTTTCACACATTTAATATGTAATCATAGTTAAACTACAATATAGTTATAAGCATACATCTCTATTTCTATATCAAATATGTAACAAGGGGGTAGGTTTATGTTTGTTTGTATGGTGTTGTAGTAAATTATTTGTTTTTTCAGGTTCACAACATAGACCTTCATATGGGTTCTCAAGCCAAAACTTTTACACTGTGAAGTGTACCCTTCAGAATATTTATTTTGTAATGTGAGGGATGCTGTATGGTCACCAATACATATATAAACACACATATAAGGTCACATCCACCTGTAGAGCCAGACTGGGAACCCAAAGCAGTTCTGGCAAATTTTGTCAGACCAGACCCCATAGAGTGCATTGTAAGCGAGACCACTACAAATGGGCTTGCCTCCCCAATCAAAGAAAATTAGTGAAAAATGACACAGTGAAGTTTTTCATTATATATTTATTTGTTTGTTTTTAAAGCATAGCAAATGATGACCTTACAGTGCACCAGGATACAGCAATCTTTATTCTGCAATCTTTATATGGGTTCTTTATTTATTCCCTCACTACCACCCTCTAACAGTGTCTCTCATCTTTCTATATACATACATATATATATATGTTGACAAAGGGGACTACACAATGTAGGATTCACATGTTATCCATACTAGTAGGCATTTTTAAGAGTGCTTTGTCTGGGGAAGCATAAACTCAGGATTCAGAATGTAACACAGTGGTTAGGGTCGACTTTATTTCTACACAACCAAAACCATTTAGCAAAATTAGGATAATCAAAGACTGAGGAAGAAACATTGGGGGTCATTACGACCCTGGAGGACGGTGTTAAAGCTGCGGTAATACCGCAAACAGGCCGGCGGACAAAAAAAGGGAATTATGACCCTGGCGGAAACCGCCAACAAAGACAGCCACTTTAACACACCGCCCGCCACGGCGGTACAGACAAGCAGCGCGGCGGTCACCGCCAACAGACAGGCGGAAGACAATGTACCGCCCATAGTATCACAACCCGCTAATCTGCCACCTTTTCCAGGGCGGATTCACCGTGGATAAAAACACGGCGGAAACAGTTACTGCAATTGGAAAACGCTCACCTGAACACATCCCATGAGGAACGCGGACTCCATGGAGCCGGAACTCCAAATACTCCCTGCGCTTGTCTTTCTGCTCCTCTACGACCACCATCTACGTAGGCGCCGAAGACAACGGTGAGTACTGCACCTACGACATGGGGGAGGGGGGAGGCAAAAGTTAGGGGGACACCCACGAAACACCACCACCCTCGCATATTACAACATACACACCAATGCATCCACAGAAATCACAGTAACAACCCACAATCCCCCCAGAAGAATGCAAAGACAAAGCGAAATCCGTTCAAACATTGTAATGTTGCAATATACATGTCTTGCAAAAATATACAGATATATACGAAAATCAGGCAGAAATATATACATTACGAGAAGTAGTGCAGATATGTACATATCAATGTCTGTGCACCACTAGTCCAAAAATGCATGGGCGAGGCCCACAAAAGATACCTGACCACAATCGGAGAGAACACTGCCGGGACATCAGATAGACATACTACAGACACCTCAGGGGGAAGGGGAGGGGGGGCACCTCAGCCGGATGACTGAAAAGCCAGATCCACGACGGGGCTCCATGCCCACTGTGCCATCCTGGGGAGTGCAAAGCCACAGTCTCTCAAGTCTAACAAGTGGGTGGCTTGCCCACTGTGCCATCCTGGGGAGTGCAAAGCCACAGTCTCTCAAGTCTAACAAGTGGGTGGCTTGCCCACTGTGCCATCCTGGGGAGTGCAAAGCCACAGTCTCTCAAGTCTCTACAGTGGGTGGCTTGCCCACTGTGCCATCCTGGGGAGTGCAAAGCCACAGTCTCTCAAGTCTAACAAGTGGGTGACTTGCCCACTGTGCCATCCTGGGGAGTGCAAAGCCACAGTCTCTCAAGTCTCTACAGTGGGTGGCTTGCCCACTGCCATATCCTGGGGAGTGCAAAGCCTCAATTTCGCAAGTAGATAACATCCGCCAGTGGCTCGTGAGGGGGACTGGTGCCCAGACTGGATTAGTCTCCCCGTGAAAGTTCCTGTCCCATCACTGTCCCAGCTGCACATGGGATAAGGATGCTTGATGTGGCGGGCTATTCATTCTTACCCGGTGCATGCCCTGTTCAGCTGTGCTTTGCCATGGCGGTCTTTGCCCTGTTCAGCGGTCTTCACCATGGCGGTGTTTGCCCTGTTCAGCGGTGCTTTGCCATGGCGGTTTTTGCCCTGTTCAGCGGTGCTTTGCCATGGCGGTCTTTGCCCTGTTCAGCGGTCTTCACCATGGCGGTCTTTGCCCTGTTCAGCGGTGCTTTGCCATGGCGGTCTTTGCCCTGTTCAGCTGTGCTTTGCCATGGCGGTCTTTGCCCTGTTCAGTGGTGCTTTGCCATGGCGGTCTTTGCCCTGTTCAGCGGTGCTTTGCCATGGCGGTCTTTGCCCTGTTCAGCTGTGCTTTGCCATGGCGGTCTTTGCCCTGTTCAGCTGTGCTTTGCCATGGCGGTTCTGGTACGGACATTGGTGTGTGGCATGACGTCCCTAGACTGGGCATTGGTGTGTGGCATGACGTTCCCTCATAGCCCACCTGGGCTGTGGCAGCCGGGGCCCTCCTGGGCACTGACTCCGGCGGTGGTCTCCTGACCAGTGACGATACTTGGGCCCTCCTGGGCTATGACTCCGGTGGTGGCTGTGGTCTCCTGACCAGTGACGATACTTGGGCCCTCCTGGGCACTGACTCCGGCGGTGGTCTCCTGATCAGTGACGATACTTTGGCCCTCCTGGGCTATGACTCCGGCGGTGGCCTCCTGACCAGTGACGATACTTGGGCCCTCCAGGGCACTGACTCTGGCGGTGGTCTCCTGACCAGTGACGATACTTGGGCCCTCCTGGGCTATGACTCTGGCGGTGGTCTCCTGACCAGTGACAATACTTGGGCCCTCCTGGGCTATGACTTCGGTGGTGGTCTCCTGACCAGTGACGATACTTGGGCCCTCCTGGGACATGACTCCGGCGGTGGTCTCCTGACCAGTGACGATACTTGGGCCCTCTTGGGACATGACTCCGGCGGTGGTCTCCTGACCGGTGACGACAGTGCTGGCGGTTGGGTCTCGACCGCCGGGAATGATGCCGCCCTTCTCCGCCGTGATACTCACAACAGGCTGGGCAGACTTCCTCTGGCCCTTCCCCACCTTTGGTGGAGTCACAGCTGACTCTCCAATCCCCTTGGAACCTATGTGAGTTGTTTTCCCACCAGGAGTCTTCACACGGTCCCGTCGTCCACTCTCCAATTTCAGAGTCTTTACAGGGGGTGGGCTGCGAGTGCCTTGGCTCTGGGTCACACTGCCTGCCCTGGTGGCTGGTGCACTCCACATACCTTGAACAGGCACCACTGGTATTGGTGTTTTTTTGGCTGAGGCGCTACGACGGGACTGATGAATTGGGGGAGGCGGGGTGGGGGCAAAAAGGTCAACTTTACAGAGGGACAGTTTCTGACGAACACTGGGATGGGTAGTTGGAGGGGGTCTGGGAGTGGAGGAAGAGGAGGTGGTTGTAGGAGGTGTCACTTTAGGTGTTTTGGGTGCAGGTACTGGAGGCTGTCATGAGGTGGATGGATGTTGGGTGTGTGGTTGCCGGCGTTTGTGTACTTTGGGAGGGGGCGTCACAGACACACTGGGAGAGGACACAGGGGACGTGTAAATGGCAGTGGAGGTGGTGAGTGCAGGTGAGCAGCTTGGGGTGCTGGGTGTCCTTGTGCGATTCATGGTGCCTGTAGATGTGGTGCATGCAGGTGTGTGTGTAGATGAGACTGGGAGGGAGGAGGGAGAAGAGGAGGAGGGACACACAGTGGAGGCAGTGGATGTTGCTGTGTCTGTATGTGGGTGAGGCTTGCGTGAGTGCCTGTGGGTTGTGTGGTGCCTATGTTTGCTTGAGCTACTTATGTGTGCTGACTTGTGTGCATGCTGGTCTGTAGGTGTGCTTGGGATGGGCTGGGGTACAGGGGATTGGGTCTGGGTGGAGGAGGTTGGAGGGGGGAGGCTAGACACAGGGACAATGGCTGCCATCAGTGCTGAGGCCAGAGATTGCAGGGTTCGCTGAAGGACAGCCTGACCAGAATGAATGCCCTCCAGGAATGCATTACCGTGTTGCAACTCTCGTTCAACACCCTGGATGGCATTCACAATGGTAGACTGCCCAACAGTGAGTGACCTGAGGAGGTCAATGGCCTCCTCACTGAGGGCAGCAGGGGTGACTGGGGCAGGGCCTGAGGTGCCTGGGGTGAAGGTGATGCCCACCCTCCTGGGTGAGCGGGCACGGGGCAAAGGCTGAGGGGCTGCTGGGAGGGCGGTGCTGGTAGGGGAGGAGGCGGCTGTACCTGTAGAAGTGGGGCGCACAGATGGTGCCGCCACCACAAGGGAGCCCCCATCAGCGGACGAGTCCGTGTCGCTGGTTGGTGATCCGGTGGCCGACGTGAAGTTCCCCTCGCCCTCCGTCCCACTGGTGCATTCTGAGTCCGTGGTGTGGCCCTCCATGGCCATGTGGGATGCAGCTCCCTCGTGCTCCGGTGCCACTGTACCTCCGCCTGATGATGCTGATGTACAGAAGAACAGGGAGAGCAGAAAAAGGGGGGGGGGACAGAAGAAAGACAGGTTGAATGCATGGCATACTGCTACCGTTGGCGGACAAGACAGACACAGCAGCCCCCTGCATTACGCTGTGCTCCTGGCCTCTGCATATGCAATTTCTGTGATATTGCCTACTTGGCAATGGTGGACATCTGCACACATGGATGCCACAGGGGCAACTATACCTCGACTTGGCACTCTACTGAGGTGGGGTAGAGTGCCACATGGGCTGCATTACAGAGGGGCCTAGTCTTTGTGTTTCTGGCTGGCCTAGGTACACCCACAGGGCTCCTCCCCCACCCAGACCCCTCTACTGCGTGCAAAGTCAGCAGAATGAGGTTGTACTCACCCCCTTGTGTCTGCTCTGATGCCCTCAAGCGCCCATCCAACTCCGGGTAGGCCACCGCCAGGATCCCGAACATCAGGGGTGTCATGGTGCGACGTTCACCCCTCCCACGCTGGGAGGCCATCCCCAGCTGAGCCTCCGCCTTCTTCTTGCTGCAGCGGCAAATTTCCTCCCATCTCTTCCGGCAGTGGGTGCCCCGTCTCTGGTGGGCCCCCAGGGTCCGGACCTCCTTGGCGATGGCACGCCAAATGTCCCTCTTCTGGTGGGCGCTAACCTACATGACATGCACAAGGGAAGAGGAACAGTCATTACCAACTGCACCGTCGATGTGAGTGGCCCCCTCCCTACTCTGGCCATGTGGCCCATTCATTCACATGCATTAATGTTCTATGAACTCTGCCCCCTTCCCTCTTCCAACCAGCCCTCTCCACCCAGGCCTAGCCCATACAACGTGCTCCCTGTGTACTAACCTGTTGGTCTGGAGGACCGTAGAGTAACGTGTACTGGGAGAGGACCCCGTCTACCAGTTTCTCCAACTCCTGAGCAGTGAAGGCAGGGGCCCTTTCCCCAGACGCAGCAGCCATCGTCGTTTCCAGACCGAGGTCACAGCAGCACTTGCAGTGTAGGTCCTCTCCTGTCGAAGGTCAGGTATCTAGTGATTGAACAGATAGAAAATGGCGGTGACGTCCGCGGCGGTGCGCATCATCACCGCCGGCGCACCTGTTCATTGGCTCCTGGGACCCATAGGGTCCAATGTTAACCAATGCAGCATTGGGCCGCGGTCTACGACCGCCTACCGCGATGGTGTGGAACGCCAGCGCAGTTACCCCACAATCCCATTGTCCCAATTTAGAGGTCAGGCAGCCGCCATTTCAGGGGCCCACATGGCTTCATATACTTCTGCGTCACACATAGCTAGGCCTACACTCAACACACATACAGGAATGGTTTTGTGATTGGTGTAGTCTCGTGAGTAACTGTGGGTACATACCTGGAGGGAAAATGACTGATTCATCGCTGTTGTCCTTCGTAGGCACCGTCAGCTGGGAGAATTGAGAAGATGGCAGAATCCTCCGGTGTACCGACCGCTGGTGGACCTGTTGACAATGGAAGAGCGACATGTAATCGTCACCTACAGGTTTGACCGTGCCACAATCCAGGAACTGTGTACCCAGTTGGAGCCAGACCTGATGTCACCAATCCGCCATCCGACTGGAATCCCCCCTGACGTGCAGGTGCTGTCAGTGCTCCATTTCCTTGCAAGTGGGTCATTCCAGACAACAGTGGCCATGGCATCAGGGATGTCCCAGCCTATGTTTTCCAATGTTTTGTCCAGAGTGTTGTCTGCCCTGTTGAAACACGTAAGGCGATACATCATTTTCCCTGAGGTGGAAGATTTGCCACAGTTAAAGGTGAGTTCTATGGCCTTGGACATATCCCCAATGTCATAGGTGCCATTGATGGGACCCATGTAGCTCTGACCCCCCCCCCCACAGGAGTGAACAGGTGTACAGAAACAGGAAGAGTTATCATTCCATGAATGTTCAGATGGTCTGTTTGGCAGACCAGTACATCTCCCAGGTAAATGCTATGTTCCCTGGCTCAGTGCATGACGTCTACATCCTGTGGAATAGCAGCATCCCTGATATGATGGCTCAACTCCAGAGGCACCGTGTATAGCTATTGGGGGACTCTGGTTACCCCAACCTGTCATGGCTACTGACCCCAGTGAGGAATCCCAGGACCAGGGTAGAGGAACGCTACAATGAGGGCCATGGGCGGACTAGGAGAGTGATCGAACGCACCTTCGGCCTCCTGAAGGCCGGGTTCAGGTGCCTCCATATGACAGGTGGTTCCCTATTCTACTCACCGAAGAAGGTGTGCGAGATCATCATCGCCTGCTCGATGCTTCATAATTTGGCTTTGCGATGCCAGGTGCCTTTTCTGCAGGAGGATGGTCCAGATGACGGTGATGTGGCAGCTGTGGAGCCTGTGGACAGTGATGAGGAGGAAGCTGAGGAAGAAGACAACAACAACAGGGAGTCAGTCATACAGCAATATTTCCAGTGACACACAGGTGAGAACATTTTCATTTTTAACATTACATTAACTTTCACACGTCTACCTCTATCCTGTCTGTCGATTTCAACCAGTATTTGGTAACTGAGTTGTACCTTTCCATTACGGTTTCACAGGTGTGGTTACCAACATGTGTCATCTGCTTGCATCCTTCAAGGACTTGTGATGTGTGACATAGGTATGTTGGCTTTACAATGGGAAACGCATTATGACTCTGTCATTGATAATACATATTTACAATATCACAGACTGACTCCATATTGTTTTGTGTTTCAATGGTGTTTATTAAAGTGCTCAGAAATGGGAGGGGGTTGTAAAATGGTGATGGGTGATTGCGGAGGAATGTCCATGGCAGAGTCCAGTCTATTAGTCTCACAGGTGCACTGCCCATCTTGGCATAGGAAGTGGAGCTGGGGCAGTTTAAGTATGGACAGGGTAACAAAGTGGGTCAGTGGGGGGACAATCAGGGTGGTCTCATTTCCTGGCGTGGGTCTTGCCATCTTGCTCTGTCCTGTTCCTGGCTCTCAGGGACCGCTTGCGTGGTGGTTGTCCATCTGCAGGGGGTGGGGTACTGGTGTGGTGGTCCTGTGGCAGGGCGTCCTGTCCACTAGCGCCGGCAGAGGTGGTGGGCAGTTCATCGCCCTGGCTAGTGTCAGGGGCCCCTTGGAGTGCCACGGTGTCCCTCAGGGTCTGCTGTATGTCCTTCAGCACCCCTACGATGGTGCCCAGGGCGGAGATGATGGTTCTGAGTTCCTCCCTGAACCCCAAATACTGTTCCTCCTGCATGCGCTGGGTCTCCTGAAACTTGGCCAGGACCGTTGCCATCGTCCCCTGGGAGTGGTGGTAGGCTCCCATGATGGAGGAGAGGGCCTCGTGGAGAGTGGGTTCCCTTGGCTTGTCCGCCCCCTGTCACACGGCAGCCCTCCCAGTTCCCCTGTGTTCCTGTGCCTCCGTCCCCTGGACCGTGTGCCCACTGCCACTGCCCCCAGGTCCCTGTTGTTGTTGGGGTGGTGGGTTATCCTGGGTTCCCTGTAGTGGTGGACACACAGCTGATTGACGTGTCCTGGGCACGGAGGTATGGGCCCGCTGGGTGGGTGCTGTGCTGGTGTTACCAGAGGGTGGAAGGTCAGTGTTGGGCTGTGCCTGTGGAAGGGGAACCGACTGTCCCGAGGCCCACGATGGTCCGGGCTGGTCATCAGGATCCAGTAGGGCAGAGCTGCTATCGTCACTGTGGGCCTCTTCTGGGGGTGGAGTGGTGTTGTCTGGACCCTCTGGTGTGGTGACGGTCCTTTGGGTTCCTGCAGGGGTATAAGGGCATGATTATTGCATGTGTGTGTGTGATGGTGTGCAATGGGTGGGTGTGCGTGTACCCCAGTGGTACATAATAGCTGTGGCGGACTACCGCCGTGGCAGCGGTGTATTGGTGGTCTTCTGCACGGCGGTAAGCGCCTTTTACCGCCAATGTTGTAATGACCCCCAAAATTTTCCAACCTGTACCATGCAGTTTGCATGCAGCTCTTTGATGGCAGTTTGTACCTCACCCTGCTAGATTGTGATTGTAGCTTATGCGCAGTAACAAACTGAGCTCTGTGACAAAAACAGTATCCCACTGAGCTATGCACATAAAATACAGTTCTGAGATCTGCATAGTACACGTTCTTTGCAGCAGTCATATTAACCCTCTGCGCTACCTTAGATGAGTCAAAACTGCCACTAGACAAAACCCCGATCTCGCTCCATCAGGTACATTAATCATCATAGTTATCTTGGTCCTTTTATTGTTTCCTGAAGACTGTTGGGCATACAATGAACGCTGAAGTGCTTTTAAAATGACTGCATTGCAACAAAACCGTCCCCCAGTAACAAAAGCTGTGCCCGCCTTTCCAGCCTTCCAGGGAAATGCCCATCGCCCAGTCCGGCCCTGTTCACCTGCTCCAAACTGAGCTTGTGCTCTGTCCCTTAAAGATTTTAAGATTATAGATGTGTAGTGTTCTAAATTTGTTACTGATGATGTGCTGCATACATATTTTACACATTGCCTCTCAGTGAAGCCTGGCAGCTTCAGTGTCAAGGTACCAGGGGGTTAAGCCCAGCTTAATTATTTGAGTTTCTGTGGTTCAGCCTGACATGGACTCTGTTTCTTGTCTGAGTGGGACTTCCACCCCCACAAACAATTAGCCCATTTATTTTAAGGGTACAATACAATCCATTAACTAATATATTATCTACACATAGTGTGAGTATTAAAATGCATGAAAGTGTGTTGGCAAATACTTCCATGCCTACCCTAAACATATAAATGTAATTTAGCCAATTGAGAATCTGAATAAAGTGTGGGGTGCCCAAGCAGGGATGCATGGAGGGGGCAGTGTAAGCGTGGAGCTCCAGCGCCCAAGGCCCGCTTCAGCAATCATCTTGTGGCCCTGGAGCACCTCACGGAAAACAGAGTGCAGGGACACAGCTCAAGGGTCCGAGGGGCCCTGGTGCGGTCCTGGCGCATGCTGCAGGGGCCGTACAGCTCTGAGATCAGAGCTAGACTAGCTGTGTGCCAGGACAAAATGGTGGTCTTTTCGCCCCCAACACCTTGATTCAGCCACCAGGAGCAGAGGTGAGGTGGGCTGGTCCATCTGGGGCCCAGAGATGGCCCCCAGAATGGCTAGGTTGCACAGGCCCCACATTAAATATTGACTGGTGGTGCTGATGCCGTCCTGCATATGCTGCCAATGGTTGAAAGATTGACTGGGGCCGAGGTTGGGATACACCGCGCCTGCTAGATACTCCAAGAGGACCGGAAGCAGTGGGGGCATGGAGTCTCTTCCCCTGCCTCATTGCTGCTAGAGGTAGGTTTTGAACTGTGGCACTGGCCAGATTGGAACCGGCCTCAGGTTAATTGAGCAACACAGTGTGGTGGCAATGAGGTCTGAGGAGTGTTTATTAGGTGAGCACTCAGGGGCCCACTGCTGTATGGGACCAAGTAGGTGAGTGCAGCTGGAAAAAGACAGTGCCACCCTCAGATCACAGAAGGAGGCCCAGTACGCCACAAAACTATATGCCTCCTACCCAAAGGAGAGAAAAGACATTCTGGGGACAAAAGACTGCCACTCCTCCTGATCCATTGCTGAGCTGGGACCCCCTGCTGCTTGAAAAGCATCCTCCACAGGTATGGAGCACTGGGCGTGGGTTATAAGTGCCCAGGCGTTGCAACGACATGGATTGGGACCTGGCGCAGGGAAAGGAGAAGTTCCTTTGAGGAGAAGGCCTTGTGAGATGAGAACCAGCAGGGCAGAGAGGGACAAAGAAGATTAACAGAGCGGTGAGGGTTCCCTTGTCCAGAATACCATACCGGGTGCCCTTTGAGAAGGGTGTAGAGCCTGCCTGGGCTGAATCCCCAAGAGGGATGCAGGTTAAAGAGTTTAACAACACACCAGACTCAAATCACCAGCAAAGGTACCCGCTGGATGCAATCCTGTGATCCCAATACATCCCCGTCTCACAGATGCAATCTTTGCGGTGAATAGGTGAACCCTGCCTTTGCACCGAGCCACAAAGCCAACAAACTAGCCATTGTACAGCCCAAGATAGCCAGACCGCTCCCGGGGGACGATACACCCTTGCAGCAGAGAAACAGGGCACACACCAAAGGCGGCATTGGTAATCAGGACCTAGAGGCGCACATGGCCATCATACTGACAGCCATAGAAGACAACAAAATGGTCCTAGAGCACAAAACAGACACAGTGGTACAGGAGGTTGTCATACTTTGGACAGACCACAAGAAATTAGTGGAGAAGGTAACAGAAGTACAATCTACACTAGCCCAGGTCCAGCCTCAAAACTCCAACCACATCTCCCAAAAACAGGCACTGGAGAAAGAGATAAGTACCCTGAGAGGAAGGATTGATGATGTGGAAGGGAGGTCTCATCGCAACAATGTCCTATTGGTAGGAATAAGGACCCAGCATGGAGCTATTTTTGGAGGATTGGCTATCATCAGTAGTGCTGGAAGGGAAAACATCCCACTGGTATAAGGGCACCACCATGTGCCACTGTTGCCCAACTGCTCAATTTCCAATACAGAGATGCCATACCATGAAAGGCACAGGCAGATGGATGGGAGCAATGTTAATATCATCCAAGACTACATCACAATGGTGCCACAACAACAAACCTTTATTAGGGTCAAGAAACATCTAAGCCACATAGCTCCACCTTACGCCCTGCTCTTCCATGCAAAGCTCCGGTAATTGTGAAAGGAGCATCTAATTTCTTTGGTACTGCTGCGGAGGCATGAGACAAGCTAGAATGGTACAGATATCCATGTGTTAAATGTTACAGAAACTAAATATTCATGCGTGACGGACGTACTTTGATTTGAGGTGGTGGTCAGTTTGAAGACCCCAGCACAGTAATGTAGAGTGGGGAGGGAGCTGGGGTATGTTATTCAGCTAGAAAAACTCTAAGAAGCACAGGACTCATGGGGGAACACACGATTTTGGGGGGGAAATGACAGATGAGGGAAGGGACTGAAGCATCACACGACATCCCACACACTGAAAATGTTGACATGGGATGTCATTGGACTGAGCAGCAAAATTAAGAGAGGCCTAGTAATCAAGATGCTGACTAGAGATGTGGCAGATATAATTTTCCTTCAGGAAACGTACATAAAAGACACTAAGGGGGTCACTCTGACCCCGGCGGGCGGCGGTTGCCGCCCGCCTGGCGGGAACCAGCATTTGACCGTTCCGCGGTCAAAAGACCGCTGGCGGCATTCCGACCTTCCCGCTGGCCCAGCGGGAAGGGGGCCTGCAACATTGAAGCCGGCTCCGAATGGAGCCGGCGGTGTTGCAGGTGTGCGACGGGTGCAGTTGCACCCGTCGCGCTTTTCACTGTCTGCTAGGCAGACAGTGAAAAGCAGGCTGGGGCCCTGTTAGGGGACCCCTGCACTGCCCATGCCGGTGGCATGGGCAGTGCAGGGGCCCCAGGACACCCGTTCCCGCCAGCCTCTTCCTGGCGGTGAAAACCGCCAGAAACAGGCTGGCGGGAAGGGGGTCAGAATCCCCAAGGCAGCGCTGCCCTGGAGGGTTCTCCCAGCCGGGGGAGATCCGGCGGGAAACCGCCGGACCCGGCTGGGCGACCGCGGCTGTACCGCCGCGGCTGTACCGCCGCGGTTGGAATGACGAATGAAGCACCGCCAGCCTGTTGGCGGTGCTTCCGTCATTCGCGACCCTGGCGGTCTATGACCGCCAGGGTCGGAATGAGGGCCTAAATGTGAGGCACTGAACAGATGGAAATATAGGGTAGTAAGCCACTCCGATTACACCACAGGCTCCAGGGGAGTAGCAATTCTGACTAAGGGAATGATAGCTTCTCTTGTTACCAGAATATGAACAGATGACCTGGTTCACCACACTGCAGCACTGGGAGAACGGGAGGGAGAAACAGCACCGCTGGTAAATCTATACGTCCCACCTTGGTTTCAAATGGATACATTTCAAACTCTGGGTTGTCTATTGTCTATTCATGGAATTACTGCAGGCACTAACTATAGTAGGAAGGAATTTTAATATGACACTGGACCCATACTTAGACAGAACAACTGCCAGGAGGACATCCCAGGCCCTAGCCGGGAAGCTCCACTCCTTTATGCAAGCACTGGGCATAGGGGACGTCTGGAGAACAATGCATGGGTCACGACTCGGCCACTCATATTACTCAGGAGTATGCAACACTCATTCTCATATTGACTATTTCTTTACCTGGTCTCAAGGCTCTCCAGGTTTGATGAGGCAAAATACAAAGCAAGAGGAATCCCTGATAACTCTTACCTCAGTATCTAACTAGAGACCTAGAAAGCAAAAGGAAAGGGATAATGACTAAATGGTGCCTGACCAACAAAACAGAAGTAGAGCCCCTACCCAAACCCACTAAACACTATTTTATTAAATAACGCTGACTCAGTGAGGGACGTATCCACACTTTAGGAGACTTACCAGATAACTATAAGAGGAGTGATAGTATCAGGGGAAGTGGGAAACAAATTAAGTGAAAACAGTATGAGACAAAGGAAAGGGAACCACTAGATCTACAGAGGGGCTATCTCCAGCAACCCTCAAATGCGTCAAAATCCCGCATGGCATTGAAACAAGAGGAATATCGGGCAATGGAAACTGATGTGATTAAGCAGACCTACGTGGCACAACAAAAATGTCTCTATGAGGCGGGAGATAAGACTAGCGTGGCAAGGAACAAGAAGGAAATTGTATCCAAGTAATCATAACCCCAGATGGTGTGCTCAGCCGGGGGCAGTGAGGTCATAGCAGCCACTTTGGCGGAACACATGCAGATCTTTTATTCTAAGAAATGACACCCACCCATGGTGGACTTAAGAGACTTTTTGTCCAAGACTGCCATTATAGGCAGTTGGGAAGTCACAGTGCAATGTTTCTAGAAGAGGACTTAATGGTAGAGAAGGTTCAACTGGCCCTTACACAATTGCAACCCGGAAAAAGCCCCAGTCCAAATGGACTTCTGGTGGAATTCCTAAAGAGAATGGCCAGCAAGATACCGCTACATAACATGTACACAGAGGCCTATCATAAAAGAATACTCACTAGTGACCTTGTACCTGCAACAACTGTACTCTTACCCAAAGCAGGAAAACCTAGAGATCAATGGGACTCCTACCGGCCAATCCTGCTCCTTAACTCTGACACGTAAATACTGGCAACCCATCTGAGGAGTGTGATATGGGATTTGGTACATCCAGACCATAGTGGTTTTATGCTCCATAGATCCACAAAGCTCAACCTGCACCACTTATACAACAGCATAGCAACTGTGAAGGGACTGGGGGACCTCGTAACCCTGGTCTCGTTGAATGTGAATAAAGCTTTTGACTCAGTGGAATGGCCTTTCTTGTTTGAGATCCTTATGAAAATGGAGTTTGGGCCCAATTTGGTGAGATGGGTCCACCTGTTTTATACAAACCCTAAGGTACCAATTTAAGTAAATGGGGTCCTTTCCCAAGAATTTCCTATAAAGAGTGGCATGAGGCAGGGTTGCCCCCTTTTGCCCTTACTATTTGCTCTTGCCATACAGGCATTAGTGGAATGGATAAGGGTAGATACCCAGATTTGGGAATGGTGATAGACAACACTTGGGAGGAATGGTTATCGTTATATGCTGATGACATTTTCCTATATCTAGCAAACCCAGAGATCTCTGTCACAGGAGTGGGTGAGATTTTTGCAACCTACATGAATTACTCTGGAGTATAAACTGGGAGAAATCCCCGATATATCCGATGGGTGGTTGGAAACCACTGAAATCCATGCCAATGTAGAGTGCAGACCACCACTTTAAACACCTGGGACTGTGGATATCCAAAGACGAAAAGACACACTATGTAGATATCTGGACCCACCCCTTAGCATATTAATGCTCAATCTAAAACACTGGAGATTCCTACTGCATTCGCTGATGGGCTGGGCAGTGATTTTCAAAATGATTAGATTTCCCAGGTTCACATACATACTACTGAATAGCCCATACGCAATCCCGACCACTTTCTTCCAAACACTTAACAGGTTAATAAGGCCCCTGCTATGGATAGGGGGCCCATCCCGAATAGCACTCTCAGTGCTCCAGTGCTCGGTATATGACGGGGGAATATCTTTCCCAAATGTCAAAAAATACTATGAGGCAGCAGACGTTAGTTGGCCTATTGCATGATCTTCCATTTTGTCTAAACTGACCGGCTGTGGGTGGGAAGGATTACCTCCATGACCTTTATAATGGTTAGCTAGCTGACAACAGACTGCTACCACTACAGGAATCTCCATATGGTGTAGGCAACTGAGAGAAATGGGGTGGGGAAAAAAGGCAAACACCTAAGACCTATCTCTGGGTGGGTACCAAACTGGGCCCAGTTAACCCATTACCAGTATTCAGGAATTGGGATCTGATTGGCCTCTCCTTGCTGAAGAAGGAATATGAAATGGCACCCACACAAAAGTTCAAATGCTTACAGTTCTGCTATGCGTTGCAGGCCAGGATTCCCCCTCACCTTCCCCCAAGGAGAGGAGACTAACGATGAATCCATGCTGGAACGATGATTGTTAGATTGTTGTATGATCACAAAGACAATTTCCCTAACATATTGGCCCTCATTAAGATCTGACCGCCGGGCGGCGGCCAATGCGGCCGCACTCCCGCCGCAATCATTTTGAGATCTCCGCTGGGCCGGCGGAAACCTGGTTTCCACCCGCCGGCCCAGCGGGGATCTCAGCTGCAACACAGGAGCCGGCTCCAAATGGAGCCAGCGGTGTTGCAGCTGTGCGACGGGTACAGTTGCACCCATCGTGCTTTTTGACAGTGAAAAGCTGCACGGGACCCTGTCAGGGCCACTGGCATGGGCAGTGCATGGGCCCCCAGGAGCCCTGCGACTCCCCGTACCACCAGCCTTTTCCTGGCGGTTCAAACCACCAGGAAAAGGCTGGCGGTAGGGGGACTCGTAATCCCCTGGGTAGCGCTACTAGCAGTGGTGCCCTTGCGGATTAGAACCGCCGGGGCCATTGTGGTGGAAAACCGCCGGCCCCGGCGGTGCAACCGCGGCGCTTCCGCTGCGGTCGTAATGACCCGGAATGCACCGCCAGCCTGTTGGCGGTGCTTCCGTCACAACAGCACTGGCGGTCTTGGACCGCCAGGGTTTTAATGACCACCATAGTATGTTAATGATAAGCACCCACGGCGACCTGGATAAGCTACAAACATGTTGGCAGATAAACATGGGGGAACTAGATGATGATGACTGGTGAGACGCCCTGCAATTTCCATGAGAAGTTGTGATTCAGACATGTTTTCACCTGATCCAACTTAAAATACTATGGTGGTCATTACAACCCTGGTGGACGGTGTTAAAGCGGCGGTAAGACCGCCAACAGGCCGGCGGTAAAAAGTTTGCAATTATGACCGTGGCGGAAAGCGCCAACAAAGACAGCCACCTTAACACTCCGACCGCCACGGCGGTACAAACGAACAGCGTGGCGGTCCCGCCAACAGACAGGCGGAAGACAATGTACCGCCCACAGTATCACAACCTACCAATCCGCCACCTTTTCCGGAGCAGATTCACCGCAGATAAAAACACGGCGGAAACAGCCATTTAAAAGGGAAAACGCTCACCTCTACACACTCCACGAGGAAGGAGGGCACCATGGAGCCGGAACTTCATATTCTGCCAGCGCTAGTCTTCCTGCTCTTCTACGAGGATCCTCAATGCCGGCGGCGAAGACCACGGTGAGTACTGCACCTACGACATAGGGGAGGGGGGAGGCAAAAATACAGGGACACACACACTCAACACCCCAACCCCCAGCCCGACCCTCACCCACTACAAAACACACACCAATGCTTATCTATCCATTACAGTAACACCCCCAACCCCCCGGAAGAATGCAAAGACAAAAGGAAATGAGTGGAACCATTGTAATATATCAAAATACAGTAAGCAAATATATACATATATATATATATATATATATATATATACACACTATAAACAAAATATACACCACGATTAGTAGTGCAGGTATTGCACCATTCATAGTCCGTGGACCACTGGGCCCAAAATGCATGGGCGAGGCCTACACAAGATACACGATCCAAACGGAGAGAACACTGCAGGGGCATCAGATAGAAATACAACAGGCACCTCAGGGGGAAGGGAAGGGGGGGCACCTCAGCCGGATGAGTGCACCACGCAGATCCACGAGGGGGCTCCATGCCCATTGATGTATCCTGGGGAGTGCAAAAGCCACAGTCTCTCAAGTCTCTACAGTGGGTGGGTTGGCCACTGTTCAATCCTGGGGAGTGCAACGCCACAGTCTCTCAAGTCTCTACAGTGGGTGGCTTGCCCACTGTACCATCCTGGGGAGTGCAAAGCCACAGTTTCTCAAGTCTCTACAGTGGGTGGGTTGCCGACTGAACCATCCTGGGGAGTGCAAAGCCACAGTCTCTCAAGTCTCTACAGTGGGTGGGTTGCCCACTGCTTCATCCTGGGGAGTGCAAAGACACAGTCTCTCAAGTTTCTACAGTGGGTGGTTTGCCCACTGTTCAATCTTGGGGAGTGCAAAGCCCCAGTCTCTCAAGTCTCTACAGTGGGTGGGTTGCCCACTGCTTCATCCTGGGGAGTGCAAAGCCACAGTCTCTCAAGTCTCTACAGTGGGTGGGTTGCCCACAGCTTCATCCTGGGGAGTGCAAAGCCACAGTCTCTCAAGTCTCTACAGTGGGTGGGTTGCCCACTGTTCAATCCTGGGGAGTACAAAGCCACAGTCTCTCAAGTCTCTACAGTGGGTGGTTTGCTCACTGTTCAATCCTGGGGAGTGCAAAGCCACAGTCTCTCAAGTCTCTACAGTGGGTGGTTTGCCCACTGCTTCATCCTGGGGAGTGCAAAGCCACAGTCTCTCAATTCTGTACAGTGGGTGGGTTGTCCACTGCTTCATCCTGGGGAGTGCAAAGCCACAGTCTCTCAAGTCTCTACAGTGGGTGGGTTGCCCACTGTTCAATCCTGGGGAGTGCAAAGCCACAGTCTCTCAAGTCTCTACAGTGGGTGGGTTGCCCACTGTTCAATCCTGGGGAGTGCAAAGCCACAGTCTATCAAGTCTCTACAGTGGGTGGGTTGCCCACTGTACCATCCTGGGGAGTGCAAAGCCACAGTCTCTCAAGTCTCTACAGTGGGTGGGATGCCCACTGCTTCATCCTGGGGAGTGCAAAGCCACAGTCTCTCAAGTCTCTACAGTGGGTGGGTTGCCCACTGTACCATCCTGGGGAGTGCAAAGCCACAGTCTCTCAAGTCTCTACAGTGGGTGGGTTGCCCACTGCTTCATCCTGGGGAGTGCAAAGCCACAGTCTCTCAAGTCTCTACAGTGGGTGGGTTGCCCACTGCTTCATCCTGGGGAGTGCAAAGCCACAGTCTCTCAAGTCTCTACAGTGGGTGGGTTGCCCACTGTTCAGTCCTGGGGAGTGCAAAGCCACAGTCTCTCAAGTCTCTACAGTGGGTGGGTTGCCCACTGTACCATCCTGGGGAGTGCAAAGCCACAATCTCTCAAGTCTCTACAGTGGGTGGGTTGCCCACTGTACCATCCTGGGGAGTGCAAAGCCACAGTCTCTCAAGTGGATGCATGTCTCCACTGGTTCTGGAGGGGGACTGGTGCCCAGAGTGCTTCATCCTGTGCAGGACAGATGGAGTGGATGCATGTCTCCACTGGTTCTGGAGGGGGACTGGTGCCCAGAGTGCAGCACTCACGCTGTGACGGTCCGAGTTGCGTCACTGCCCCTGCCGCAAATGGGCTAGCGGTGCTTTCCATGGCGGTCTTTGCCCTGTTCAGCGGTCCTTGGCCTGTTCAGTGGTGCTTGAGTTGCCAGTGTCAGACCTGTTCAGCGGTGCTTTCCATGGCGGTCGTTGCCCTGTTCAGCGGTCCTTGCCATGGCGGTCTTTGCCCTGTTCAGCGGTCCTTGGCCTGTTCAGCTGTGCTTGAGTTGCCAGTGTCAGACCTGTTCAGCGGTGCTTTCCATGGCGGTCGTTGCCCTGTTCAGTGGTCCTTGCCATGGCGGTCTTTGCCATGTTCAGCGGTCCTTGGCCTGTTCAGTGGTGCTTGAGTTGCCAGTGTCTGACCTGTTCAGTGGTCCTTGCCAAGGCGGTCCTTCATTGCCCAGCAGGGCTGTGGCTGGCAGTGGCCTCCTGGGCAGTGACAATGGGGCTGGCAGTGGCCTCCTGGGCAGTGGCCTCCTGGGCAGTGACAGTGGGGCTGGCGGTGGCCTCCTGGGCAGTGACGATGGGGCTGGCGGTGGCCTCCTGGGCAGTGACTCTGGCGGAGCCTTCCCGGGCAGTGACTCTGGCGGAGCCTTCCCGGGCAGTGACTTTGGCGGTGGCTTCCTGGGCAGTGACTTTGGCGGTGGTCTCCTGGGCCGTGACTCAGGCAGTGGCTTCCTGGGCAGTGACTTTGGTGGTCGCCTCCTGGGCAGTGACGATAGAGCTGGCGGAGGCCTCCTGGGCAGCGGGGATGATGGCGGTCTTCTCCGCCATGCTGCTCCTCCCAGACTTTGGAGATTTCTTCTGCCCCTTCCCCACCTTGGGAGGAGTCACAGCTGAGTCGACACTACCCCCGGGACCCCTGTGAGCGGCTTGGCTGGCTGGAGTCTTCCCCCTCTCCCGCCGGGCACTGTCCAACTTCTGGTGCTTCACGGGGGGGACTGGCTGTGCTGTGGCTCCGTGCCACACTGGCTGGCCTGGTGGCCGGTGCACTCCACATACCTGTAACAATAGGCACCACTGGTCCTGGAGATTTTTTGTCTGAGGTGCTAGTACAGGACCTATGAGTTGGATGGGGGGTAGGGTGGGAAATAGGTTAAGGGTGGACAGGAAATGTTTTTTGGAGACACTGGGACGGGTAGCTGGAGGGGGTTTGGGAGTGGAGGAAGAGGTGGTGGTTGTAGGAGGTGTAACTTTTGTGGATTTGGGTGCAGGTGCATGGGCTGGAGGCTGTCGTGAGGTGGATGGCTGTTGGGTGGGTGTGTGCCTGTTTTTGTGTATCTTCGGAGGGGGCGTCACAGACACATTGGGAGAGGACACAGAGGATGTGGAAATGGTAGTGGGGGTGGTGAGTGCACGTGAGCGGGGTGTGGTGGTGGGTGTGCTGGTGCGGGATGTAGTGGCTGTAGTGGTAGTGCATGCAGGTGTGAGTGTAGACGAGACTGGGAGGGAGGAGGGAGACGAGGAGGAGGGGGACACAGTGGAGGCAGTGGATGTTGGTGTGTTTGTATGTGTGTGATGCTTGCGTGAGTGCCTGTGGGATGTGTGGTGCTTATGTTTGCCTGAGCTTCCCTTGTGTGTTGAGGTGTGTGCAGGCTGGTCTGATGGTGTGCTTGGGATAGGCAGAGGTACAGGGGATTGGGTCTGGGTGGAGGAAGTTGGAGGGGGAGCCTAGACACAGGGACAATGGCTGCCATCAGTGCTGAGGCCAGAGTCTGAACGGTTCGATGAAGGGCAGCCTGACCAGAATGAATGCCCTCCAGGAATGCATTTGTGTGTTGCAACTCCCTTTCTACACCCTGGATGGCATTCAAAATGGTAGACTGCCCAACAGTGAGGGACCTGAGGAGGTCAATGGCCTCCTCACTGAGGGCAGCAGAGGTGACAGGGGCAGGGGCTGAGGTGCCTGGGGCAAAGGTGATGCCCACTCTCCTGGGTGAGCGGGCACGGGGCGAAGGCTGAGGGGCTGCTGGGAGGGCGGTGCTGGTGGGGGGGGGTGGCGGCTGTACCTGTAGAAGTGGGGGGCACAGATGTTGCCGCCACCACAAGGGAGCTCCCATCGGAGGATGAGTCCATGTCACTGGTTGCAGTTCCTGTGAGCGCCGTGGTGCTCCCCTCGCCCTCCGTCCCACTGGTGTATTCTGAGTCCGTAGTGTGGCCCTCCATGGCCATGTGGGATGCAGCTCCCTCGTGCTCCGGTGCCACTGTACCTCCGCCTGAAAAAGGCTAATGCACACAAGAACAGGGAGACCACAAAAAGGGGAGGGACGACAGAGGAAAGACAGGTTGAGTGCATGGCTTACCGCTACCGTTGGCGGACAATACAGACACAGCAGCCCCCTGCACTACGTCGCGCTGTTGGGCTCTACAGATGCAATTCCTGGGAAATGGCCTACAAGGCTATGGACGACATCTGCACACATAGAAGACACAGGGGCATGAATACCTGTACTTGGCACTCTACAGAGGTGGGGTGGGGTGCCACATGGCCTGCCTTACGGAGGGGCCTTGCCTACGGAACTCGCCCTGGCCTAGGGAAACCCACAGCCTCCCTCCCCCACCCAGACACCTTCACTGCGTGCAAAGTCCGCTGAATGATAGTGTACTCACCCCCTTATGTCTGCTGTGATGCCCTCAAGCGCCCATCCAACTCAGGGTAGGCCACCGCCAGGATCCTGAACATCAGGTGGGTCATGGTTCGACGGGCACCCCTCCCACGTTGGGAGGCCATCCCCAGCTGAGCCTCCGCCGTCTTCTTGCTCCAGCGGCGAATGTCCTCCCATCTTTTACGGCAGTGGGTGCTCCGTCTGTGGTGGACCCCCAGGGTCCGGACGTCCTTGGCGATGGCACGCCAAATATCCTTCTTCTGGTGGGCGCTGACCTACATGACATGTACAGGGGAAGAAGAGAAGTCATTACCAACTGCACCGTCAAAGTGAGTGGCCCACATCCCTACCCTTGCCATGTGGCACATGCATTCACAGTCCTTCATGCACGCAGAACTGTGCCCCCTTCCTTCTTACAACCAGCCCTCTCTACACAGGCACAGCCCATACAACATCCTCCCTGTGTACTTACCTGTTGGTCTGGAGGACCGTAGAGTAGCGTGTACTGTGGGAGGACCCCATCGACAAGCTTCTCCAACTCCTCTGCAGTTAAGGCAGGGGCCCTTTCCCCAGACGCACGAGCCATTGTCTCTTCCAGACCAAGGTCACAGCAGCGCTTGCAGTGTAGGTCCTCTCCTGTCGGAGATCAGGTATCGAGTGATTCAACAGTCAGAAAATGGCGTTCACGTCCGCGGCGGTGCGTACCATCACCGCCGGCGTACATCGTCATTGGCTCCTGGGACCCATAGGGTCCAATGTTAACCAATGCAGCATTGCTCCGCGGTCTTCGACCGCCTACCGCGACGGTGTACAACGCCAGCGCAGATACCTCACATCCCATTGTCCCAGTTTAGAGGTCAGGCAGCCGCCATTTCAGGGGCCCACATGGCCTAATTACCAACTGCGTCACACATACCTAGGCCTTGTCTCACAACACAAATACCGACCACATTTTGTGTATGAATGGTGTTCTGTGTAGACTGTGGGTACATACCTCTGAGTTGTTTGACTCTGTGGTCGCTGTTGTCCTTCATAGGCACCGTCCGCTGGGACATGTGAGGAGATGGCGGCATCCTCCGGTGTACCGACCGCTGGTGGACCTGTCGACAATGGAGGAAAGAAGTTTGATCATCACCTACAGGTTTGACCGTGCCACAATCCAGGAACTGTGTACACAGTTGGAGCCTGCACTGATGTCAGCAATCCGCCATCCCACAGGAATCCCCCCTCAAGTGCAGGTGCTATCAGTGCTCCATTTCCTTGCAAGTGGGTCATTTCAAACAACAGTGGCCATGGCATCAGGGATGTCCCAGCCTATGTTTTCCAACGTGTTGTCCAGAGTGTTGTCTGCCCTGCTGAAATACATGCGGAGCTATATCGTTTTCCCTCAGGTGGAGGACTTGCCTACAGTGAAAGGTGACTTCTATGCCATGGGACATATCCCCAACATCATAGGTGCCATTGATGGGACCCATGTAGCCTTGGTCCCCCCCCACAGGAGTGAACAGGTGTACAGGAACCGGAAGAGTTATCATTCCATGAATGTACAGATGGTATGTTTGGCAGACCAGTACATCTCCCAGGTAAATGCTATGTTCCCTGGCTATGTGCATGACGCCTACATCCTGCGGAATAGCAGCATCCCTTATGTGATGGGTCAACTCCAGAGGCACCGGGTGTGGCTATTAGGGGACCCTGGTTACCCCAACCTGTCATGGCTACTGACCCCAGTGAGGAATCCCAGGACCAGGGCAGAGGAACGCTACAATGAGGCCCATGGGCGGACTAGGAGGGTGATCAAACGCACCTTCGGCCTCCTGAAGGCCAGGTTCAGGTGCCTCCCTATGACAGGTGGATCCCTATTCTACTCACCAAAGAAGGTGTGCCAGATCATCGTGGCCTGCTGTATGCTTCACAACTTGGCTTTGCGACGACAGGTGCCCTTTCTGCAGGAGGATGGTCCAGATGGCGGTGTTGTGGCAGCTGTGGAGCCTGTGGACAGTGATGAGGAGGAAGCAGAGGAAGAAGAAATTGACAACAGGGACTCAGTCATCCAGCAATATTTCCAGTGACACACAGGTGAGAAAACATTCCTGCCTACTACAAGTACTTTAACACTTCTACCTCTATCCTGTCTGTCGATTTCACCCAGTGTATGGTCACTGAGTTGTCATTTCCCCTTACGGTTTCACAGGTGTGGTTTCCAACGTGTGTCATCTGCTTAGATTCCTCATGGACTTGAGCTGTGTGACATAGGTATGTTGACATTACATTTGAAAAAGCATTTTTTTACTGTCATTGCTAATACACAATTTCGAAATCACAGACTGACTCCAGATTGTTTTGTGCTTCAAGGGTGTTAATTGAAGTGCTCAATATTGGAGGGGGTTGTAAAATGGTGAGGGGGATGGTGGAGGAATGTCCATGGCAGGGGGTGGGGTGCTGGTGTGGTGGTCCTGTGGCGGTGCCTCCTGTCCACTAGCACTGGCAGAGGTGGTGGGCAGTTCATCGTCCATGCTAGTGTCAGGGGCCCCTTGGAGTGCCACAGTGTCCCTCCTGGTGTTAAGTATTTCCTTCAGCACCCCTACGATGGTGCCCAGGGCGGAGCTGATGGTTCTGAGTTCCTCCCTGAACCCCAAATACTGTTCCTCCTGCATGCGCTGGGTCTCCTGAAACTTGGCCAGGACCGTTGCCATCGTCCCCTGGGAGTGGTGGTAGGCTCCCATGATGGAGGAGAGGGCCTCGTGGAGAGTGGGTTCCCTTGGCTTGTCCGCCCCCTGTCACACGGCAGCCCTCCCAGTTCCCCTGTGTTCCTGTGCCTCCGTCCCCTGGACCGTGTGCCCACTGCCACTGCCCCCAGGTCCCTGTTGTTGTTGGGGTGGTGGGTTATCCTGGGTTCCCTGTAGAGGTGGACACACAGCTGATTGACGTGTCCTGGGCACGGAGGTATGGGCCCGCTGGGTGGGTGCTGTGCTGGTGTTAACAGAGGGTGGAAGGTCTGTGGTGGGCTGTGCCTGTGTGAGGGGAACCGACTGTCCCGAGGCCTACGATGGTCCGGGCTGGTCATCTGGATCCAGTTGGACAGAGCTGCTGTCATCACTGTGGGCCTCTTCTGTGGGTAGGGTGGAGATGTCTGGACCCTCTTGTCTGGTGACATTGGGTAGTGGTGCTGCAGGGGTGTAAAAGCATGATTATTGCATCTTTGTGTGTCATGGTGTGCAATGGGTGGGTGACCGTGTACCCCAGTGCTAGCATTCCTGTGTGGGGGCTTGTGTGATGATGGTTGAGGGGGGTGTTATGGGTATGTGCAGTGGGCATGCTTTAGCGATGGGTGTCCATGCTTTGTTGTGTCATGCAGGGCTTGGTGTTGGGATGTGTGGTTTGTGTTATTAGTACATTTGTGAGGAGTTGGAGTGATAGGGGAGGGGGCGAGGGTGGTAGTCTGTGATAGCATGCAGGTAGGGTGGGGGATATGATAGGTTTGACTTACCAGAGTCCATTCCTCCACCTACTCCTGCGAGGCCCTCAGGATACAGAATCGCCAAGACCTGCTCCTCCCATGTTGTTAGTTGTGGGGGAGGAGGTGGGGGTCCGCCGCCAGTCCGCTGTACTGCCAGGTGGTGTCTTGAGACCACGGAACGCACCTTCCCCCGTAGGTTGTTCCACCTCTTCCTGATGTCGTCCCGATTTCTTGGGTGCTGCCCCACTGCGTTGATCCTGTCGACTGTTCTTCGCCATAGCTCCATCTTCCTAGATATGGAGGTGTGCTGCACCTGTGATCCGAATAGCTGTGGCTCTACCAGGACGATTTCCTCCACCATGACCCTGAGGTCCTCCTCCGAGAACCTGGGGTGTCTTTGCCGTGCCATGGGGTGGTGTGGGTGATGTGTGGGGTGGTGTGTGTGGTGATAAGTGTGGTGATATGTAGTGGTGTGTGGTGTTTTGTGCGTGGAAGTTGTGTGGGTGATGGTGTTGAGTGCCTGTGGCTGCTAGTTTGTGGATGGTGGTGTCTCTCTCTGGCCTTCTTTCTGAATTTTTGGTAGTAGGGGTTTGTGGGTGATGTGGGTGTGTATTTTGTATTGTATTGGGTGTGTGGGTGTGGTGTGTGTATGTGTATCAGGTGTGTGTATTTGGAATTGTCCAATGTGGCGGTGTTTTGTAGAAATGTGTCTATTTTGAGCGCGGCGGTGTGTACCGCCAATGGAATACCGCGGTTGAAAGACCACTGTGTTGATTCGTGGGTTGTGATAGTGTGGGCATATTTCTGTTGGCGTGACGGTGGAGGTTTTGTTTTCGCCAGTTTATCACTGACCTTTGGTGTGGCAGACTTGTGTGGGTGTCTGAATTTTGTCAGATTTCGAAATGTGGGTCATAATAGCTGTGGCAGAATTCCGCGGCGGTGTGTTGGCGGTCTTCTGCACGGCGGTAAGCAGCTTTTACCGCCAATGTTGTAATGACCACCTATATAGGGTATACTATAACAGAACGCTTCAGTGCAAAATAGGCAGGATGGGGGACAATCAATGCTTACGCAATGTGGTCAAAAGGACTCCCTCACACACATATTCTAGGATTGCCTGGCTCTTCACTCATACTGGAATGGTATACTGCATAGACTAGAAGCCGCAGTAGGCTCACAGATAGATGGACAGGTGCCCCTGGTGGTATTGGAGAATCTGGAGGGATTCAGATGCAGCCTCGTTCCAGATGCTCCACCCCTACCTCTGAGCCCTAATTGGTGGCTCCAGCCCTAAAAACCAACCCAACCCTATCTCTGAGCCCTAATTGTGGCTCCAGCCCTAAAAACCGATCCAACCCTACCTCTGAGCCCTAATCGGTGGCTCCAGCCCTAAAAACAAACCCAACCCTACCTCTGAGCCCTAATACGTGGCTCCAGCCCTAAAAAACAACCCTACCTCTGAGCCCTAATATGTGGCTCCAGCCCTAAAAACCAACCCAACCCTACCTCTGAGCCCTAATACGTGGCTCCAGCCCTAAAAACCAACCCTACTTCTGAGCCCTAATACGTGGCTCCAGCCCTAAAAACCAACCCAACCCTACCTCTGAGCCCTAATTGGTGGCTCCAGCCCTAAAAACGAACCCAACCCTACCTCTGAGCCCTAATAAGTGGCTCCAGCCCTAAAAACCAACTCTGGGTTTCCTAGTAACAAAAATAAAAATATTGTTGAAATGGAGAAGTGCTAAGCGCCCACGAGTACAAGACTGGAAGAGGGAAGTGAGTGTATATCGAGGTAAAGGAAGACTGGTTTATGAGGGAAGGGGTTGCCCCAAGCCTTTTGGGAAAATATGGGACTAGTTGCCCAAGGAAGGGTAGAGCTACGACCATTATAGGGGTGAACTTAGAACAACAAAGGAATGAAGGACTATTGTGCCAAGTTGAGGTTGAGACAGGAAGAAGTACTGGTTCTAGACTCCGACTCCCCGGGGTTAATCGAATAGTGATAAGATATAAACCAAAGAGATAGAAAACTTAATATCGCATTCACCAAGGTCAAGTTAGGCTAGAGGGGACTGTGGAGCGGAGGAGACTGTGCACATATTGGAAGGAATGTTCCACCTCTTTTCTTTGCTGTTATTGCTGTATATGCAAAATCA
This sequence comes from Pleurodeles waltl, assembly GCF_031143425.1. Classification (NCBI taxonomy): domain Eukaryota; kingdom Metazoa; phylum Chordata; class Amphibia; order Caudata; family Salamandridae; genus Pleurodeles; species Pleurodeles waltl. The sequence continues at coordinate 889,557,980 of NC_090439.1, read as the reverse complement.
ATAAAATACACAATAAAAAAGAAGAATCTGAATTAAGCCAATGGTCCCACATTTAGGCAACATTGGTGGTTTAGAAGAAAGCTTTTAGGCTTGTTTCTTACTTTACATCACATGCATGTTTATAAAGTATCTACAACAAACAATGTTTTCCCTTCATCTATACTGCTATGACTCAATAATTGTGAGAATTGAGAGATGGCGTCAAATAAGTTCAAGCACCAATGCAATGTTTTCATATAGATAGTAAAAATGGGTTAATGCTTGTGGGGGGGTAGAAGAATCACTCATTCAACCTCTACAATTCTTGTGTGGGTGATCTCCATAAAGTAAATAAATTAACTTGTAGTTAATCCTCTGGAACCTTGCCACAAAAGCAGCCAGACTTAACTCAGAGTCAATGTGTAACATATTTATGCAGCGCACAAACAATAATAAAGTGAAAGCACAAAACAAGAAAAATCCCAAACCATTTTTGAAAATTCTAGATAATTTTATTCATTTAAATGGCACCTTATTAATGTTAATTAAGCAGTAGAATCAGAGGTAGTAAATTTTGCATGTATTGAGTTTAAATAGCATATAAAATCTGAAAGTGCCATCTGCAATTATTTGGTACCGGTAGACTGGTTAAAAGTAACAATATAAGGCCAACCATGATGGAGTTCGTATTGGATTTAAGGGGTGTATTGTGTCCAGTATTGGCTTACTATCGGACTTAGAAAAATTCTTAACAAGGTCCTAGAGAAGATAGTCTCAAGCAGGATGAAGCTGTAGACTGTAGCCAAATAGGCCTCCATCAGGCCGCATACCTTCTTCAAGTGGTCACGCTTAAGGTGATTTGCTGCTGCGAAGAATGTAGCAGGATTTGCAGCAAAGTCAATTCCACCATCAATTCATCTTTAGCAGATAGACTTCCAGGTAGTTCATGGTCTGCTGTTGGTTCTCAGAGCAGCAGCTTTAAAAACTTTTTATAAGTCCCCATTTTCTAACATGAGGTAGGAGCAGTACCAACTCCAACACTTCTAAGGCTATAGGACCTGGGGTACAAATCTTGAGGGGCTAAGACACAGCTCATCAGATGGCGGCTGGAGTGTTCAGTGTCTCTAAAACCTGTTGTGTCTCTGTAGCTCACAGAGCAAAATCATACCAGCCATTGCAGTAACCAGTGTTCAAGCACCAGGTACAATCTTCCTTCCTCAGGCAGCAGGGCAGCCCTCGCAGCAGCAGTGCAACACACAAGCCCTTCTTTTGAGTCTTCCACAGGCCCTGACATGATCTGTAGAGTGGTTGTGGGTATCTAATTTTGTAACTGGTGCCCGCCTTTGTGTGTTAGGCAAGTACCTGTCCTACACCGTTATGCCAAGCTCTGCAATTCCCCTGTCATGGGTCAAAACTGTGTGGGGTGACAAATGTTTGATGTCAGTTTCCCTTGTGTGTGCTGGAAGCAAATCCCTTTGAAGTGTAAGTGGAGCACAGTAGGTCTCTACCCCCAGACATCATGGTAGGATGGATCATCTTGTATATATAATACCTTTTGTGCGACTGTCTGGTAGAGATTTAAAAAGCCTAATAGCAAAGCCTATCACAGTACCATAACAGTGTGGAAGAAGGCACACATGTTATAACAAGATATTCTAAACCAAAATTATAATTTTAAACATTACGGATTAACCCCATACTCTAACATGAAATATTTCACATTACAATCATTTGATTCAAAACAGGATATGTCGATCAGCTCCCAGTCCAATAATATCATTTTTTAAATCTAATAAATCAATTCAGTGTTAGGCAATATGAAACGTTAAGCCACACAGCAGTAACAAAATACTGAATGAGTGTTTCTCTGGCAGGACATGTATAAATAAAATACAAATCCTACTGTTTAACTACAATGCAGCTTGCATCATAAACTGTTAGGTCCTACCTATGGGTGGCATAATTTTTCAAAAGGAATATTCATGCCAGCCTAAATGTAATTTTGACTGCAAAAAACGGCGGTTTAAAAGGGCACTACACGCTGCAGTGTCCATCCTGAGACATGGTTTAAAGTGCTACTTTAGTGGGTGGCACAATGAGTGTTGCATGTATCTATTAGCGTTTATTTTACAGGCCCTGGATAAAAATAGTAACATATCATAGGGACCAACAAATAATTTGAATGTGATTGTCAGTTGTATGCTATTTTACTACATTTTAGGGGGAGGGAACAAACTATTTAGCACTGGTTATGAGTGGTAAATTGTGCAGAGTTATGCTGCCAACAAAACCGATGTTGTAAACAGAAGGGGAAAATCAGGGTATGACTTTGCTTATAGTGACAGGTCAAAAAAGTATAATTACCTGGATGGATTCACTTTCCTGTGATTTCATGGTAAAATGTGAACATCATTGTCAGTGCAGTTTAGTTTTTTGTTTGTTTGAAAAAGCATACATTAGTCCATCAACTAGTGTCCAGGAACTCTAGAGGATCTGTGGGTTTGTTAATACATAGTTGTGTAGATGACAAACACTCTAGTGTGTTTTTACTGCCTACAGAGCAGCTTAGCACTATGTAAAGATAACTTCCACATCACAGGCCTATTTAGTCCACTATTTATTGCCATATGAATATTTGAATTTCCCTATAGGTTACACTTGCGATAAGTCAGGTGACCCTTGAAGTTAATTCAGGAAACCTGGAGCGACCTCACACAGCTCACATCTGTTTAATATTCAGACACCATGGGGGTGATTCTAACCCTGGCGGTCGGTGTTAAAGCGGCAGCCAACCCGCCAACAGGCTGGCGGTAAAAAAAATGGGATTCTGAGCCTGGCGGGAACCGCCAACACAGACAGCCACCTTAACACTCCGACCGCCACGGCGGTACAAACAAACAGCGCGGCGGTCACCGCCAACAGACAGGTGGCAGACAATGTACCGCCCACACTATTCCAACTCACCAATACGCCACCTTTTCCGGGGCGGGAGCACCGCCGATAAAAACACGGCGGAAACAGACTACGAACGGGAAAACGCTCACCACTACGCACTCCAGGAGGAAGGAGGACAGCATGGAACCCAAATTAAACATCCTACCTGCTCTCGTCTACCTTCTCATCTACCACGAGTACGAAGTCCGGCGCAGACGACAACAGTGAGTACTGCACCTACGACACACGGGAGGGGGAGGACGAAAGGTTACGGGCACACACATATGCAACCCCCCCCCCCAACTATGTACTTACCAATGCAGAGCACCAAGTCACAGTGACACCACCCAAACACCCCTGAAAAATGCTAGGACATAATCATATTTGGAATAAATATTTATGTACCAAAAAGCTCCAGAAAATTATCGTACAACCATGAAAGATATTCACAACAAAACTAATGACATACACATCAGTGTATAACTGAAGTACCAAGTCCTGCACATCCTACGAATTCAGCATGTCCGTGGGCCAATGTCTTGAGAAATAAGGGCAAAGCCCACACAGGAGACCTGAGTCCTTTGGAGAGAACACTGCAGGGGCATCAGATGTAAAAACTACAGGCACCTCAGGGGGAAGGGAAGGGGGGGGCACCACAGCCACATGAGTCCACGACGCCAGATCCACGAGGAGCCACCATGCCCACTGGACCATCCTGGGGAGTGCAAAGCCACAGTCTCTCAATGTCTCTACAGTGGGTGGGCTGCCCACTGGACCATCCTGGGGAGTGCAAAGCCACAGTCTCTCAATGTCTCTACAGTGGGTGGGCTGCCCACTGGACCATCCTGGGGAGTGCAAAGCCACAGTCCATCAGGTGGATGACAGTCTCCACTGGTCAAGGAGGAGGCATGGTGGGCACAGTGAACCATAAACGGTGCTTGAGATGGCGGTGCCCAGCGGAGCGGTGCTTGAGAGGAAGGGCCCAGCGGAGCGGTGCTTGAGAGGAAGGGCCCAGCGTAGCGGTGCTTGAGATGAAGGGTCCAGCTGAGCGGTGCTTGAGACGGCGGTGCCCAGCGTAGCGGTGCTTGAGAGGAATGGCCCAGCGTAGCGGTGCTTGAGAGGAAGGGCCCAGCGGAGCGGTGCTTGAGACGGCGGTGCCCAGCGGAGCGGTGCTTGAGAGGAAGGGCCCAGCGGAGCGGTGCTTGAGATGAAGGGCCCAGCGGAGCGGTGCTTGAGATAAAGGGCCCAGCGGAGCGGTGCTTGAGACGGCGGTGCCCAGCGGAGCGGTGCTTGAGACGGCGGTGCCCAGCGGAGCGGTGCTTGAGAGGAAGGGCCCAGCGGAGCGGTGCTTGAGAGGAAGGGCCCAGCGGAGCGGTGCTTGAGACGGCGGTGCCCAGCGGAGCGGTGCTTGAGAGGAAGGGCCCAGCGGAGCGGTGCTTGAGATGAAGGGCCCAGCGGAGCGGTGCTTGAGACGGCGGTGCCCAGCGTAGCGGTGCTTGAGAGGAAGGGCCCAGCGGAGCGGTGCTTGAGATGGCGGGGCCCAGCGGAGCGGTGCTTGAGAGGAAGGGCCCAGCGGAGCGGTGCTTGAGATGAAGGGCCCAGCGGAGCGGTGCTTGAGATGGCGGTGCCCAGCGGAGCGGTGCTTGAGATGAAGGTCCCAGCGGAGCGGTGCTTGAGACGGCGGTGCCCAGCGGAGCGGTGCTTGAGAGGAAGGGCCCAGCGGAGCGGTGCTTGAGATGGCGGGGCCCAGCGGAGCGGTGCTTGAGAGGAAGGGCCCAGCGGAGCGGTGCTTGAGATGAAGGGCCCAGCGGAGAGGTGCTTGAGATGGCGGTGCCCAGCGGAGCGGTGCTTGAGATGAAGGGCCCAGCGGAGCGGTGCTTGAGAGGAAGGGCCCAGCGGAGCGGTGCTTGAGATGGCGGGGCCCTGTTCAGCGGTGCTCTTCTCCACGGCGGGCCCTGTTCAGCGGTGCTCTTCTCCACGGCGGGCCCTGTTCAGCGGTGCTCTTCTGCACCGCGGCCCTGTTCAGCGGTGCCTATCTCCACGGCGGGCCCTGTTCAGCGGTGCTCTTCTGCACCGCGGGCCCTGTTCAGCGGTGCCTATCTCCACCGCGGGCCCTGTTCAGCGGTGCTCTTCTGCACCGCGGGCCCTGTTCAGCGGTGCTCTACTCCACGGCGGGCCCTGTTCAGCGGTGCTCTTCTGCACCGCGGGCCCTGTTCAGCGGTGCCTATCTCCACGGCGGGCCCTGTTCAGCGGTGCTCTTCTGCACCGCGGGCCCTGTTCAGCGGTGCTCTACTCCACGGCGGGCCCTGTTCAGCGGTGCTCTTCTGCACCGCCGGCCCTGTTCAGCGGTGCCTATCTCCACGGCGGGCCCTGTTCAGCGGTGCTCTTCTGCACCGCGGGCCCTGTTCAGCGGTGCTCATCCAGCAGGTCAAGGGAGCCAGACCTGGCCTGGACTCCCTGCTCAGTCGCCCTCGGACCGTGACGTTTCTGGACCCTTCGGGGACGGACTCCTGGCCTCCTTAGTGTCCTCCTTCCCAGCTGGGATGTGGCATGTGGGGTCCACCTTCTCCGCGCTGCTGCTGCCCTTCCGCTCCTTTGATGGGGCTCTCGGGCCCTTGCCTCCCCTAGATGGTGTGGGTGGTGAAGTGGCCACACATTGCTCCTTGGGGGCAGCCCTGTCGGTCCTCGCACGGCGGCCCTTGTTTTTGCGGGTCCTCTTGCCGGGGGGGGGGGCTGGACGTGTCCTTGCTGCTGATCGATGTGTCACTGCTGGCAAAGGGTGGGCTCCAGAACCCAGGCACAACAGTGACACCCGAAGCTGGGCTGGTGGTGGCTGCGGTGCTCTTGGGACTCTTTGAAGATGGATGGGGGAGCTCATCGGGGGGAAAGAGGTTAAGGTTAGCCAGGAAAAGTTTTTTAGGGCCAAGGTAAAGGGTAGGAGAAGTGGAGATGGAAGTGGAGGTAGAGGAGGTGGTTGTAGGAGAGTCAGGTGTGCTGTCATTGGGTGAAGGTGCTGGTGCTGTAGGCTGTCGTGAGGTGGATGGCTGTTGGGTGGGTGTCTGCCTGCGTTTGTGTGTCTTGGAAGAGGGGGTGACAGACACAGTGGGAGAGGACACAGGGGACGTGTAAATGGCAGTGGGGGTGGTGACTGCACGAGTGTGGACTGTACTGGAGGGTGAGGTGGTGATGGAAGCACTGGCTGATGTTGGGGTGCATGCAGGTGTGAGTGTAGACGTCACAGGGAGGGAGGAGGGAGACGAGGAGGAGGGGGACACAGGGGTGGCAGTGGCTGTTGGCATGTCTGCATCTGGGTGTTGCTTGGGTGAGTGTTTGTGGGATCTGTGGTGCTTGTGTTTGGATGAGCTGCTCTTGGGTGTTGAGGTGTGTGCAGGCTGGTCTGATGGTGTGGATGGGATAGGCTGAGGAACAGGAGACAGAGAAAGGCTGGAGGCAGTAAGAAGAGGGAGGCTGGAAACAGGGACAATGGCTGCCGTCAGTGCTGAGGCCAGAGCAGTGAACGCTCGTTGATGGGCAGCCTGACCCGAATGAATGCCCTCCAGGTACGCATTGCTCTGTTGCACCTCCCTTTGCACACCCTGGATGGCATTCAAAAGGGTCGTCTGCCCAACAATGAGCGTCATTACCAGGTCAATGAGCTCCGCACTGAGGGCAGCAGGGGCAACAGGGGCAGGGGCTGAGGTGCCTGGGGCGAAGGAGACGCGCGCCTTCCTGGGCGAACCGGCACGGACGAAGACTGAGGGGCTGCTGGGAGGGCGGGGCTGGTGCGCTGGGTGGCGGCTGTACCTGTAGAGGCGGGGGGCACGGATGTTGCCGCCACCCCTAGGGAGCTCCCATCCGAGGACGTGTCGCTTTCGCTGCTCTCACCAGCGGTCCCCGTCGTGGTGCTCCCCTCGCCCTCCGGATCACTGGTGCCCTCGGTGTCTGTTCCTGGGCCCCCCGGGGCCTTGTGTCCTGCAGCTCCCTCGTGCTCCGATGCCAAATCTCCTCCGCCTGATGATGCTAATGCACACATGCACAAGAAGATGAAGAGAAAGGGTGGGGGGAGAAAAAAGAAGACCAGGTTGAGTGCATGCAATGTCAACACCGTTGGCGGAGAGGACAGACACAGGTGCCTAATGCACTAAGCCGCGCATTCGGGGTACACTACTCAGTACTACTGACTAAGACAACAGGCCAAGAGACGTCAAACGCGCACATGGGAGATGCTGGACCTTCAATGGCTGTACTTGTCACCCTACCGAGGTGGGGGCCGGGGGCACAGGGCCATGCCTAAGGGAGAGGACTACACTACAGAAAGCGCCCTGGCCTAATGTCACCCACAGCCCTCCTCCCCCACCCAGACGCCCCTCCACTGCGCAGAAAGATAGGAGAATGTGCTGATACTCACCCCCTTGTGTCTGCTGTGATGTCTTAAAGCGCCCATCCAATTCAGGGTAGGCCACCGCCAGGATCCGGGACATCAGGGGGGTCATGGTGCGACTGGCACCCCTCCTAGGTTGGGAGGCCATCCCCAGCAGTGTTTCTGCGGTCTTCCTTGTTCCGCGGCGGATGTCCTCCCACCTCTTGCGGCAGTGGGTGCCCCGTCTGTTGTGGACCCCCAAGTTCCGGACTTCCTTGGCGATGGCACGCCAAATCTCGATCTTCTGATGGGCGCTGACCTATTTGACATGTACAGGGTGGAAAGGAGGAAATCATGAATGACCTGCATGTTAGATGTGATTGGCCCCCCCCACCAACTTTGCCATATGGCACATGCTCTCATCTGTCGGGCGTTGCACTCCTCATTCGCCCCCCACCCCACCAACTTACATCCACCCCAATCCACACAGGCATAGCCCATTCCATGTGCACCCGGTGTACTCACTTGTTGGTCTGGAGGACCGTAGAGTAGCGCATACTGGGGGAGGACCCCATCCACGAGCTTCTCCAACTCTTCAGACGTGAAGGCAGGGGCCCTTTCCCCAGTCGCAGCAGCCATTGTATCTACCAGACCGAGGTCACAGCAGCACTTGCAGTATAGGTCCTCTCCTGTGGATGATCAGGTCTCGAGTGATTAAGCAGATAGAAAATGGCGGTCACGCCCGCGGCGGTGCGTACCGCGACCGCCGGCGCACTTCGTCATTGGCTCCTGAAACCCATAGGCTTCAATGTTAACCAATGCGGCTTTGCGCCGCGGTCTTCGACCGCCTACCGCCACGGTGTGCCCCGCCAGCGCATTGACCTCACATCCCATTGTCCCACTTCACAGGTCAGGCAGCCGCCATTTCAAGGGCCTACATGGCTTAATTTTGACTGCGACACACAGGCCTAGGCCTTGCATTGCCACACATACACGCCTTTCAACCCATTGCCATTCTTTAACTGTGCAAGCTGTCTGTACGTACCTGTGGTTTGGCTGACTCTCTGCTCCATGTTGTCCTTCCTAGGCACCGTCCGCTGGGACTTGCGATGAGAAGGGGGAATCCTCGCGTGTACCGACCGCTGGTGGACCTGTCGACAATGGAAGAACGCCATATATTACTTCGATACAGACTTGACCGTGCCACTATCCATGAACTGTGTGCCCAGCTGGAGCCAGCCCTGATGTCCCCCATCCGCCAACCCACAGGGATTCCCCCTCTGGTGCAGGTTTTGTCAGTCCTCCATTTTTTGGCCAGTGGGTCATTCCAGACCACAGTGGCCATGTCATCTGGAATGTCTCAGCCTATGTTTTCTAAGATTTTGAGCAGAGTGTTGTCTGCCCTGATGAAACTCATGCGGAGCTACATCATTTTCCCAGAGGAGGGTGACTTGCCTACAGTGAAGGGTGATTTCTATGCCCTTGGACATATCCCCAACATCATTGGTGCCATTGATGGGACCCATGTGGCTTTGGTACCCCCAAAAGACGATGAGCAGGTGTACCGAAACAGAAAAAGTTATCATTCGATGAATGTCCAGGTGGTCTGTTTGGCTGACCAGTACGTCTCCCATGTAAATGCCAAGTTCCCAGGGTCAGTGCATGACGCGTATGTGATGCGAAATAGCAGCATCCCCTATGTGATGGAGCAGCTACAGAGACAACGTGTGTGGCTAATAGGTGACTCTGGTTACCCCAACCTGCCGTGGCTACTGACCCCAGTGAGGAATCCCCGGACAAGGGCAGAGGAACGGTACAATGAGGCCCATGGGCGTACTAGGAGGGTGATTGAGCGAACCTTTGGCCTCCTGAAGGCCAGGTTTAGGTGCCTGCATATGACAGGTGGATCCCTAATGTACTCACCAAAGAAGGTGTGCCATATCATCGTGGCGTGCTGTATGCTTCACAACCTGGCTTTGCGACGCCAGGTGCCTTTCCTGCAGGAGGATGGTCCAGATGGTGGTGTTGTAGAACCCGTGGAGCCTGTGGAGAGTGAAGAGGAGGAAGACTCAGAGGACGACACAGACAATAGGGACAGAGTGATACAACAGTATTTCCAGTAACACCCAGGTAAGAATCACCCACGCCATTTCACAATTGGTTCTAGCCTCCTGCATCTGTACTTTCTGTAGTTCCCACCAGATCTTTTTGGGTAATTTTTGTTTTTCCCTTCCCTTCTCAGTGCTGTATGACTCAGTGCCTGACTTCTGCTTGGTTTGCCCATGAACTACAGCGTATTGACATTGGTATGTTGTCATCACTAATTGACAGAACAGATATTGAACAGTAATATGTAATACATTTGCTAATAATACAGCATGACTCCAAACTGATTTGTGTGCAATATGTGATTTATTTACAGGGCTAGATATTGGTACATGTGATTATAAGGGTGATGGGTGGGGGTGGAGTAATGTCCATGGCAGAGTCCAGTTCTCAGTCTCACAGGTGCATTGTCCTTTTGCCTGTGGAAGGATGGAGCAGAGGCAGTTCATGGTTGGACAGGGTGGCAATGTGGGACAGTGGGAAGAGTTCAGGGGGTATGTCCTGCTGGCGGGGGTCTTGACATCCTACTCTGTCTTTTTTTTGGATCTCAGGCTCCTCTTACGGGGTGGTTGTTCTTCAGCAGGAGGTGGGGTTCTGGTGGCCTGCCGTGGTGTTGGGGCCTCCTGTCCACTAGCGCCGGCGGAGGTGGTAGGCTGTTCCTGGTCCGGGCTAGTGACAGGGGCCCTGTGTGGTGCCACATGGTCCCGCAACGCGTCTTCTATCCTGTTGAGGGCCAGGACGATGGTCCCCATTGCGGTCCCGATGATTCTCAGCTCCTCCCTGAACCCCATGTAGCATTCCTCCTGCTGTGCCTGGATCTCCGTGAACCTGGCCAGTACCGTCGCCATCGTCTCTTGGGAGTGGTGGTAGGCCCCCATGATGGTGGTGAGGGCCTCTTGGAGAGTGGGTTCCCTGGGCCTCTCCTCCCCCCCCTGTCGCACAGCAGCCCTCCGAGCTGCCCAGTTTCCCCCGGCCTCTGTCTCCTGGACGGTGTGCCCGCTCCCACTGCCCCCAGGTCCCTGTTGTTGTTGGGGTGTTGGGTTAGCCTGGGTGCCCTGTAGTGGCAGACACACCGCTGATTGACCTGTCCTAGAGACAGAGGCATGGGCCCGCTGGGTGGGAGCTGTGCTGGTGTTGGCAGAGGGGGTCGGGTCTGGTGTGGCCTGTGTCTGGGTGAGGGGAAGCGACTGCCCAGAGGTCCCCGATGGTCCGGGCTGGTCATAAGGTTCAGTGTCGACAGAGCTGCTGTCCTCACTGTGGGCCTGTTCCGGGGGTGGGATGGACATTTCTGGACCCTCCTGGCTGGTGTTTTGGCGTTCGGGTCCTGCATGGGGTAAGAGAGTTTGGTTATTGTTTCTGTGTGTGCAATAGCGTGCGTGTTATGGGTGCCCTCGTCCCCCAGTGCAGGCATTCCCTTGAGGGAGGTGTTGTGAGGGTAGTTAGTGGGGGGGGGTAAGTGCAGTGGTCATGCTTGGGTGATGGGTGTCCATGGATTGTGTTGGCATGCAGGAGTTGGTGTTGGGATGGGTGGGTTGTGCTGGTGAGACATTGTCAGGGAGGATGTGTGCTGGGGGGTTGGGGGTGAGGGTGGGGGTGTGGGTTGGCATGCTGGTGGGGTGGGGGGGATCTAGTAGTTGAGATTGGACTTACCAGAGTCCATTCCTCCGGCTACTCCTGCGAGGCCCTGAGGATGCAGGATGTTGAAGACCTCTTGCTCCCATGATGTAAATTCGGGAGGGGTGGGTGGGGGTCCGCCGCCAGTCTTCTGGACCGCGATGTTGTGCCTGGAGACCATCGATCGGACCTTCCCCCGTAGGTCGTTCCATCGTTTGCGGATGTCCTCCCTATTCCTGGGATGCTGTCCCACCACGTTGACCCTGTCCACGATCCGCTGCCATAGCTCCGCCTTCCTAGCTATACTGGTGTGCTGCACCTGTGAGCCGAAGAGCTGGGGTTCCACTCTTAGGATTTCCTCCACCATGACCCGGAGTTCTTGGTCCGAAAAGCGTGGGTGCCTTTGGGGTGCCATGGGGTGGTGTGGGTGAGGTGTGGGGTGGTGTATGTGATGATGAGTATGTTGGTGTGTGGTGCTTTGTGCTACTATGTGGTGTGTGTGATGGTGTAGTGTGCCTCAGTGTGTATTGCTATGGATTGTCTGCTGTGTCTCTCTCTCCTTCTCTCAGTAATTGTGGTCGTAGGGGTTTGTGGGTGATGTGGGGGTGTGTTTTATAGTTGATTGATTGTGTGGGAGTGGGTTGTGTATGTGTATCAGGTGTGTGTATTTGTAATTGTCCAATGTGCCTGTGTTTTGGTGCTGTGTGTGTATTTTGACCGCGGCGGTGTGTACCGCCAATGGAATACCGCGTTGGAAAGCCCGCCACGTTGATTCGTGGGTCGTAATGGCATGGGCGTTTTTCTGTTGGCGTGACGGTGGAGGTTTGGTCATCTCCAGTTTATCGCTGCCCGCTGATGTGGCGGCCTGCAGTGGAGGGCGGATTTTTGGAGGTTTGGCCGTTGTGGGTCGGAATGACCGTGGCGGCTTTCCGCGGCCGCGGCGGTGTTATGGCGGTCTTCTGACCGGCGGTAAGCGCCTTTTACCGCCGAGGTCAGAATGACCCCCCATGTCTCTACTCCTGCTCTTGAAAGGGTCACAACTCCTGCAATTTCACAGGTTCAGCTTGCCATCTACATACCCATTGCTAACCTGTGTGTGGATAAGTGGTAATTTTGGACACACATCAATTTAACATTTTCCTTACTTTGTGCAAGCAATGTTGACTGCCATTTTTAAGGTGAGTGGGGCAGGTACCTGATGCATAAACCAATACTAGGAGCATACTCAACTTCCCTCGACACCAAGAGCTCATTCTACAGTGTTTGGTCCAAATATTCTTTCATGGCTGACAGGAAATTACATCCCAGGTCCACAGGATAGTTGAAGGCAGATGTAGGAAAATACCCCTTTTTGACATGGTTACCTCACACTTTTTACCACTGCTTCTGAGGTTTTTCGACTGAGGTGCACTAGGTTCCCGCTAAACAGGCCCCCAGTGCCAGTGCTCTTTTTCCAAAAACAGGTATTATGGTGTACAATTGGCACACTCCTTCAACTGTGTAAGTCCCTAGTAAGTGGTACCCCTGGTACCTAGGGCCTAGGCTGCAGCACAAAGTGTCCCACCCTGAGGGACCCCCTAAAAATGAGAAGCACACAGCTGCCATTGCAGTCTGCATGCCCTGGTGCAAGCCAGGAGAAAACACAACATGGTACACCCTTGGTGTGCCATGCCCCCATCATTGCAGCTAAGTCTATGTAAGTCAACCCTAAGGCAGGCCTAAGAGCCCTAAGGCAGGGTGCAGTACACTTACTGCATGGCCATTTCTGCATGAGTGGATATGGCCCTGTGATGCTCAGCCCCATTGCTGAGCATTGTAAGTAAACCAGGAAGCAATTTTCAGGTATGTGCTGGACACTCTTAAACACAAGTGACCCGGTCACATAATGGCTTCACTAAATCCTACGGTGTTTGGTATCAAACACCTTGTCTTGATAAATATGGGCTGATGCCAGCCTCAGATTTATTCGGATATGCACCCAGTGGGCACCTTGGAGGTGTCCCCTGACTCCCACTAGTCTCTTTGTGTGCTGACGGACCTGTTTAGTCCAGTCTGCCACCACCAGACATATTTCTGACCCCCTGGAGGTGAGAGCCCATGCTCTCGGAGGTCCGAAACAATGCCTGCTCATGGAGAGGGGTGTTACCACCCACTCCAGCCGGATGGCTAGTAGATCTGAATACCAAAGCCAGAGTCTTCAAAGATTCTGCTGCCTTTGGTATGCACACCCTCGGCTTCCCCAGTCCTGGATGTAGTCAATCAATGCCTTGAGGCCCGTTTGGCACCAGGACAGGTAGGAAAATTAACTAATCAGTGGGCGTGTACCACCCCTGGGCTAATCACACCCCTAAGGTAGGCTACCCGAGGTGGGCACTCTAAGAAGGGTTTGACCATCTTGGTTTTGGTCGAAACTAGGCCTTCTGGGATAGGGATGTGCCCACTTCCCACAGGAAATGGTCATAACGTGGTGTAGGCACCCCCAAGGGTACGTAGTCCATTGGCTACTACCCTACACTCCCCTAAAATGCCCCTAAGTTCAGTATTTAGGTGGCACCCCAACACCAGAAGCCAGATTCATCTGACAATAAGAAGAAGAGGACACGGAAGAGCCAGGAGAGTGAGAACTGCGGACGCCTGCTAAACTTTTGCCACAACCCCCTGCCTGCTTACCTGTTGCTGTCCCAACAGTCATGGCACCATGACTCACCCTGCAGCTGTGGGGACTCCAAAAGCCTTGGGGGGGTTTCCAGCACTTTACCATCCTGTCAGCATCTCCCTTGGAATGGAAGAGCCACTCCATGCTTCTTGCATGCAGCAACCACAATGTCCAGTTCACTGGCCCACTGACCACCGGGTCCACCATTGCTACAGCTGCCCAGGAGAAGGTCCCTGTACACCCAGAAGCCAGTCCTTTACCCCCACGAAGCGAGAAGACCCAAGGATCCACCAGAGCCGAGCTGCACCAACACATGGGTTACTGGACCCCTTGCACCAACCAACGCTTGTTGAAGCCCACCCAGACTCCAACAGTAGAACCGAAGATCTGACAGTTAGGGACGTCAGCATCACAGAGGGCAGCCTTCCCAGTCATCCAGTTGCCTTGTTCTGTGTCTCCTTCTTCAGGTCATCCACAGAACTGTATGTGCTTTGATGCAGGAGCACCACTGCTAAGGATCCACTGCACCCAAGTGCCCCGGCCCCGGTCCACTACTTCCAACAGTGTCCACCTGCTCTTTGGATGTCCACCAACTGAGACCCCTAGTTGGGCGCTCCCGGACTTGTCCCCAAGTCCCACCCTTGCATTCACTTTCCAGGTGCCCCACTCACTGCCAAGTGCTCATTGAGCAGGAACCCGACACGACCCACACCACTGCAGCTGGACACTCCTGGGCAGGTAAACCTGAACTGCTGGTCTTGTCAATAACTTTGCACCCCTAGCACCTCACTACCTTCAGGGTATTCCCAAGAACTGAGTCTAAGAACTTCTTTTGAACTTGTGCTGCATAAAAACGCATTCACATTACTTGCAAATCGTTTTAAGAAATGCTACACTATTTATTTCTCTGCAAATGTTCTGGTGTTTATAAATAATACAACAAAGTAACTTTTTTTGTAACCATGGTCTTGAGTTGCTTCTTGAGTGTGTGTTTCATTTATTGACTCTGTACATTCAATAAATGCTTAGCACTACCCTCTTATATGCCTAACTGCTCACCCACACTACCATAAAAGATAGCTTTTGGGATTGTCATTTTTACCTTTGTAAAACATTAAGGGTCACTGTGGACTATCTGCACAGTGCCTATCCGCACAGTGCCCCCTACATTGTTTCAGTGCATAGATAGCCATCTTCCTGCACTGGTGGTTCAGCGGTGGGATAGAGGACAATGCATTTGGTGTGATCAGATTATCAGTAAGTGGTTCCACAAAGAAACTCACAATTGACTTTAAAACCAAAAATATTTTTCCAATCTTTTTTTCCCTTTTCTAAATTTCTAATCTGACCTGGAGGGCCCTGTATTAAGCCCCCCAAAACTGTATTAGAAAGTTTGAAAAGTTCTTTAGTTAGTGAGAGAAGAGGCCTCTTTTTGCATGGTTAGCC
Source organism: Pleurodeles waltl (assembly GCF_031143425.1). Taxonomy (NCBI): domain Eukaryota; kingdom Metazoa; phylum Chordata; class Amphibia; order Caudata; family Salamandridae; genus Pleurodeles; species Pleurodeles waltl. Next base: position 889,542,885 of record NC_090439.1, on the reverse strand, counting down.
CCCACTTTTTGTCTGATGTTGATGTGTCCTAGAATTTGTAGTGCCCAGGGCCCCTGCTAACCAGGTTCTCTGGACCAGAGCTCTTTCCCTAAATCTGTGGTGATGCTTGGCCCAATTGGATACACTCTTAACTCTCCCTGTAAGTCCCTAGTAAATGGGAACCCATGTACCCAGGGCATGGAGTATTAAGGGTAGGCCCCTGGGGGCAGCAGCACTCAGTGTGCCACCCTCTAGAGCTCTGCACTCAGGTGCACCCAGTACTGCCATTGCAGGCTGAGTGTTCTGGGGCAAATCTAAAAAGATACATTGGACAGGGCATACTCCCTGTGTGCACTGTCCACCCTACTCTGCAAATGTTATTGGTAAGCCACCCCTCTAGCAGGCCTTTCAGGTCTAAGGCAGGTTGCACCATACTATATGTGAGGGCAGAGTTGCATGAGCAATATGCCCCTACTGTGTCCTTGCCAAACCTAGGACATAGTGAGTGAACAGAGCAGCCATTTTAGGTACATGTACTGGACACTGGTCAAACATGAGTTCCTCAGCTACATGATGGCCGCTCTGCACCCTGGGTTGTTTGGTATCAAACAACTCAGGATGATAAATCCAAACTGGTACCAGTATTGGATTTACCCCTAACTGTACCCAGGGATCACCTTAGAGGTGCCCCCTGCAAAAGCTAACCTAACTGACATGGTTCCTGACTGGTTATATCCAGCATTCCACCTCCAGGCAGCCAATATTCAAACCTTGGGGGAAAGTCCTGGCTCTTCGGTTTGTAAAACAATGCCCTTCCTGGGTGGAGGAGCTAACAACCCCTCCCTCAGGAATGTGCACTCTCCTGGCGGTGAACTTCAAAGGGCTACTTCCCTTGAAAAACTCAGGCCCCCAGGCCTGCTGCTAGCAGTAGATGGTTTCCCCCTTTGTCAACCCCCACTTTTGGGGGGAACCACACAAAGGGTAGGAGGAGGGGTCTCACTGAGCATGCACCACCCCTAGGGGCTTGCAGGCGAAGTGGATCCCCCATTTCAGTTTCCTCCATGTTGGACGGCAGGAAAATAGCCAATGAGGTTTAGGGTAGTGACCCTTCCCACAGGAAGTGGTCACTGTAGTGGGTGTAGCCACCCAAGAGTAAGTGTCCCATTGGACACTACCAGGTTCCCCCTAAAATGCCCACTAACTTCAGTATTTAGTGCGCTCCCCTAGACCACAAAATCAGATTCATCAAGAAGAAAAAAAGATGGCACCAACGAACCTGACAGGGCGAGAACAGAGGACCTGCTGCACCAGAAGAGGCTGCAAGACCCCTGCTTGCTACACCAGAGTCCCGAAAATCGCTGCTGCGGAAGGGTTGACCACTGGACCTTTCCTAATTGATTGACTTTCCTGATTGATTGATTACTTCTCAAGACCTGGCTGCTTGAGCAGTAGCAGCACTTCCCTCCACCCCTGCCCCACCTTAGCACCTTGAGACCATCACGGGTGAGTAGTGCGCTTTGCAAATTCCTGATTCATTGATTGGACCGACCTCAAAAGACCCAGAGGACCTCCATGCTTTGCAAATAGCCCAAGATCTCCCTCATGAGTGGAGGCACCACTCAAGAAGCCAAAGACACCTGCAAAGAACCAGCAAACCAGTGAGGGTCACTTCACTGACTGGACGATATCTCCACAACCGGAAGTCGCAGCTGGACCCAACGACACACCAACGACAGCCCAGATGAGTCCTACAAGTGTGCCAACTTTGGTGGCATTGCGCTCTACCTTGGCTGAGTTGTGCCAATACCCCAGGTACTGGTCAGTGCACATTGGACAACAGCAAAAACAGCTCACCCAGTGCCGCAACTGGACCAGGAAGAAGCCCCAGTCGAGGGACTTCAGGAACAGCCCGGACCTCCCACCAGAGCACCCTTGTCGTCCTGCAAGGTCCCCGGAAGAAGACTTATCTCCAGCTCCAAAGGGTTCCATTGCACACTGCTTCCCAGATCTCAAACTTGCCCTGCATCCGGCCACCATTAGCCCTGCATCACAGAACCTGCTGTGTGCCACGGGTCCCTAAGCCCTTGCGACCTCGACAGCCCGAGGGAACCCAAAGGCACCACCTTAAACCTGCAAACCAGCTCCTTTTTCAGGAGGCCCCTCGAAGTGGCCCTGTGCCTGTGCCAAGAGACTTTCCAGCACTGCTCCTGCCAGAACCGGGAGCCGCCTGAGACACTCCAGCTGGCACGGTGTGCCCACCAACCTCATCGACCAGCCTGCAAAAGAAGAGACTGGTAACTCACCTGTGTGATTTTATATGCATTTTTCTAGGTGGCCTCCCATTGATTCCTATGGTGTGTAATTACGCACAGAAAAACTAACTTTATTAAAACTTTGAAAAATCATAACTCAAAAAGTACTTAACGTATCTTAACCCATTTTTGGTCTCAACAATTAAATAAAAGTCTGAAGTATTTTTATATATTCTGGTCTCGAGTTATTCATTGAGTGTGTGTGGTACATGATTGTTTTTGTGAGTACAAAAAATGCTTAGCATATCTCCTGGATTAGACCTAACTGCTCGACCAGCTACTTTAAAAACTGGAGCATTAGGTGGTCTAATTGTTACCTCTAGGAACCAATGTGTGGTTGCCTGGACCCCCTGCACAATGTGCCTAGTTTTGCACACTACATAGAAGGCTAGCCTCCTACAGTTAGGCTTGTAAAAACTGTTAGTAGACTCTGTTTAGAGCACTAATAAGTTCCCAACTACTTTAATACATGTCTGGTGTAGCAGATAAGAGTTGTGGAGAGCAACCTGACCCTTACCTGCAGATGCAGCAGCTAAGGAACCTCTGCAAGACCAGTAACACTAAAACTGGCTCGAACCCTACCAAGGCCAAGCTCCAAGAGCTACTCGCAGAGTTTGATGCCCTTAACATAGATGTAGATCCTGACACCATCCCAGAGGGTGCAGTGGACAGTGATCAGGAAAGTGGGGGTACCACCCCACCACTCTTAAACAGTGAAAGTGACACAGTAACCTCTAGCCTATTCTGTAGGACTGTGCTCAGATGGCCTCCCTCCACTAAAGAGAGGGCAAGTAACTCCAAGCACAGAGAAGAGCTAGAGATGATGTGGAGGTTATCCTCAAGAGACTAGCCAGAAGGGCAGCCCTTGAAGCCAAGATCTTGGCTATAGACGAAGAAAGGACTGAGGACAGATGGAGTTAGCACCGCTGAGTGGTGGCAGCAAAATAACTAGGGAGAAAGAGGATTTTTTGATCCTAAAATACCCAAAGCGATTGTCCCCAAATATGAGAAAGGAGATGATATTACCAAGTGATTTACAGCTTTCAAGTGGGCTTGTCATGTAAGAAGGATTCCTCAGGATTCCTGAGCCTCTCTACGTTCGCAACTCTTCTCAGGAAAGTTCAGGGATAGGCTCCTGACACTGACTAAGGAAGAAGCTGAGTCCTATGACCTCATGAAGGATACCCTGAGTTAAGGTTATGGGCGCATGACTGGGGAGTACAGGATTAAGTTCAGGGGGACTCACAAAATCCTTTTTTTTAAACATGTTTTTATTGAGTTTTCAAGAGAGCCATACATTGCATTGCATACAAATGTCATCAATAGCAGAATGTTGTTGATTACAGTAACTCGCTAGGCTCTCCCATATTAAGGTTAACAAACAACTAAGAACTTGCGTACACTTCCAGTTTTGCACAGTCTGATCAGTATTTCCGGATTTTGCCGATGTAGAGGTTTAGGATGTTCTATTGTGGACAGGCTCTATTGCCGCTAGAGGCGGGGGCCCCCACTGCCGCGGGGGGAGGGGGGAAGAGGAGACGAGGGGGGGAGGGGGGGGAGGAGGGGGAAGGGGGGAGAGGAGGGGGAGGATGTGGCGCGGTGAGCCATGGCACTAGTGTCTATTGGTTGGGCGTGGTGGCCTGTTGGTGCTGTTTGGCATGTGTGCGCTTGGGGGGTTTGATGTGCTGTCAGTGGGGACAAGGCGTTGATGACAGGTGTGTGTGCTTTCCCTGGTATAATGCTGCATTACTGCCGGGTCTAGGCCCGCAGCCGTCTAGGTGATCGCGGCTGTCTGCTGTTCAAGGGGGTCTTTCATCATTTTTGGCCTCTAGTCTGGAGACTAAAGCGCCCCAAGCTTCGCAGCCCGCTTGTCGCAGTCCCCTTCGTGGTAGGTTTATTAATACCTGGTGCTCAGCGCGGGCCCAGCGAAGCGTGAGGGTAAGCCAGGCTTTCAGGTCGGTGTGTTGGGGGCCTTCCAGTTCATCGCTATCAGTCTTTTGTACATTGCATAAGCTAAATCTACGAACTTGTGCGAGTGTTTATTTCTTTTCGTCCTTGTCCTGAGGCCAAGTAGGCAGGACTTGGGATTCGCGTCCAGGTTGAGCCCTGTCATTTCCTGTGACCACCCCAGCCCATTCCCCTTGTATCCGCGGGCACTCCCAAACCATGTGGTAGAACTGTGCTGCTGGTGTTTTGCAGCTGGGGCAGGCTGGGTCCGTCTCGGGGAACATACGCTTAATCCTGGCTCTTGCCAGGTATGTCTGATGTAGGTAATTAAACTGTGTGTATCGGAATCTGGGGTTTCTTGAGACCTCACGTGTGTGGCTCAGAGCTTTTGGCCATTCTGTCCCTGAGATCGGGGTAGGCAGTGCAGCGTTCCACCTCTCCCAAGCTTTCTGCAGGTTGGATTCCGGGGGTCTGTTCAGAAGTTTATATAAATTTGAGACTGCTTTTTCCTGGGGGTCCCAGTTCAGCATATGGTGTAGGGTGGCTGAGGTATTTGGCTCTAGGTCTCCGGATGCCCATGTTTTCTTGATTGCATGACATATTGCGTGGTATGCCAGAAATTGCCCCGGGCTGATCTCTGTGAGTGCCTGTATGGCTTCGAAGGACATTCATTTTCCTTCCTCGAAGCAGTCTCCCACTGCATTTATGCCCGCATCTGTCCAGATTGTGGGCGAATGTGAACCGGCTTCCACCCACCCGGGGAGCCGTTCTAGTGGGAGAAGCGGTGAGTAGGGACGTTTTTTGGCGTCCTTTTGAATATACTTTTTCCAGCATGCGTGTGCCGCTGTCATCAGTGGGTTTTCGCGTGTGCTTTTGGTTTGCTTATCCATCAGCCATACAAGCAGGGGGACTCCCTGAAGTCGGGTTTTCAGCCAGATAGTTTCTGCTGAGCTGGGTCTATGGAGCCAATTTAAGATCCACTGCAGCTGTGCGGCCGCGGAGTAGAGCTCAAAGCTTGGGGCGCCCAGCCCTCCCATAGCCACCAGATGATGCAGCGTGGTGAGTGCAACCCGCCTTCTGCCCTCGCCCCACACCAGTTGCAGTAGGGCGGAGTTCAAACTGTTGAAAAAGCTTTTGGGGATAATAATTGGCAGGGCCGCAAAGTAATACAGCAGTCTAGGTAATATCAGCATGTTTGCTATGGCGACTTTACCCAGTGGTGAGAGTGGTAATTTATTCCAGAAGCGTAATGAGCTCTTTACAGAGGTCACCGCTTTCCCCAGATTACCATCCCTAAGGTCTTCCGCACTATGATAGACGTTGACCCCTAGGTATTTAAATGTGTCGAAGCACCATTTTAGGTGGCCTGATGGGGCGCTCTCCTGCCTCGCTGGGGGCCAACTGGCTAGTGGGAATATGCAGGATTTCCCCCAGTTAACTATTAATCCGGAGATCCCTCCGAACTCAAACAGCAGCGACATCACCGGGGGCAGCAGCTCCTCCGCTCTACGTATGTATATCAAGGCATCATCTGCGTATAATGATATGGCGTGGAGAGTGCAGCTTGCCACCCCCCATTCTTCTTTTTTTGCACGGACGAGTGCTGCTAGTGGTTCCATCGCTAAGGCAAATAGGAGGGGGGATAGGGGGCATCCCTGCCTTGTTCCCCTGCTGATCGAGAAGCTCTCTGATATGACTCCTCCCGTTTTCACCCTGACCTGTGGGGCAGTGTACAAAATCCGTACCCAGCGTGTACATTTTGGGCCGATACCCATTAGCTGCATGGTGGCAAACAGAAAGTCCCGTTCTAATGTATCAAAGCTTTTTCTATATCGAGTGATATACGGCTTCCTCGAATGCGGTCGGGGGAGTGTCGCCTATTACACTTATCAGCCTCCGGATGTTGAGGAAGGTGTTGCGTTTCGGGATGAATCCATTCTGATCCTCATGTACCAGAATGTGCATGTAAGGAGCTAGCCTGTTGGCCAGGATTTTACCGAGTATCTTGCAGTCTAGGTTTAGCAGAGAAAGAGGTCTGTAGGACTTAACGTCAGTGGAGTCACGCCTCTGCTTTGGGAGGACCACTATCATTGCCTCCCTCATTGTGGGGGGGCAGAATCCCGTTGTTTCCTGCTTCTTCAATCACTTTTAGGAGGTGTGCGTTAAGGTGTGTCACAAAAGTAGAGTAGTATTCTGATGGCAGGCCATCTGTCCCTGGGGCTTTGTTCCTAGGTAGTTGTTCGAGGGCCTTGTTGAGTTCTCCTAGTGTGATGGGGGCCTCTAGTGTCTCTCTATCGGTGTGCGCTAGTTGGGGCAGGGGAGAGTCTGCTAGAAAGGACCCGAGCTGTTGGAGAGAGCATGATGTGCTTTTGGTGTGTAATTGTGTGTAATATTCCCTAAACGCATCATTTATTTTTATTTTTACCTGCGTGGTAGCCAGTGCGCCTGCGCCTACTCCTATTGCCCCGATTGGAGGGCACTGCCGGTCCTCCCGCAGGAGCCATGCGAGTAGCCTACCCGATCTGTCGCCTTCCGATTGTAGTCTAGTCAGGTGGTATTTGTAATCATGAAGGTGTAATGTGGCGTCGGCGGTTGCATATTCTGCGCGCGCATCCTTTAGTGACGTGTATGGCGTTTCATTGCGGGCTACTGCATTTTCTAGTGCTCTTAGTTTATTCTCCAGCGTGCTGACCTCTGCATGGAGTGTACGTCTCACCCCCCATGTAGTGGAGATACAATGCCCGCGGATCACTACTTTGTGTGCGTCCGACTCCACCGCTCTTAAGTTTGTGGTGCCGGTATTTAATTCCCAGTACTGTTTTAGCGCTGCTCTCAGTGTGTCTGTAAATGCAGGGTCGTGTAAAGCTTCCGCTTGTAGCCTCCATGTTGGGATCACCTGACGCTTCCTGCCCCAGTCCAGAGTTATTTTAAGCGGTGAGTGATCCAATAGTGTCTTGGCTAGGTATTCAATCCGGCTGGTTACTGTGCAAATTTCCTGGGTGCCCCACAATAAGTCTATCCTGGTGTGTACCTTATGTGGTACTGAGTAGAATGAATATTCCCTGTGTTGTGGGTGCTTCATGCGCCATATATCACGGAGGGCCATATCACTGGCCCATGCTGGCAATGGGCGTCTGGGATATCTATTAGCTGTTGGGTGTGTGGGGGAGTTAGACCTGTCCAGTGCTGGGTCCGGCGTGCAGTTGAAGTCTCCACCCCATATGGCGGGTGTTTCGGGGTTCACTAATAATGCTGGGGTGAGCGTGCACAGGAACTCGGGCAGCGCGCTATTGGGGGCATATACCCCTATAATTGATAGTTGTTTGCCGTCTAATTTACCCTCCACTACCACATACCTGCCTTCCTGATCTATCTTGTGTGATGTTTGGAGAAAGGGGACACTCCCTGCTATCCATATGAGGACCCCCCTCGCAAAGGTTGAGTAGGATGTGCCCACAATCTGTCCTCCCCATTTACTACGCAGGTCTTGCAGATCTGGGTCCCGCAGGTGGGTTTCTTATAGGATTGCGATATGTGTGCCATGGCGTTTAAGTTGTGCATGCACCCTAGACCTTTTGCTTGGGGTCCCGAGTCCCCTGACATTCCAGGTGACTATGTCATATGTGTGTGTGCTATAGGCTGTAGGTTGGGCCATGTTCATTTTGTAGAAGTGTATCTGGCACTCTGCCCCCCGATATGGCCCAGTCGGTCTCCCCCGCCCCCGTCATCCCAGCGGACGGACCCCACATCCCCGGCCGCATGTCCTGTGTTGTGAGCAGACCTGTAGTGCACAAATTAGTAGTGACCCTCTTTCCCTCCCCAACTGGATCCCATCCCCAACTGTAAACTTGCAACAAGCTGCACACCCAGTTGAGGTGCGAGCTGAACTGTTTCCATGTGGATATCTGCGGGGGAGCAATAATACTATCCGGGTGCGGCTCATTGTAGGGGCTCGCATCCTTCTGCAGACACGGTCTGCGGGTGAGTTAGGGCGCTCCCAGGGCGCGGCTATCCATCCTCCCCCCCGCCGCACTCAGCCGCTAATTACGCACAGTATGAGTAAAGGAGTTATCTCCAGGAGTAGAGAAATAAGGATACATAAGTTCGGATGATATAACCATCCACTTCCAGTGGGGCTCGCAAAGTTCAGTTCTACTCTCCAGCTGTGGCGGTCGGTCCCTCTGGGGGGGTGGGTCGGTGGTGTTCGCTCAGAGTGTGTCTGCGGTCCTGGGGGTAAGCTCCGGGCCCCTCAGTGCCTCCGTTAATGTGGAATCCGAGCTAATTGAGTCCGACTCTGAGCCTTCCCCCGGGTGAGTCCTGAGAGTCTCGAAGGAATTCTGTGTTAGCAGGGGAGTTTCTTTTAGGGCCCTGGCTCTCTCTTCTGCAGCCTGTTTCTCCGTGGGTTGACCCCTGGGGCGCCTCTTGGATCGTTTCCGTGACTTTGTCATTGACCAGTTCTCATCGGTGCCGGTTGCTTCGCGGGGGTGGGCGATGCCCGTAGCATACATCCACGTCCAGGCATCCTCCGGTGAGGTGAACACGTGGGTGTGTTCATCTGTTAATACTTGTAATTTGGTGAGAAATAATAATGCGTATTTTATATCATGTTCACGGAGGCGTTGTTTTATTTGGGCGAAGGAATTGCGTTGCCTTTGCACTTCCTGAGTGAAGTCAGGATAAGCGTGAACAGTCGAGTCCTCATACCTGAATGGGCCTTTGTTGCGAAACTGTTGCAGTATCGCATCACGGTCTCTAAACTTTAGGAACCTGGCTATCAACGGTCTTGGGGGTTGACCTGGCGCTGGGGGGTGTCCGGGAATCCTGTGTGCTCTTTCCACTGAAAATAATTTTTATGGGACTCCATTCACTACCTCTTTAATTAACCAGTGTTCCAGCAGGAGCTCTGAATTTTGATCCAGTGATTTTTCAGGAAATCCGAGGAACCATATGTTCTTGCGGCGGGACCTGCCCTCCGCCTCTTCTGCTCTTCTCAGCAGGGTCTTTACTTCTGTATCCAGGCGGAGAATTTGTTTTTGGTTATCCGCTACTGTGGGAGCCAGTTTGCTTAGAGCCTCTTCCGCTGTCTTCACTTTTTCGGACAATTTGCGGTGGTCCACTCTGAGAATGTTCAGATCTTGCGACACCGCATCTATCCTGCTCTCCAGTGAGGTTTTAGTGTCCATGATTGCCTGTAGTACTTTCTCGAATTGTGAGGAGTGGGCCAGGAGTGTGGATTCCAGCGACTGCAGGGTGGGCATAAGTTGTTGATCGCCAGGTGCCTGGCCATGCGTGTTCCGGTCCTGGCTTTTCGCTGATTTGGACCTCCCGGCCATTTTGTCTTATCTGGTGTGTCCTGATTCCTCCTGCACCCACGCGTTCACCCACGTTCCCTGGGCTGTTCAAGCAGGGGGGGCTATATGACCCCTCGGGTCAGCGCCGGTGTGCGCTTCGATTTTTGAGGTTTTGGCCCTCCTGGTGATCCTCAAGGTGAGATCTTGCTCAGGCGGTCAGGGATCTCCCGTCACCAGGCCCCCCGACCTGCGCGGGCGGGAGGGGGGTGGGGGACGAGGGGGGGGGCAAGGTCCACACGCCGTCGCTAGCCTTCCGGCCGGCAGCCAACTCCAGGCCCTGGATCCTCTGTCAATGTGAGGTGGAAGAGTGTTGTTCCCGTGTATGCGCGCCTAGTAAGTTCCGGGCGCGCTCAAATTCTTTGGAGCAGTTCCGCGCTTGTACTGCAAGTCGGCGCCATTTAACATGAGATATGGCTTGGCCTGATCCAATCCGGCCCTACACGTCTGTAGTGGCATCAACATCTACCTGCAGTCCCAGGGTCTTCTCCGGGGGGAAGCGCGCCACACCATCGAGCATGGAGGAGGGGGCACCCCCAGGGGTCCGCGGTAGGCAATCATCCACCGTCCTCCGCCCCACCGCACGGGTGGGAGGGGGAATCCACGATGAGGAAGGGGGGGCAAGGGCAGCCCAGGGACCAGGTGAGGGCTCCCAGTCCCCCCGGTATCAGCCTCCCCAGTCGCCGTGCACCCACCTCGCCGTCCGGTTCTCCGGATTTAGTTCAGATCCCCGTGTCAGGGGGAGACGGCGGCCGCGGCCTCTTGGGGAGGGCGCGTCAGCCGCGACCGGGTCCTCAGCCGCCCAGCCATTTCTGGGGCCGTCAGCGGCAGGTGGGGGGCTCAGGGAGCAGATCCCCCCTCTGCCCCCGAGTTTCTGTCATCTCTGGCTTCCTGTTGTGGCTCCACGGGCCTTTTTGAAGGGGGGGTGCGTCTCTCCGCGGGTCCGCAAAATGAAAAAGGGGCACCCACCGGGGGTCCCGGCTGCTGGTCCCCTGCTGCCCGCCAACCCCCCTCGCAGGCGGCAGGGGGGAAACTCCGGCGAAAGAGAGGTGGGCGGGGGGGAGGGGGGGATGCCCAGGGCAGTGCAGGGCCCGGGTGTGGGCTCACCGCTCTCCCAAGGTGGGCCCCTCCCGTCGCTGCGCACCCACCTCTTTGTCTGGGCCCCAGGGCAGAGTCCCGATCCTCGTGGCAAAGAAAATGGCGGCCGCCGCTCCCCGCGACGAGTAACTCTTCAGCGGCTTCTCCTCGCGGCCGCTCGAACACCTCCGGAGCCGCCAGCAAGGGGAGAGAGGCTCCCGGAGTGGATCCCTCCTCCGCCACGAAACGACAGCGCCCCAGGAGCGCCCCGCAGATATTCTGTGGCGAGCCCGAGACGGAGCGCTTGATTAAGTGTCCTTCCCGGTCGCCATCTTGGCTCCTCCCCCGGGACTCACAAAATCCTGAGTTAATCCTAGGTAGATTTTTTAAACTTTCAAAACACTGAGAGGCTGGTTGAAGGGTAGTAAGGTGCATGATTATGCAAGGTTCTACAATTTTCCTATGAAGGAGGATCTGTTGAGTAATTGTACCTTAGAAAAACTACAACAGTACCTAGTGGACTTAGGGCTGCTCCCTCCCCAAGAGCTGGGGAAGAAGGCACATGGGTGTCCAAAATTACCAATGGTGAGGACTACCAGAAGAAAGGGGGTACTAGCCCCCCCAAGGAGTAAAGACAGTGGGCACAAAGGGGGAAACCCAAGGAGTCTTCCAAACGCGCCCAAAGATCTGCTCAGGAGAGTGGGCCTGAGACCCTTCCCAATCCAAGGATGAGTACATGGATAAGAACTGGGATCCCAAAAATGCTTGGTGTTTCCACTGTAAGGCTAATGGACACCGAACTGGGGACTCCTCCTGTCCCAAAAAGGCCCCTTCTAGTGCACCTTTGGCTACTGCTGGGGTGGTGAGTCTCCAGGTGGGATCGTTAGTGGACTCTGACAGGGTCAGGGAAATCACAGAAGCAACCTAGGTCTCAGAGGATGGGGTGGATGTAACTACCCTGACTGTCTGGCCCATTAACCTGGAGAAGTACAGACAAAGGCCACACATCAATGGAGTTGAAGTTGAAGCACTGAGGGACACAAGGGCAAGTATTACTATTATTATTGAAAAACTGGTGTCCCCAGAGAAATGCATAGCTGGACAAACCTATCTTGTTATCAACACTGACAACGTTGTTGACGTCCAGTCCATGGCTATGGTGACTATGGAGTGAGGCGGGGTTACTGGCCAGAAGAAGGTGGTGGTGTCCCCTGCAATTCCAGTACAATGTCTGTTGGGGAATGACCTGGAGACCTCAGCATGGGCTGAGTTAGAGATGAAAACCCATGCAGCCATGCTGGGAATACCTGAGAGGGTGTGTGGAAACTCCAAAGCACAGAGCAGAGACCAGGGTGAAAAAGAGGTGTTGGAGCCTGGAATAATGTCCCAAAGGAAAGGCCCTTCAAAAGGAAAGGCAAGAAGTCTGGGAAACCAGCTTCTGAGGAACCACAAAGTCAGGGCTCCTCCCCTCAGGAAGAAGCTGCCAGCCCTTGACAGAACTGAGACCCAGGAACTTGAGCCTTTCACAGCAGAGATCCTGGGCCCATGGGACCCTCTAGGGCAGAACTCTGCCAGGGACAGAAGACCTGTCCCACTCTGGAAAGCCTGAGACAGCAAGCTGCGGACCAGGAAAAGGGGGTGGCTTCCAAAGGACCTATTGGGAGGATGGGCTCCTTTACACTGAGGCCAAAGATTCCAAACCTGGTGCCACCAGGAGAGTGGTAGTGCCTCAGAAGTACAGGGAATTCTTACTTTGGCCCATGTCATCCCTTTAGCTAGGCATCTTGGCCAGGCCAAAACTTGGAGTAGGTTGGTGAACCACTTCTACTGGCCAGGCATGTCCCAGAAAGTGAATGTGTTTTGCAACTCCTCTGTCACCTGTCAGACCAGTGCCAAGACAAGTGGCAAACCAAACGCACCCTTAATTCCACACCCAGTGGTTGCAGTCCCCTGTGAAAGGGTAGGAATTGACATTGTTGGCCCCCTGGACCCTCCAACAGCATCAGGGAACCACTTTATACTGGTAGTAGTGGATCCAATGCCACCAGGTACCCTGAAGCAATACCCCTTAGGACTGCCACTGCAGTTGCCAGAGCCCTCATCATTATCTTTACTAGGGTGGGCTTTCTTAGGGCGGTGGTATCAGACAGAGGTACAAACTTAATGTCTGCTTACCTTACAGCAATGTGGAAGGAATATGGTTTGATCTATAAGTTCACCACCCCCCAAACAAATGGTTTAGTTGAAAGGTTCAACAAAACCATGAAGGAAATGATCATGGGCTCCCTGACAAACTCAGGAGGAAATGGGATGTCCTCTTACCATGTCTGCCTTTTGCCTACAGGGTTGTGCCTCAAAAGGGAGTGGGCTTTCATCCCTTTGAACTTTTGTTTGGCCAACCTGTTAGGGGGCCACTAAGTCTAGTGAGGGAAGGGTGGGAGAGACCTCTCAAAAAACTCAAACAAGCTATAGTGGACTATGTGCTAGGCCTGTGGGCCAGGATGGCCGAGTACATGGAAAAAGCCAACAAAAACCTTGAGGCAAGTCAAAAGCTCTAAAAGCAATGGTTTGACCAAAAGGTCACACTGGTGGAGTACCAGCCAGGTAGGTATCGGTGTTGGAGCCTGTGGCTCCTCAGGCCCTCCAAGACAAGTGGAGTGGGCCCTACCCTTTCCTTGAGAAGAAAAGGGAAATCACCTACTTGGTAGACCTTAACACTCGGAGGAGGAGCCCCCAGATGGTCATCCATGTTAATCACCTTAAACCCTACGATGAGAGGGCTGATGTGACCATGCTGATGGTCACTGATGAGGGCCAGGAAGAAGAGCGTGAACATCTCCCTGAACTTCTCTCTCACAACCCTGCAGATGGGTCAGTTGAAGGAGTAGTCTTGTCAGACACCCTCACTGCTCAACAGCAAGCTGACTGCAGGCAAGTCCTCAGACGGTATGCTGGGCTCTTTTCTCTGACCCGTGGATAGACTACCTTGTGTACCCATGATGTGAACACTGGGTACAGCTTGCCTTTCAAAATTAAAATTTACAGACGGTCTGACCAAGTCAACGACAGCATCAAAACTGAAGTAAGAAAGGTGCTGGACCTTGGGGTGATTGAGGCCTCTGAGAGCCCCTGGACTAGCCCAATGGTCTTAGTTCCCCAAACCTCACCCTAAGGTTGGTAAACCAGAGCTGAGGTTTTGTGTGGACTACAAGGGTCTCAGTTCTGTCACCAAGACAGATGTTCACCCCATTTCAAGAGCTGATGAACTGATTGAGAGGCTGGATGCAGCTAAGTTTCTCAGTACCTTCGATTTGACATCTGGGTACTGGCAGATTGGACGCCTCCCGAGGAGCCAAAGAGAAAACAGCATTCTAGACCCCAGAAGGGCACTAACAATTTACTGTGATGTCCTTTGAATTAAAGAATGCCCCTGCCACCTGTCAAAAGCTGATGAACAAAGTCCTAGCTGGGTTAGAGTCTTTTGGTGCAGCATATCTAGATGATATTACTGCCTATAGCTCAACTTGGCAGGATCATCTGATCCACCTTGGAAAGGTCCTGGAGGCTGTGCTGAAGGTAGACCTCACTCTCAAACAAATGCCAGACAGCACGGGATAAAGTTGTATACTTGGGCCACCTGGCAGGAGGAGGCGAAGTGCAACCTTTCCAACCCAAGATCCAGACAATTCTTGACTGGGAGGCTCCAATAACTCAGACCCAAGCCTGGGCATTCCTTGGCTTGACTGGGTATTACAGGATGTTTGTGAAGGGGTATGGCACTATTGTGGCACCCCTCACAGAAATCACCTCTAAAAAGCAACCAAAGAAGGTTAACTGGACAGTTAGTTGTCAAAAGGCTTTTGACACCCTGTTTTCAGCACCCATTCTAAAGACTCCAGATTACACCAAACAGTTCATTGTGGAGACGGATACCTCTGAACATGGGACAGGGGCGGTCCTATCCCAGGCCAATGAGGGTGGCCATGACCAACCTGTTGCTCTCATTAGCAGGAGGTTACTCCCAAGGGAGCAGCACTGAAGTGCCAGTGAGAGAGAAGCCTTTGCTGTGGTCTGGTCCCTGAAGAAGCTGAGACCATACCTGTTTAGTTCTCACTTCATTGTTCAAACCGACCAGAGGCCTCTCAGATGGCTGATGCAAATGAAAGGTGAGAACCCTAAACTGTTGAGATGGTCCATCTCCCTACAGGGTATGGACTTTAGAATGGAACACCGGTCAGGGGGGGACCATGCCAATGCAGATGCCCTTTCCTGATTTTTCTACTTAGACAATGAAGACGCCCTGGGGAAAGGTTAGTCTTATACCCTTGCATTTGGGGGGTGTACAAAAATACCCCTTTTTGACGTGGTCACCCCCCAATTTTTGCCACTGGTATTGAGGTTTTTCGACCGAGGTGCACTGAGTTCCTGATAAACAGTCTACCAGTGCTCTTTTTCCAAAAAAAGGTACCATGGTGTACAATTGTCCCACTCCTCCACCCTCCACCTGTGTAAGTCCTTAATAGGTAGTACCGCTGGTACCTGCATCCTGGGTGGAGGAAGAGGGTCCCTAAAGGCTGCAGCACAGATTGTGCCACCCTGAGGGACTCCCCTAAAAATGAGCACACAGCTGACATTGCAGTCTGCATGCCCTGGTGCAGGCCAGGTGAAAACACGACATGGCACACCCTTGGTGAGCTATGCCCCTATCACTGCAGCTAAGTCTACATAAGTCACCCCTAAGTCAGGCCTAGGAGCCCTAAGGCAGGGTGCAGTACACATACAGCGTAGCCATATCTGCATGAGTGGAAATGGCCCTTGCTCATCCCCATTGCTGAGCATTGCAAGTGAACATGAAAGCCATTTTAAGGTACGTGCTGGATACTTGTCAACATGAGTGACCCAGTCACATAATGGCTTCACCAAACCCTTCGGTGTTTGGTATGAAACATCTCATCTTGATAAATCCGGGCTGATGCCAGCCTCGGATTTATTTGGACGTGCTCCCAGTGGGCACCTCAGAGGTGCTCCTTAAGCCTCACTAGTCTCTTGGTGTGCTGATTGACCAGTTTAGTCAGTCTGCCACCACAGGACATGTTTCTGACCCCTGGAGGTAAGAGCCCATGCTCTAAGAAGTCAGAAACAATGTCTGCTCCGGATAGGGGTGTTACCACCCACTGCATCAAGATGACTAGCAGATCTGCATACCAAGGCCAGGGTCTTCAAATACCCTGCCACCCTTGGTATGCACATCCCCTGGCTTCCCTAGTCCTGGGATTAGCCACTCATGCCCTTAGGCCCATTTGGCACCAGGATAGGCAAGAAAATTAGCTAATCAGTGGGCGTGTACCACCCCTGAGCTAATCACACCCTATAGGTGGACAGTCTAAGAATGGTTCCACCATCTTAGTTTTGATCATCAGATAGGGATATGCCCACTCCCCACAGGAAGGGGTCATAACGGGGTGTTGGTAACCTGAAGAGCAAGTAGTCCATTGGCCACTACCCTACACTCCTCTACAATGCCCCTAAATTCAGTATTTAGGTGGCTCCCTGACACCAGAAGCCAGATTCACCTGACAACAAGACAAAGAGGGCACAGAAGAGCCTTGAGAGCGAGAACTGCGAATGCCTGGTAAACTTTTGGTGCGAAACTCTGCCTGCTTACCTGTTGGTGTCCCAACAGTTGCAACACCATGACTCGTCCTGCAGCTGTGGGGACGCCAAAAGTCTTGGGTGTTCTCCAGCACTTTTCCAGCCTGTCAGCATCTCCCTTGGAGTGGAGGAGTCACTTCCCTGCTTCTTGCAGGCACCAACCACAATGTCCAGTTCACCGGCCTGCTGACTTCCGGGTCCACCGTCACAGAAGCTGCCCAGGAGAAGGTCCCTGTACTCCCAGAAGCCTGTCCTGTCTCCCCACCAAGTGAGAAGACCCAAGGATCCACCAGATCCTGGGGTACTGAACCCCTTGCACCGGCTAAGGCTTGTCGAAGCCCACCCCGGATTCCAACAGCAGAAGACGTATGAGATGCCAGCATCGCAGAGGACAGCCTTCTCAGTCATCCAGTTGCCTTGTTCTGTGTCTCTTTTTGCAGGTCACCCAAAGAACTGTGTGTGCCTTGATGCCAGAGCACCACTGCTAAGGATCAATCAATCAATAATTTCTAAAGTGCTGGTAATCCTCCTTAGGGTCGCAAAGTACTGTTTGCGGGTGTGCTGCGCAATCGAAGAGCCAGGTCTTGAAGTCCTTCCTGAACTGCTTCAGTGATGCGGTCTGTCTGAGTTTGAGAGGTTGCATGTTCCATGTCTGGGCTGCGATGTAGGAGAAGGATCTTCCTCCTGCTGTGCTTTTCCATGAGTCCGTGGGTGACTGTCTTCCTTGTGTCAGAGGGGATAGACTTGAAGAGGATCCCCTGCACCTGAGCACCCCGGCCCGGATCCAGGACTTCCAATGGTATCCTCCTGCTCTCCAGACACCCACTGGCCCCCTCTTGTTGCCAAATGCTCAGTGCGCAGGAGCCCTACATGACCAACACCACTGCAGCCAGGTGCTCCTGGGCAGGTAAACCTGAATGCTGGTCTTGTCCATAACTTTGTACCCCTAGCACCTCATTACCGTCAGGGAATCCCTGAGAACTGAGTGTAAGGACTTCCATGCAGGCATAGTACTTTAGAACTCGTGCTTCGTAACTACGCATTCATCTACAAAAAGTGTTACTTACTTGCAAATCATTCTAAGAACTGCTACAGTATATATTTCTCTGCATGTGCTCTGGTGTTTAGAAATAATACAACAAAAAAACAATTTTTCAAACCAATTGGTTTCGAGTTACTTCTTGAGTGTGTGTTTCATTTATTGACTGCACGTTCAACTAATGCTTAGCACTACTCTCTGATAAGCCTAAAGAGAGCTTTTGGGATTTTCATTTTTACCCCTGTACACCAATAAGGGTTGCCCTCGACTATCTGCACAGTGCCCCCCTACATTGGGTCACCGAAATCTTATTAGAAAGTTGTTTTTGTCTGACTCACGTGAGATTTTTCACTTTATACCATGCAAAGATTAACTTGATTACAAGTTTTTGTCATTGTAAAATAAAATAGTAAATACTAAAATAAATGTCATACATTATTTTAACATAATTCTGTTTCTCTTGCAATCCTCCTCCCTGCAGGGGTCTGCCTTAGCTTATAGTGTACACCTATGGTGTAGCACCCCATCCTCAGTCCAGGCAATCCTTGGTGATGGTGCTTAAGTGTACAGATAGCAAGAACTCTCTAAGGGTAGCTGCGGTGGCATCTTAAGCTTATCTAGGACAAATGTAAAACACTTGCAATACCACTATATTCAGTCAGTAACTGTACACACAAAAAACACACCAGGTGTTGCAAAAATAAATATTTATTGCTTACAGCACTAAAGACTATACTAAAATTGGTATTTCTTCACTTGGAGATATCTACACACAAAATATACACTTAGAATACAATCAGAAATAGCATAGAAATACATAGGGCCCTATGAGGGCACCAAACCACATACTAAGAAAGAGGTATAAGAATGTTGATGCACAACCAGGGTAAGGGTGTTAGGGTCCCAGGGCTGTGGGAGTAAGAAACTACCAGAGGTAAGTAACTATAATCCTACAGGCGCCCAGGTGCAGAGTTGTTATCGAGCTAAGTGTCCCACAGGCTTCCACAGGACTGTCGCTGTTGGATTATTATCGATTCAGGACTCTTCCCAGTGGATCTCGGGAAACCATTTGGCACAAAGAAGGTTGGAGAGTTCTCCCACCTGTGAATACCCAGAAGACCGGAGTACCTACAGCGGGGAGCCCAGGTGCATAGGGGTGAAGTGATGTCAGAAACCCTTTGTTGAAGTCAATGAAAGCCTTGGTAGTTTAGCTGCTGTTGTGACCCGTTAACCAGGTCGGTGGAACCCAAAGGTGGATTCCACACAAGAGGATAGTGTCCAGACCACTCAGAAGCTCAGGTGGTGCAGGTACGCAAATTCCACCCTCTTGGAGGTGAAGTTCCTGCAGGACAGTGAAGGAGAAGTCCACCTACGGAGTCCAGGGGGATGCAGAGGATCCTTGGAGTCACCCATAAACTGCTCCACGTCAGACGTCGGATTACAGGAGGGTCAGCGGCCAGCCGGACCACCAACAAGCCTTGGGAAATGCAAATTGTTTTTGCAAGGTAAGTTATAGGTTTTTGAGGACCAGCAAGGTCCTAATGACTCAACACTTGGAAGAGCATTAGGGCAGGCCTTCAGCAGCAAGTAAAGCTAGCAGGAGTCGAAGGAGCCCCCACAAGTGACCCAATGGCAGCAGGCACAAGGAGTCGCAGGGAGTCCTCAACATCACAACAAAACAGGAGTCCCATGTTGCAGGAGCTGCAGAATGAAAGCTGATCTTGAAGTTGCAGAGTGCTGGAGTCTTGGGCTTCTTGGAACCTGAAGATCTCCTTGGAGGAAGAGCAAACAAGCCTTAGCAAGGGCAATAGTCGGGGTGCACAGGGGTTCGATTCTAGTGGCTGCAGCAGGGACCCACTGTCTCCCAAGTGGATCAGAAGACAAGAGGGACCCGAAGAGGACCACAGAACCACAACTTGTGTTGCAGAGCCTTTCAATGTCCGTGGTACAGCAGGGACCACCAGCTGTTTGTCATTGTCTTGAGGTGTCTGCAGAAACAGGGGAGTGACTCCTTCACTCCAAGGGAGATTCCTTCTTGCTTCTTGGATGCAAACAGAGTCCTTGTAACTGTGGAGGATGCACAGCCACAGATGTTGCAGAAGTCTTGCAGGAGCTGGAGAAACAAGGTTGCATTGAGAGCCCTCCCAACTGGATTCAGTCTTGTTTCAGTTCCAAAGCAGACCAGCGGTGGTTTTGGAGGCCAGAAGCAGAAGAATCTTGTAGAGAGTTCCTGGTGTAGAGTCTTGCTCGACGAATCTGAGAACCCACCCGCGGGGGAGCCCTTAAGTAAGCCAAAAACTGACCCACCTATCAGAGAGGGTCAAGGACATCATCTACCTGGCCTAACCAGTCAGATGCTCCCAGGGGCCTCTGACTACCTTGTTTGCAAGATGGCAGAATCAACCGGCCACCTGGCAGAGCTCTGTGCACCTCCCTAGAGGAGGAGCTGGACAGGGGGTGGTCAATCCCCTGTCCTTTGTGTGGTTTTGCACCAGAGTAGGAAATGGGGGTTTCTGAACTGGTGCAAACTGGATTATGTGTGCAGTGCACCAAATGTTCCCTTCAAAGCAGTCTGGTGGTGCTCAGAGGCCACCCCACCCCAGCCCAGAGACACTCTTGCCAGAGCCTAGGCTATCTTCATCACCTCGCCTCTCCGCCCTTGTGAGAAACAATTCTCAAAGGGGACCTAGTGTAGTAGACATAGAAGATAACCAGTTAGTAAAAGATAAGCATGCTCAAAGGATCGTACTGTAGGAAAACAAGGAAAATAAGAAAGTTAGACCCATTAAAAGGAAGGTAACAAGAAGAAAAAGCAAAGGGGAAGAAGGACTAGAATGACAGGAGAAGGGTAGCCTCGTATTACTATGAGGAGGATGGAGGGCAACAATGGAAGTGAAAGTATGTGGGTATACTTGGAACCCAGGGGAAGGGAGATTGGAAAGAAGCAGCAGAAGAAGCTGAAACCCTTGAATCGTTTGATACTATTAGAATTGATGGGCAAATGCTCTAGCCTATGTGGGACTGGGGCCGAGGATATAAGGCAAATAGGATTCACTACAAATCTTGAAGGCCCTTTTTTATCCAGGATGTGTTAGACAACTGGTATTGAGAGCCAAGAAGGAATTGGAGAAGGAAGGCATTAGATTGGTCCAAATAAGGGAATTGGAGAATGGAGAGAGAAATCATAGAGCCCTCAATTGCCATGTAGGCCTGCTCCCAGATCAAGTATAGTATAGACTAGAAGTGCCTATAATTGTAAGAACGTGTGTGGACGGAAGCAAGAGCAGACTAAGTGTAACCATAGTTGCAGACCCTAAAGGCCCAATGTTGAGGAATCATTTTCAGCTCCTTCTAAACACCCTTGATGATCATAGCGGGGGAGCTGAGTAAGGTGGACTAGGCATCAGCCACTTTGCATTGCCCTTTGGTTTTTTCCTGGAACTTAGGAGGTTATAAGAAGCATTTAAAACAAGATTTATTCAAAGAGAGGTTGGGAAGGTACGATGTAATGTGTTTCCAGGAAACTTGACTATGAAAAAAACCTGAACCAGTTGATGGCTTTTTGAGGCTCCCCAAGGATGCCATTCTAATTATTTTATCCTGGAGTAGAATAGACAACAGATTAACAAAGATAAAAACAAAAAGGCACAGGTAGATCTTTATAATGACATTAGAGGGTCAAGGCAGCTCATCTTATTCAATGTATATATTCAGCCGGAGAGGATAGCAGATTATGATATCCAACTGGGTCTGCTTGAGGAAGATTTAGAACCAATATGTATAGGTAAAGCAGAGCAGTTGGTATTGACACTGGGAGATTTTAATCATAAACTAGATCCAACAAGTGTTGATAAATTGCATAGAGTGATGGACCACTGCACAAGTACTGGAAGCCATATTCCCCAGGACAGAGAGTACGGCTCAGGATAGGGCCTTAGTGAGAATCCCTAGGATTGTTCCGCATCAATGGATGCATAAACACAGACCGATAGGTCTTTTTATGTGCGGAGACTCCGCACTCAAAAAGATACTACTCGTAAATCGCTTTGTGAAGAGCAAACAATTATAATCTCACACAAAAGTGTAAGTTAACCTTTGTGAATCAGGCCCAGAGTTATCAAAGGATAGAACCAATTGAGTGTTATGAGCGTAGTTCATGGATTTGACCCCAAATGACCATATAAACTGAGCCAAAGCGGAAGACATACAAATTAAAAAGAGTTGGGCTCAGTGAAGAGCTCTGAGGAATGCCCTGACATAAGGCCTTAAACTCAGACCTAAGAAAGAAATGGTGAGAGGTGAACAGCCTGACATCTATTCTCCAAATAAGACTTATTCCATTGAAGGCCTGAATTCCAAATGCCTATCTCAGCCAGACTCAGAAGCAATTTGTCATCTGACACTGTGTCAAAAATGACAAGTGGATCAATGGACACCAAAGCTACTGAATGGCTATTGTCTGTTGACATTTGATGGTCACCCAAGGCAGATACCAAGGCTGTTTCTGTCCAATATATAGGCTGAAAGCTAGATTGTATTGTGTGCATGATGCTATACTCAGGGCCACTGGAGTTATGCAATTGTGCAGCTGCTGCGATCTTTACATAAATATAAGTTTGCCACATGATCCATTATCTGCCACATGATCTGCAGAATGTAACAAAAACTTTTTTCTAGCTCAAACAGTTCAAAAGTTACTAACAAAAGGTGTTGATGCGCAGTGGAAGACCCTTTGCAAACTTTCTGTTCCTTATTGCTATAATTTGATGTTAACTGGCACTAATAAGGTGCAACCAATGCGCATAGAGTGTTACCAAGTTTTAAAATTATGAAATTATTAAGTAATATTATTTCAAAATGTGCAGCATTCTGCTGCATAATTTGGCTTTTCTTCTCACATAATTTACTCAACTCTGCTGCATAATTTGTCCCTGTCATGCCACAACATTCCAGTGGTTGTGGGTATACTGTTCCAAAAACCTAGAGCTCTGCCTGTTGATAAATGTCTCTAGAATAGTCATAGGGAAGGGCATTAATGCTATAGGGTGAAAGTTGTTTACAGCATTGACCATCTTCAATAATGGTACAGCCAGACCCATTTTCCACTCATAGGGTACTGTTTCATCTCAGATGGATTTATTGCAAATGCTCATAAGAGGATTTGCAGACAAGGCATGATCATTTCCAGATCCCGGAAGGGTTCAGAGGTGAGCCAGCAGTAACAAAGTTCACCAGATCGAAAACAGTTCAGGAGTAAGCAGTTTAAAGCTTGAGAGCACAGGCATCTCAGCTTTCCCAGGCAAGCTGCACTCAATAGCTGGATAACGTGTACTAACCACACTATGAGAGCCAGGAGGATGCTATTAGACTCACACAAATGTTGGAGATTTTTTTATTAGAAAAAAATCCAACAATATGTCGCATAGCTGCTGTGTATGATCAAAGGTCAGATTAGTGTAAGGGGAGAAGACAAAGAGTGTACGATCTAGAAGATCTCCTTCGAGGTGCCACGAGCTTAAAGAAACCTTTTTTCGAAAGAATTTGCCTTGGCTGTAAGAACTAGCTTTTTGTAAGCTTTTAATGTCTCCTTAAGATTTAGTTTAGCATCAGAGGTATAGTCAGTTTGCTGGATCCTTTCTAATTTTTTGCATCCATTTCTGGATTTCCTCACTGAATCGTTATTCTAAGGGTCAGATGGACAAGCCCACTTGTGCTGATGGTGTGAAGGAGAAGAGCACTATCGATGGCCAAGGAAACTCTCTTAGACTAGTTCTTTTAATCAATATTCACCAGGCACTCTATCAACAAAAATGTTCTAGTTCTTAGGATGACCATAAAATCATTGGCAGATAACTTCACACGAGTGTACCAAGTTAGGTCTCCTATTCATCTTGATCAAACCATGCTTGTCCTTGTTTGTCTCTACCCTAAACTGAATTAGGAAATGGTCCGTCCAGACCTGTGAAACAATATCTGTACATGCCACAAGCTTGTCCAGGCAAAAATCAGGTTGAGCATATGACTTTCCTGATGTGTGCAGGCGGGGACCATTTGAGGAAGATCTAACACAGCTAGTGTGCTGATCAAATTTCCCCCCTGAGTATTATTCGCCCACATACTAAAATCATCTAATAGGATGAAAGTAGCATGCATAATTAATAAGAAGGTTTAAAAAATATGCTAGTGCATCACTAAAATTAGTACAGACTCCTGGAGGTCGGTGACAGAGTGCCACTACTGGAGACCGTGGGAGAGAAGGAGATACAAAAAAAAAAGTATTTCTGCAAAAGGAAAAAAGACTGGTTGTAAGTGGCTGAACCTTCAGACACCTTTTAAAAATAATAGTCAACCCTCCACCTCTCCTAAAGGAGTCATGTAGATGAAAAATGTTATAGCTGCCAAGGCAAGCGGCAGCCATGTGAGGCCCTGAGACCTCCATGATCCAAGATTTAGTGACAAAAAGTATGTCAAATGTGATTATCATAAACACATAATAAACTCCTACTGCATGTTTAATTAATCTTTTGTCAATTAGGATTCACAACAGGCTGGAATCCGATGTCTCTAATAAAGGAGTCGCAAAATTCTAGTAAGGCTGGATAAATGACTCCTCAGTATTTGCCCATGGTAGGTTGCGTGACCAAATACCTGCTCAACAGTGGTACTGAACTGACCAAATTATAATCTGGACTAACCAATAAATATCAATTCTTTACAAGAATAACAAATATGACCCCATCACCTGTATCACATTGCTAACCAGGGTCGTCCTGATGAGCAGTATGGTTGGCTCTTGCATGGATGGGTGCAGATGGGCTTGCCTTTAGCACTTCCACTGAGTGGATGCTCTGCAGTTATTCACAAATAGGGAGCTTCTTATCTTCACATGCCTAATAGCGACTAGACCACTGAGCAAAATTAAGGGGGCCATTTGGAACATGACGGTAAACACTGTCACCCGCTGTGGTGACGGTGAACAGAATACCGCCATTGGCGATGAACAGAAACCCGCCATATAAAGATGTAAAAAACAGAAACTGCCAAAATTTCAGTTAACACCAACCACCGCCGGGGCCTTGTCGGCGAAAATTGCTGCACATCACACCCCGCCACCACCGAGCACACAAATCCCCTGCCCTCCATATAATGATGCACAAATCACCGTGGCGATCAGTGGATGCTGAACGACCAATGGTGGAACAGGCCGCCACGACCAGCAATTGGGCCCAACAACAAGAAGTGCACACATTGGCAAGTTTGAAACCCACACACCTGACATACATCAACAACACTATAAAACACGCACAGACACACCCCACAATCCTTTGCACCGCCAATAGGAGAAGCCAGACTGACAACACTACAAGCAGACGCTGAATGCAACAGCATACAACTCACACCCCCAGCCACACAACAGCACCCTCACCAATATCCACACAACACTCACAACACACACCATGGCATCCCCCAAGCACCCACGCTTCACAGAAAGGGAGCTAAGAACAATGGTGGATGAGATACTCAAGGTCGAGCCACAAATATTCGGGGCACAGGTCCAGCACACACCTATCGCCAGGAAGATGGAGTTATGGCAGACCATAGTCAACAAGGTCAACGAAGAGGGAAACCATCCATGCACAAGGGACGACATCCGCAAGGGATGAAACGACCTGCGCGGGAAGGTGAGGTCCATGGCATCCAGGCACAACATTGCGGTCCAGAAGACTGGGGGAGGACCCCCACCAACACCCCCGACTACACTGACTGTGAGGAAAAGGTACTGGCCATCCTGCACTCTGAGGGACTCACTGGACTCACTGGAGGAATGGACTCGGGTAAGTCATCTACAATTTACCCATATCCACCACACCTGTAATGCATGTGCCACCTCACCCCTCCAACTACCACCAGGACCACTACCCCACCCAGGCCACAATCACTACATCCAGTTACCCTGCATGCCCACAAACCCACCAGCAGGCCCACATCCCTCCCCCTGTGCACAGCCACCTACCCCTGCAAGGAATCACAATGGCACTACACCACCCACAGTGCACCTCCACATCCCTTGCAAAATGCAATGGCAACCCCACAATAGGTCCCTGCATGGCCCAACAGTGGGAAACCTGCACAAAATAGTCCTGCCTTGTGCACCCCATCTTATTCTGTAAATGTAACATACATGTCCATTCCCCCCACAGGCGCCACCACCTATGCCACCCTGACAGAAAGGACAAGGAGTGCCAGCGCCCCACATGGAGACAGAGGCACCACTCAGGACACCTATGAGGGTAGTATGGACAGTGAGGAATACCCTTGCACATCACACAGCCCTGGACTGTCACCATCCAGCAGCCCCACCCAGGACACCACTGACACCCCTATCACCCAGCCACTAACATCAGCTCTGGCCAAACCACCCCACACCAGTGTATCCAGGCCACAGACTGGTGGAACTCAAGGACAGATGCCACAGTCACCACCTACCAACAGGCAGGATGACGATGTCCCCAGTACAAGTGGTACCGCCAGACCTGTGCAGGGGAGACAGGCACAGGGGGCTAGGCCCAGTGGGAGGGCATCAGTGGCCCGGGGGTAGGCCAAAGGATGGATGCTGCAGCCCAGGAGGTGATGCCTGATGTCCTGGTAGGATACCCAGGACAGGATAGGCCAGATCGTGGCCACCCTGGAGCAAAATCAAAGGCTGCAGATAGCACACCACCAAGAGGCCATGAAGTAGTGGAAACAGCACAATGCCACCATGGCTGCCATTGCAGAGGCGCTGCTGCAGCACTTCCCAACCCAGCCTGAGACCCCCACAAACCAGGAAGCCCCTACCACAGACCACGTAACAGACCAGCCATCCACGTCAGCAGCAGCAACTGGACTGGTGCAACTATCTAAGGACACAGAGGAGACCGGCATCCCTACCCATACAGTCCAACAACAGGCACTCAAATGGTCCCTCAGGCCCAGATATGGTACTGGTACACCTGCCAAGACCAAGGCACCATCAAAGAAGTGACTTTGACATGAACTGTCTCCCAAGTGTGCCACTGAACCTCCATCCTCACCGGCCAATAGCAACTCAACAACCTGCAAGGTACAGATGGACACATTACCACAGCCACCAAATGCTTAGACCATGTATTCAGTATGGACATCCACCATCAGCTCACTGCCATCACTGTAGAGAGCAC
Organism: Pleurodeles waltl; assembly: GCF_031143425.1. Lineage (NCBI taxonomy): Eukaryota > Metazoa > Chordata > Amphibia > Caudata > Salamandridae > Pleurodeles > Pleurodeles waltl. Next base: position 889,516,331 of record NC_090439.1, on the reverse strand, counting down.
CATGCCATCCCTGACACCTATTAAAACACATGTACACCAATGTCGAAGTCCCCTGTCATTATGTTTAATCACATTGAAGTGTGAATGCATTTTCCATTGAAATCCAATAATCAGACCTTTAGTGGAGGAATGGCACCCCACGCAAAACATGGAGTGGAGTAAACAGAAATGTCTAACTAGCTGTTCATCGTGTCACATGGCACTTGAATACCTAGTTACTGTGTAATTGTCTAGAGACCCAACACCCCCATAGAAAATAAGTCAGACCGGCAGTATGCAGTACAGACAACAACATCAGCAAACAGTACCTCTTAGTCACTGGAAGTATAGTTGGATCAGTTGGTTCCTGGAGTATACATCTTCCCCCTCTTCATCATCACCATCACTCTCATCCCCTGTCAGAGGAAGCTGGTCTGGATATACAGCACCCTCCTTCTCCAAGAGGGGAATCGATTTCCTCATAGCCACGTTGTGCAGCAAGCAACAGGCCACCATTGTTCTACACACCTCATGGCCATAGCACAGGGATCCCCCAGAGAAATGGAGGCAACAGAATCTAGCCTTCCGGAGACCTATAGTGCGCTCAATCACCCTCCTTGTACGTCCATGAGCCTCATTGTAATTCCTCTCAGCATCTGTTCTAGGGTTCCTCACTGGTGTCAGGAGCCAATGCAGGTTGGGGTAGTCAGAATCACCTGCAAAAGTGGGAAAAACATAACTGTAACTAACTACCCTTAGTTGCAGACAACCTAGCTGTCAGCAATGTACAGTAATATTGTAAGACACACTCACCTATGATCCATCCTATGTCCCCTTGTAGTTGTTCCATCATGTGTGGCACACTGCTGTTCCTCAGCACAAATGAATCATGGACTGATCCAGGGAACATGGCATTCACATGTGAGATGTACTGGTCTGCAGTACACACCAATTGAATGTTCATAGAGTGAAAGTTCTTCCTGTTTCTGTACACCTGTTCAATTACTCTTGGGGGGATGAGAGCTATGTGTGTGCCATCGATGGCACCTATCACATGGGGAATGTTGGCAAAGGCATAAAAGTCTGACTTGATGGCAGGTAGTTTAGCACTTTGGGGAAACCTCACATTTGACTGCAGGTGTAGTACAAATGCATCCAGGAATCCGGACAGGATGAGGCAAAACTTTGGCTGTGAAAACCCTGCACCTATGCCCACAGTCACCTGAAACGAGCCCGTGGCCAGGAAATGGAGTACAGAGAGCACTTGCACTTCAGTAGGGATGGCATGCTGATTCTGATAGCCGGTCTCAGTGCTGGATCCAGTAATGCACAAAGTTCATGAATAGTAGCACAAGTGAGTCTGTAATTGATAATGATGTAACGTTCCTCTATGGTCTCCAAATCGACAAGTGGTCTGTACACAGATGGGACCCTCTCTCGCGACATGGGTCGGTACCTAGGAGGAGTGGAGAACAAATGTGAGGGACACAAATCAATTTGCACAACATGTTGTGTATATGACACTGCTGTCAGACAAGTAGGTAACACATAAGCATTGTAAGATGTGAAACTATAGTGGCATGGCCTAACTGGTACATCTGGACTGTTGTGGTGAGTAAATTGTGTTTTGGCCATGCGTTTGGAGGTTGGGGTTCAAAGAGCCATCATTGGGCCAATGACCAAATAATAACTGCATAGTAGTTCACAAAATGTCAGCCCCCTGTCATTCAGATATGTATCAGTGGGAGTGACCTCATACCGCTAGCAGTTGTCGTAATGGCGTAAGGCAGTGTTCATCGCCGTGCCCCCATTCATTGGTTAACATGGTTGTCAATGGGGAATATGGGCCTATCATGATCGCTGCCGGTGGTGATGGTGCACACCGCCGCAGAGCGTACGCTATTTCGTTGCCCCAGCTTCACTTGACTCCTGGATTCCGTGCATGCAAGTACTCCACTGAGTGTGCTGCTGTGTCCTGACTCTGGTCCTGGAAATGACCAGTGTCTCACTGGAAAGGGCCCCGGCCTTCACCACAGAGGAGCTGGACAAGTTGGTGGAAGGGGTCCTACCCCTGTATGCCAAGCTATATGGTTGACCAGAGATGCAGGTGAGTAGGCGGATTGGGGTGCATGGATGTGTGTGATGGTGGTGGATGCCTGTAAACATGTGTGCATGATTTGTAACTGCACAGCCGTTTAATGCATGACAATCTGCGTGAGTAAGGTGCTGTAATGCTGTTTTAAGTGATTGTCCATAAGGGATGTATGGCCAGCAGTATCACATGTGCTTATTCTGACCTCAGTGTTTCTTTCCTGTGTGTCTACTACAGATCAGCGCCCATCAGAAAAGGGGACTCTGGCATGCCATCGCCAGGGAGGTGCGGACCCTGGGGGTCTAAAACCAGCGGAGCACCCACTGCAGGAAGTGATGGGAGGACCTGCAGCGCTTGGCGAGAAAGACCTGCGAGGCCCAGCTGGGGAAGTCCTCTCAACGAGGAAGGGGGGCCCATCAGGCCCTGACCCCCCTAATGTGCTGCATTTCTGGCGGTGGCATATCCAGACTTGGATGGGCGCTTGAAGGCTGCACAGCAGGCACAAGGGGGTGAGTACCAAGACCATTGCATGCCTCCTTGATGGATGTCTGAGGGTGCTGTAATACGTATGCTGTCTAGTGGCAGGGACTCTGGCTGATGTCATTTAGCATAATGGCCCCAATGAGCAGTTAGATGATAAGGGACAGGTATGCAGTTCTCAAGGTCCTTCTGTAATGTTGGCGATGGCCTTAAACCAGGGTTGTGGCCACTAGTCAGGGGCATAGCCATGAGTATAGCTGTAGGTGCTGCATGTTGGTATATTTGCTGGGTGGGAGTATGTATGAACCAGATATGTACATCCATTCAGCTAAATACAGATTTCTCTCCTGTTCTGTCTCCCCAACCCTGTACTCTTGTGTTGTCTGTGTACATCAGCATCATCTGGCGAGGGAGCAGTGGCACCGGCGAGTGTGGATGCAGCTGCCCACGGTTCCAAGGAGGCAGAGTCGAGCGACGCCAAGGGGACCAGTGGGTTGGAGGGCGAGGGGAGTACCATGGGGGAGGCATCTACCACTGGAGGTAGTGATTCTGATACCACGATGAGAGCTCCTTGATGGTGGTGGACCCTAGTTGGCCCACCCATTCTTTGTCATCTTCCGCCACCCCCCATACCATCACCGCCCTCCCAGTGGCACCCCACAAAGTTGCCCGTGCCTGCTCACCCAGAAGGGTGGGCGTCTCTTTCGCCCCACGCACCTCATCCCCTGCCCCAGTCAGCCCTGCTGCCCTCATAGAGGAGGCTACTGACCTCCTGAGGACCATCTCTGTAGGGCAGACAACCATTGTGAGTGCCATCCAGGTGCTAGCATCCCACATGCATCAGACCAATGCATTCCTGGAAGGTGTTCACGGTGCCGCGTCTGGCCTACAGAGATCTTTTCAGGCTCTGGCCTCCTCTTTGATGGCAGCCTGTGTCCCTGGTCTTTCCATCCCCCCTCCAACCACCTCTAGCCCTTCCAGCACCTGACTCCCTTCACACACCCCAAGCACATGTTCAGACAGCCATGCTTACACCTCAACACACAAGAAGCACACAGAGAAACACAAGCACCACACTTCTCACCACAGGCATACACACAGCCAACATACAAAGGCACACACAACAACATCCACTTCCCCCACTGTGACCACCTCTTCCGCCTCCCTGTCTGTCACCTCTACATGACACTCACAGGCACTACACCTTCATTCACAGTTTCTGGCCCCATTCTGGCAGTCACCATAACATCAGACATCAATTCATGCACCCCAGACATGACATCGGCACTCACCACAACTACTCTGAGGACCACTTGCAGCACACTCACCAAACTTGCAGACACCCAGACAACATCCATTTACAATGGCAGCCTGTCTTGTCCCACTGTGTCCAACCCACCTCCTCCCATTACACTCAGACATTCCCAGACACCCACCTAACACACATCAGCCACACCTCAGCATACTGTACAGTCACCAGCTTCCACGTCACGCACACCTACACCTGTAAGGACCATTCACTCTACCTCCACTCTCATACTTTCCTCCATGTCCACCCCGACTGCCCCTAAGAAACTTTTCCTATCCTGCGTAGACCTTTTTTAACCCACTGGCCCACCCCATCTCATCCCTAAATGTGTACACCTCCTTGCCCTTTCCACTCCTCCCACGTCCAGGTCCGCCCCCTGTCCGCCCTTCCCATTCCCGTGCACCTTCCCCTGTGAGCAGGAGGCCCTGTGCTGGCCCAGGTAGATCTGCTTCCCCGCAGTCCAAGCCCGCTCCCCCACCTTCCAAGGCTAAACTCAAACCCCCTCCACCTCCCAAACGTAAGCCCAAGCCCCCCACTCCCAGATGTTAAGTCCCCACCCCCACTACCCACTACCCCGTTCCCTGAGGTGCCTGGCTGCCCCATTGATGCCCCTTTATGGTGGAGTACCATGTGCACATGTGGGAGTCAAGTTCAGGCCATTTGGGCCCATCTGCCATTTTGCTATGGACTGGCCATTGGCCTAATGTGGACAATCTGTTGCTCCTGGAGCTTTATTAAAGTTTGTGTGGCCAGTGTTGGTGTTGGCACACTCTGGATCCATAGTTCCTCGTTTCATTGGGGGGGGGGGAGTTGTGCACATGTGGGTACTTTGGGCAGGTTGTCTTGGGCTTGTGTCAGGTAAGTACCTCTTGCTAACGTGTGTATGGCTTGTGATGTTGTGAAGGGTTGTGGGTGCTTTGCGGGGTGGGTGCAGTGGGTGGGTATGTAACTGTGCCCTTTCTTCCCTTGTTTAGTAGGTTGCGGTACTTACCGTTGTCGTCTTCGTCGGCGGTCTCAATCGTGGAGGTATATGGCAAGGAGCAGCACTGGCATGATTTGCAACTCTCCATGTCTGCTTTGGCATGTTGTGTGAGCCTCTGGTGAGTGTTTCCTTTTATTTGGTTCATTTCTGCCAGGCTTTGCGTGCCAGTGGTTCCCGCCCTGGAACTGACAACGGGCTAGTGCTTCATTATTTGTTGGACGGGTAGGGCCTTTCCGTCAGACTGTGGGCGGCCTCTTCCGTCGTTGTCGACACTCCTCTGCTGGCGGTGGGTGTTTTTCAGGCTGCCTGTTTTTCATGTGCTTCATTATTTGGTGGCCCAGACTTCTTGACTGTTGGCGGTAGTTACCGCCACTGCCGGCGGTGCGGTCTTTGCCGCTGTGTTCATAATGAGGGCCTAAGTCTGGTTGCATCCACTGCCCATCAGTCCGAACAGCCCAACAGTCAAAGTGCACCCTGAAAATGCTATCCAAACTTTGCACTCCACCAATAAGGAGTTACGACCTCCCCACACTACAAAAAACAACAACCATCTTTTCCTGGTAAGTATAAATAAGGTAGGTAAAATTACAATTGAATTTAATTTAAAAACAAAAATCAGCACAGAAACCTCTAAAAATTGTTATTCTTGCAAAACAGCAAAGTACCTCTCACAGGCTCATTGCAGGGAGCAAATAATTATCAGGAACCTTTCTAGTAACAACATTATGGTTATCACTACATTCATTGATCAACTGGTCAATATAAAGAATATCGTTTTACACAGTGGGACATGGCTAAATGCCTTCACCTGAAAGCCCAGGGGTATTTTAAAAATTTTTTATATACTTGAGTATTGACTACTGAACCAATTTATAGGCCTATTGTTAGCTACATAATACTGAAGCACTGAAAAAAGTTTTAGTTACCAAGCACGTTATTTACAGAATTCCTCAAGTCATTCATAGAATATGGTTATACTTAATGGGAAGAAAAGAGGGACAAAGTCATGGCAAATGACAGGACCTGATACATTATTTCCAGCATGTTTATATCCAAGAGAATTTATCTTTCTTAATGGTACAGTTCAGCAAACTACTTGTTTGAGGTTGTTTCTCCACTAGATTAGAAAATTATTGTGATTCCTAAAGCCAATTGTACATAATTTTTAAATTTGAAATTGGAAGGAAATATGGGTCATTTGTACGAAGGCATTTTGTATTTCCTAATGGTGCGCATCAGAATTTCGGTCTGTTAGGAAATGCAAAATGTCATGTACAAAAGGCATTTGCGGTGGTGCAAAACTGCAATTTCTACCTTGTAGGAATCCCATTTTGGAAAATGCTAAATATGAAATTGCACATAGGGATTCCCAAATTGCAATTCGCTAACCGCATGTACAACGGATTTCCTAATTACGGCTAGTTGCTAAATGGGCATTTCGGAAATGCAATTACCATTGCTTCAGATCTTGTGGTAACCAGGTGCAAAATATAAAAAGGCGCCCAAAGTGCATCAGGTTCTTTTACAATGGCTGCTTTGTGCATTCTGGCGAGGAGAATGGTGATTTTAGCTAGGAGGCAAGGAAGGAACATGAGACAGGAGAGGATTTTTAGGGTGAGAGTCACTCTGTTTGAACAGACTGATGATGAGATATATGAGAGGTACCGACTCAGTAGTCAGGTAATTTTCCAATACCCCGCAATTATTGCAACAAACCAATTTGATGTTCTACAGCGTAGCACAGTTCTCCAATGTCAAAAGCTGTGCTGATGCCACACATATTGCCATATGTCCCCCCCCCAGCAAATTAATTTATTTATAGGAACAGGAGAAGCTCACACTCACTCAATATGCCGGTAGTGTCATAACAGACCTTGTGGCCAGATTGCCAGGCAGCACCCATGACTCATTCATGTTCTGCCACAGTGGAATACAAAACCGACTCTCACAGGGTGAATTTGGCGATTGTTTTGTACTAGGTAAGAGAATCGCACACTCAATGAATGCAGTGGCCAGGATGGTGTGTGTAATGTGATCTAATGGTTTCCCTTCTCATACTCTTAAGGTGAAAGTGCATATGCCTTGCTTCCCTGGATACTCACACCATACCTGACTCCAAGTACAAGAAGTGAAAGGCAGTACAACAGGGCACACAGGTTAGGGAGGACGTTTGGGATCCTGAAGTCCCGTTTTCTCTGCCTACACAAATCCCGTGGGGCAGTACTGTACAGAGGTGTGCTGCAAGATAATTGCCACTTGTGCCACTCTGCACAACACTGCAATCAAAAAGGGTCTGCATGGCATTTCCATAGAGCCTGATCCTGACTCTGATGATGCCTTACCACCACTACAGGTGCAGCAGGAGGTTACACATGCAGCAGGGGAGTGAGCATGATGCACAGAGATCACCAACAATTAACAATTAAAACATCTAATAATGATTCAGTAAAACTGATGGTAATGCTTGGTGCATAACTGAGAGACCACCTTTGATTCAGGTAGCAACAACATTGTTTCACTTAAGGATCAACTGTATCCTTATGGATGTACTAGTGTGACAAAAATGCAGCAAAGTATCAACTGTATCCTTGTGGATGTTAAGTGTGACAAAAATGCAACAAAGTATGTAAGGCAAAATAAAACAAAGGCAACTCATTCCTCTGAGTGTTCACTGGTTCACTTCTTTTGGCCTGTGTGTTTGGATGCCATAGCAGTGCACAAGGCTGTGGTACCTTTGACATGTCAGTCCCGTCAGAACTGTGTTGGCTTGAATGCCTGTAACTGCATGCATCCTGAATGGATGTGCCACTGAGGTGGCTAGAGCCCTCTTAGCTCTGATGTTGGGGCAGGATGTTGAGGATACAGCAGCTGTGGCTCTGTATATTCTCAAGGGCTGTGGTCACCTGCACTAGCCCACGTGCAGCGTCCTGACAGCAGTGCTCCGTCAGTCTGTATATACACAGTCCCCCTTGCTAGTGTGTTAGTGGCTACTGCCAATCGGTTGATGGACCATGTGAATGAATCAAACCTTGCAAGTACTTCCTGTGCCTCTGCCTCTACACACAGTGCTCCTTCTCCATTGCAGATAGCCACCATTGCTCTCCTTTCTCCGATTTCTGCATCGACCTAGACATTTGTTGCAGATGCTTATTCACCATCCTTATTTGTTTGGTTTGCATGCACTGTTTGGAGATGATGGATATTTCCAAGCCACTAAATAAAGGAGACCTCTCCGACATGTCATCTGACAAATTATCAATATGGCCAGTAGGTGTTTGGCCTTTGCGCTGTCAGTGTGTCCTGCACTCCAATGTTGTGGGGTCCCTGCCCTGTGAATCTGGCAGCAGGGAGATGGTTGGTCTCCTGGCAGTTGGAGTTGGGGTGATGGGCTGAGTGGATGGTGCTGTTGTGTCTTTAATTTCAACATGAGTGTCAGTAGCCTCTTCAGCTGCAATGGGTCCTGACACGTCCAGGCTGTGACCTGTGGAAATGCATGTATATAGTTAATGTATATAAATGGTTAATGTTTGTCCACAATATTGTTGTATCTGTGATTCATGTGTTTGTGACATGTTCATGCTGTACAGATATTTTTGGTGCTTTTATCAGCACACAGTGCAACAGGCAATGGATGTGTATTACAACTCCCATGATGCATTGCCACGGTGGGGCAAGCATCTCAATGGAGTTATTCCTGCTGTGATGTATGATATACGGATTTGCCAATAAAATGTTATGTTAGGTAAATAAAAGGAACATGACTGATGCCTGCAGTGGTTGTATGACAGACCCGCACATGCAATTACAACACATACTTTTACAAATCCATCATTACAACACATGTGTCTTTACTACACATGCCTTTTCAACAAAAACTTTTACCACGCACAGCTTTACAACGAAAATGTCATTGTAAAGGCATGCTTGCTTGGTAAAGGCATATGTGTGGTAAAAGTTTAAGTGTTAAGTATTATCTCTCTCTCTCTCTCTCTCACTCTATATATATAAACATACACTCACTCCTACTAGTGGTCACCAGGTAGTTATAGTTAGGACCTAGTTTCCATAGAAAAAGTGTTTTTGACTTGCCTATATCTGTGGTGCCACTTGATAAATCTTCGCCACCTCCCCAGGGCACTGTGAAATAATTATGTGGGGGGGCTGCATGACCCCCCCCCCAAGGACCGCCACCCTCCCAGGGCAAAACAAATATTTTTAATGGGGGGTCTGTACGGCCTCCCCCACAGCCCTGGGGACCGTCACCTCCCCAGGACTAAATATGCAATTAATGCAGGGGGCCCACTTGTCCCTCCCACAGCCCTACGGCCATCCACCTCCCCAAGGCGATTCATTCAAAATAAGGGGAGACCGCCACCTGAAATAAAATAGGATAGGGGGGTCTGTAATGGACCCCTGGCCCCGGAAACCACCACCTCTCCCGGGCTAAATAAAAACACTGGAGGGCGGCAGTGTGGCCCACCTTGTGGAGCCAATAATGGCCCTGGAGACTGCCACCTCCCAGGGCTGGCCCCTTCTACGTCCCTCAGGACAGAGCTGTTTGCTGTGTCTTGGTGGGAGCTTTGACCGCTCCCACCAAGGCAGAGTAAGCATTCCGCTTCCAGCGGGGGAGAGCTGTCAAAGTGTTCTCGCCCGCTGGAAGCTGAGGTTTTATCTCTTTCCCTCAGTGGAGGCTGCTGGCAATAACGCTCAGTGAGATGGGGGTTGAGAATAATTTAAAAAACCCACTTACCTGCACATGCCGACTAAGCGTGCCTCGTAATCTCAGTGCTTCTCTGCTTCTTCTCCCCCCATTACAGACGCTTCTCTCATGTTGTTACGCAGCATAAAAGAACCGCCTGGATTTGGTCTGAGCAGGTTGAAGTGCCACTCAGCTGGGGAATGGGAGCCTGCACTGATTCTTCACTTGGGCTGTGCAACACAGCCTGGGTGGAGAGTGTTAAGTGTGCATGTCGGTTTAACGAGACTAGGACAGCCGGCAAAACCAACGTGCACACAGAGTGCACACTACTGCTCCTCCCCTAGTGATGAGGATGGCTCCCTGTAGGATGCTGGCCTGGTGTTTAGTGGGTACCTAAGGTACTTACACCTTATACCAGATCCAGTTATCCCTTATTACTGAAATGTAGTCAATGTCTAGAAGCCAGGCTCTCTAGGGGTACTGTGGATGAGCAGCCGAGGCCTAACTAGGAGACATGCAAAGCTCATTCAATACCACTAAAGTCACACAGTACTCACACACATGAAAGAAAATACTCAGTGTTACAACAATAAAGGTACTTTATTTTGGTGACACAAATGCCAAAAATACCATAGAGACTTTACTCCCTTAGTAGGTAAGTAATACACAAATTATATACTCTAGTATGCAGAAGTAGCTGTAAAAACAGTTAAAAAACAGTGCAAATCGTGAAAATCACAATAGGTAGAAATGAGCCTGGAGGGAACACAAACCATATACTAAGAAAGTGGAATGCGAAAGTCGGTTTAGCAACTAGGCAATTGTAGTGTGTAGAGGGGCTCTGGGAGTATTAGAAAACAACAAAGGTAAGTAGTAGAACCCACCCCAGAGCAAGGAAAGCAGGAGTAAATCACAGTAACTTTCCTAGAACACACAAGAACACGAAAAAGAAGATTATGCAAGAACCAGAAGAGACTACAAGATACAAACTTTGGATTCCTGGACCTGAAGACCTGTGGAAGAAGGGGACCAAGTCCAAGAAGCACTGAAGAGTCCAGGGAGAACAGGAGCCCCTGCTAACCCGGATGAAGGTGCAGAAGAAGAACCTCTGGTGACGAACAACAGTCAGTACTGCACCCAAGAAGATGGATGTTGGTTCCTGGTTGATGCTGGTGATGTCCCACGCTGGATGGATGATTGCAGTCTGGCTTGTATTGCTGGATTCTGCCAACAAGCCTTGGCACACGTAAAGCTCACGGTTAGCAGAAAATGGCGCTGCCCGGGACCAGGAGGGACCTGATGGACTCTACCCAGGAGGGAGAGTCAGAGGAGGCTCTTAGCAACTCAGAGAGCCATCAGAAGACCAGGCAGCGTGCACAGGAGTCCCACAGCATGGGGACAAAGGTGGTGCAAAAGGAGGCACATGCAGCACTGCACAAAGGGATCCTATGCCGCCAGAGAACCACTCAGGAAGATGTGCGTCACAGGATAGAGTGCTAGGGGCCTGAAGCTGCACGGTGCATGAAGAACTTCGTGGAAGGACGCCAATAAGCCTTGGCAACTGCAAAACACGTGGTGCATGGGGGTACTGTCTTGCGTGTGGAGGCAACCTCTTACCTTCACCAAAATTGGATAGTAGGACGTCAGGACTGCCAGGACCACTTCAGTCTACCACCTGTGATGCTGGATCCATGCACTTCATCAGGAGAGGGGACCCAAGCGACTGGTCGTCGCTGCAGGAGGTGTCTGCTGAAGCAGGGGAGTGACTCCTTCACTCAAAGGAAGATTCCTTTGTTCCTCTGGTGCAGGCTGAAGACAGGCTGTCCTCTGAGGATGCACAACCTGGAAACAGTTGCAGTTGCTGACAGGAGCTGAAGATACAATGTTGCAGACGTTGTCTTTGCTTCTTTGTTGCAGTTTGTAGAGTTCCTGGAGGGTCCAGATGCAGTTTCTTCGGTAAGAAGGTGAAGTAAAGGTTGCAGAGGATTTCTGCTGGAGTCTTGCAATCTGAATCTGAAGAACCACCCAAGAGACAGACCCTAAATAGCCCTGAAAGAGGGATTGGACAGCTACACAGGTAAGCACCTATCAGGAGAGGGCTCTGATGTCACCTGCTGGCACTGGCCACTCAGATGCTCCCAGAGTTCCCTGCCAACTTGGAATCCAAGATGGCAAAACCCAGGGACCCTCTGGAGGAGCTCTGAGCACCACCTCTTGGGTGGTGATGGACAGGGGAGTGGTCACTCCCCTTTCCTTTGTCCAGTTTCATGCCAGAGCAGGGACATGGGGGTCCCTGAACTGGTGTAGACTGGATTATGCAAGGAGGGTACCATCTCTGCCCTTCAATGCATTTCCAGAGGCTCTGGGAGGCAACCCCTCCCATGCCTGTAACAGCTGTTTCCAAAGGGAGAGGGTATAGCACCCCTCTCCCAAAGAAAATGCTTTGTTCTGCCTTCCTGGGCTCGAGCTGCTTGAGCTACAGGATGGCAGAACCCTGTCTGAGAGGTGGCAGCAGCTGGGGCTGCCTGGAAAACTTTGGAAGGCTAATTAGCTAATACTGACTTTGATAATGACGTAAACGTACTAATGAATCTTGACGTGGAAGATCTGTATACCAGTATACCTCAGAAGGACAGTCAATGCATCACTGAAGACTTACTTTTACAAGAAGCTCATCCTTACAAAGCTCTGATCCAGTGGATCATGAGATTGGCTCAACTGGCTTTAAGAAGTTCAAACACACTACCTATCTACAGCAACATGGGGCATCAATGGGTAGTACCTTCGCGCCAAGTTTGACATGTCTCTATGTCCATCAATTCAAGCAGGAACATATATAGCATTATTATTCCTATAAAACAAATGTGAATAATTTGGCGTCAGTATATTGATGCTGTTTTTGCAATCTGGCTAGACAACAGAGAAGTACCCTATGAGTTCGTCAACTGGCTGAATTCTTGCAACCTCTTTTTGAAGTTCACCATGAATGTCAAATCTAACCAGATGTCCTTTTTGAATGTCACAAGGCACTTTAAGGCAGATTGAGAATTAGCTTGTATACTAAGCCTACAGATAGAAACAGCTTGCTAGACTTTGAGAGTGCAGATTCATATTCCTTAAAAGAAAAGTTAGCCATAGAACAAGTTAAGACGGAACTGTTTAGAGTTGACAGACTACACATTAGAAGCTAGGACTTTCACTGATAAACTCATTGAATTTCTCAACTCTAGGAGACTTATTGATAGAGCTAAAACAAGAGCTTACAATAACAACAGGCATGTCATACTGTAAGATAAACAGAACACAGCCAAGAGACCTGTGTGAGCACATACAGCAACTTCTCGAACAAGGTCAAACAGATTGTTACTACACATTGGCATATTCTCAACAGTGTTAGATTAGAATTTAAAAAAAACATATTTTTCCTTTACAAGGAATACAAGCTTGAGAGATCTACTGATCCACATGAGACCTCATAAAAATAACAATGGGTAACGATCCCTTTGGCACCCCCCTAGGGTAACAGGTCATTTTCCCAGTGGAGGGTGTTTAGTATGTAAGTTCACAACACAAAGCAAGATAGTCAATCTAAGTTTTGGTGCACCATGGGAACAGAGGGACCACACTAATTGCAATTCCATGAATGTGGTATTTCTCATTAAATGTCCATACAATAAAATATATATAGGTATCACTACGAGGAAGATGAAGATCAGTATCAGCGAACATCACAGTAACATCCACTGTCAATGTGCCACCACATGCCTGACAGCACACTTCCTCGACAAGGACTACACTGAGAATGATCTCCACAGGACCACAATTGAGAAAATCGACTGTAGTCTTAACATGAACAAAACACTACCAGATAAGGAACACTGCTCAATGTATACATTACACACTCATGTACCAGGATTAAATGATGATGTACCATGGCCTCAGCTAAATGCTTCATAATAAAATATTACATTCCAGGGCCTTCTTATACTCCCAACCCATGATTAGAGGTACACCTAGACCCAATACACCACAGACATGATAAGGCTATTCTTTATAAAACATTTAGCATGTTCCTTTCACCCCTCCCATGACAGATTAGACTTTTATTTAGTAAGTGTAGTTACATGCATGACCTAATTTTGAAATAGCAGCACAAAAGGATGATGGGCGGAGTGCTGAATAAAGGAAAACACTCACCCTCAGTCACAGATCTGGGTTTAATCCATTGTTCTTTTGCTCACCATGCCACCCCAGGTTGGACCCAGCCATATGCAAATCAGTCTTGACCCTGTTCCTTGTGGGAACAGACCAGCCGGAACTGCCAAGCCAGCTCCTACCTGGACCGGAAACAAGCATCCTGGGACTGGTTTCAGGATATCACCCTTCATCAGCCAGGCTAGCTTGAATCCATCCGTTTGTGTTGCTAATTTTGAAATATACATAGAACCAAATAAATAGGTTCTGTCCTTTCTTTGCAATGTTGTCTGTAAGTTGTACTGCAGCTATAGGGGGATGCACTATTGCTATTAGACTTCAGCTTTGGGGCATTAAGCACAGTTACCAAACCATTCTCCTGAGCCTGGCTCCTGCACAAGGCCCATAGATCACAACTCTCATGTGGCTTTGATTTTCCAACACGCATGCACTCAAGTCCAGGTCCTGCACAAGGCCACAACTCACATGTGGCGTTGTATTTCCAACGCGCATGCCCAGGCATGTGCTCTGCGAAGTGACATAGAATCGTCACAGAAGATCCTGCATTTGTTGTGATTCTGCATAAATTGACAGTGGTTTCTCTCCCATTTACTTTTTGGGTGGAGAAGGGGTATGATTAGGTATAGCTGGTGACATGGCACCCTTGACGAAGTGAGTAATTTGGAATTCATTATGATTCCGGATTGGGTTCTGTGAGTATACATTTGGCTTGCTGCCTGATCTCTTCTTCTTTCCCATATATGCACAATGCTGATTTAACCACGCCCCTTCCTGGAAATGAGAATATGGTCCCACTTGACACTATGGCCCTCATCCTGACCTTGGCGGGCGGCGGAGGCCGCCCGCCAAAGTCCCGCCGTCAGGTTACCGTTCCGCGGTCGAAAGACCGCGGCGGTAATTCTGACATTCCCGCTGGGCTGGCGGGCGGCTGCCTTCAGGCCGCCCGCCAGCCCAGCGGGAAAGAGGCTTCCACGATGAAGCCGGCTCGGAATCGAGCCGGCGGAGTGGAAGCTGTGCGACGGGTGCAGTTGCACCCGTCGCGTATTTCACTGTCTGCGCAGCAGACATTGAAATACATTTAGGGGCCCTCTTACGGGGGCCCCTGCAGTGCCCATGCCAGTGGCATGGGCACTGCAGGGGCCCCCAGGGGTCCCGCGACCCCCCCTACCGCCATCCGGTTCCCGGCGGGCGGACCGCCGGGAACTGGATGGCGGTAGGGGGGGTCGGAATCCCCTCGGCGGCGCAGCAAGCTGCGCCGCCTTGGAAGATTCCAAGGGGCAGCGGAAAACCGGCGGGAGACCGCCGGTTTTCCTGCACTGACCGCGGCCAAAGCGCCGCGGTCAGAATGCCCTGCGGGGCACCGCCGGTCTGTCGGCGGTGCTCCCGCCGACTCTGGCCCCGGCGGTCTAAGACCGCCGGGGTTAGAATCACCCCCTATACTGTGTGACTACAGGGGCATGTCCCCCACTACTCTAATGTGACGTTCTTGAACCTAGACGTCAGGGTAAGGTGTATGACCATGTTGTTGCTGCACATTTTACTGCATGACTTTCTGCTTCACTGTATGCAGTTATACAGGTTCAACAATTACAGACACATGCTCAACTCACATGACTCAAATTTGTCTTGTGTTTTTTGTCTTTATATGTTTACCCTATAATAACAAGCACATTTTTCTAGGGTACTGAGTGATCACTGAATGGGGTGAGAAGCTATGAAGCACTCCAGACATGCATGGATAGCTTGATGCCAAACTATTGCCTTATTTTCTCTTCACAGGACCAAAGACAGCAAAGTCATTGGAGAAAGGCCATCTTGCCTTTTGTATGTTGCATGTTTTATCTTTACATGTGTACTATATATCCTGACTGACTCTAGTTAGAAATGATGATGAAAAGGATACTTTATTAGTTAATAAAAAACATAAAACATCTAGAAAAGACAGACCAGGTTAACAATACCAAAGGTATTCTTACCCATTCGCCCATAACCTTCTTCGATTAACATACAAAACTCTTATGCTAGATAAAGTGCAAGTGCAAGAGTGTCAAGTATACATACTGAGATGATATAACACAATCATAATAAAATTCCTCATATTAAAAACACCTAAACCCCGGGAGCAAATCTTAGACAGAGATCCTCCTGTCCATCACATCATTACATATCTCATTTGGTCCAGGCCTATTTATCCGTGCCCTAAATGTTCTTGCCCAATAACCCACCCATACAGTCTTTAAATCCTCACCCTTGGCAAGCAAGGCTGTTATGCTGACAATAATAAAGTGTGATACACAGAAAACAATGACACCCAACATTAAAACAATAAGTCACCATTATAAAAGAACACAGTCATGGTAAAAGCCCCGATGTCCTGAAACAGTAGTAATAAGATTACGGCCTAGCCTTCACTTAGATGCTTCAAAATACCTAGAGAGATGGGGGCAGGTATTGAGTGGGTTATTTTCCCCACTTTACCTAAAATTATCTTAAAAACATCTATATCCCTTGCTTACCTTGACAGAGAAAAAGTTGTTGGGCAAGAAAATATACCCTGTTCCCTTGGCCTTAAACGCAAGATGCAAATTTTTGTCAAACAGCCCCTACTCTTTCGTTAGAGGGAACCGGGAGAGGCAACCAGAGAGGCAAAAATTCTCATGAACTGAATTAATCTAATGTTTAACATTTCATTGCTTGGGTCAAGTGCTGACATGACCACTTGCCTACAGGATTGAACTCCTAGGGCATTGAATTTCCTTCTCAGTAGTTCCCTTCTCTGGCTTTGGAGGACTGGACATATGCAGATCATGTTAGTCAATGTCTCCCTAGTCTAATGGCATTACAATCCTGGGATTGTATCTCAGCCTCCTTTTTCCAATTAGGCAGGAAATCAAGGGTTGGAAAAACTCCCAGTCTAAGCTGTAAAAGGCTCTGTTTAAATTTCAGGGATAGAGAAGCAGATAGAATGGGTGATTCCATACCTAGTTTAAATGAATTTAGAACCAACCATCCGTGTGTCTATTTGGATAGCTCTTCCATATCTCCTAGCCAGCTTAGAATTTGAACTGATTTATTTTCTGTTCTCCTAAAGGCGGGGGTTGACATTGAATTACCCCATAGAGCACCCAGCTTCAGCTGTGCTATACTATTTTTCCAAATGCTCCTTGAAGCTACTATTACCCCTTTCAAGATTGATTTTCTGCCAGAATAAATTAGCTAGGGTTCCCTTAATGGCAAGACATAATTTATAGCAACCCTTGATAAATGCTGCTGGCCTGGCCAGTGATTGCTTTACTAAGGAAAATGTTAATCTAACTTGAGCCGGAGAAGCCGATCTAGGTAGACAAAAGACTTGTTTATATGATTTGACTAGTAGCTTATCTGACAAGGCCACCTCCGCCCCCCCCCCCCATTATTTCTGTGCCATAACAAAGTGTTGGCAGTAATTTAGCTCTCATACCATGATCATCAGCTTAAGAGGATGCCCAAGGATTGATTTTGCTAGATTCCCAAAAGCACGATTTAAGGCTTGGGCCTTCTCCCTGATTATTTCTCTATGGCCTGCAAATGTACCTTTTGAGTCGATCCTGACCCCCAGATATGCATATGCTGCCACTTCCTCAATATGACACCCGTTCAAATACCACTTGCGGTGTAAAGGGGGTTTGCGGTTGAGGGGGATTATTTTCATTTTACCTTGATTTATGTCCAATCATTGGCCTGCACATATCCTACTAAACTGTCCAGAAGTTTCTGTAAACCTACTCAAGAGTTGCTAAACAACATGTCATCTGCATAAAGAAGGTTGGATATTTGGCGGCTGCCAATGGGAGGGGGGTGGGCTGGCTGATTATCTAAGACTGGAGATAGGTCTGCTGTATATAGGTTGAAAGAAGTGGAGCTAAGAAACAGCCCTGCTTTCATCCAGTTGTGGTCTTAATAGACCTGGATAGATAGGAACCACCCCAAGTTTGATTTTTGCCCAGGTGTTAGAGTAGAGCATAATGATGGCATTCAGTAAGTTTACCGGGAGCCCCCACTGCTGTAGTTTTGCCCACAGTTTGTTTCAAGGCACGCAATCAAATGCAGCTTTAAAGTCTACAAAACACATGTAAAAAGGCATCCCTGTAGCCTTTGCTCTATTAATTATTAAACTAAGTGCCATGAGGTTAGTTAAAGTGTCCTGCTTGTTAGTAAAGCCTGTTTGGTTAATGGTAAGCATACCATTATCCAAGGCCCACCATTCTAAATGCTGCAAAAGTCCTATGGAGAAGTATTTGAGGTCCACCTCCAAAAGGGCTATTAGAAGAATGTTAGATGGTTGGGAGGCTTTCCCTCCCTTAAAAATAGGATGGATTATTGAGCCCTTCCAACTGTCCGGAATTGTACCTGTTGCCAAGATATAATTAAACATTACAGTAAAAAAAAGCCACCCATCTTGTTGTAAGTTGTTTAAACAGGGCCTGGGATAAACCATTGGAGCCAGGTGCACAATCTGTATGTGATTTTTCTATTATTTTGGTTATTTCCAGTGGGGTAAACATAATGGACTCCTGAGCCTCAGACCCACCAGGGCCCCTCTCCTATTGAGCTGGGCCAGCATATGCCGAGGATGATTCCTTAAACTGGGATTTCAGGTATCCCACCCATCCCACCCATGACTCCTCGTTGATATTTGCATTGTTGGCTCTAGTTAGGGTACAATGACTACCTCATATGAATCTTTAATTACAGGGCATTATATCATATAAGCCCGGATGAAAGCCAGGACCCCATGGGCCTCTTTGTATAGGCCTAAAACATGTAAACTCTATGTAGGGTGTAAGACTATTATTTCCAACAACCCCCCTCCTTTTTATACTTCTTTTAATCATACCAGGAACACTACTAATAAAGGGATAGCTAGGTGTTCTGTGGTATTTTTATTTAAAAACCCCGGTAGAGAACTATACAAAGTGCTCTTTCGAATATTGACATGCTCACCCTGTATTTTAAAGTCTAGGATGAGACCCAGTGATGAAGCATACCACTAATAAAGTGGATAAGGGTCTAACAAACAACAAAGCATTTTCTTCTATCCTATTGGTTCAAGCCTCCTGTCTATTAAAGGTTGTTGTAGTCAGCGTGTAGAATACTTGTTGGTATATAGATGGGCTTCGTTTCTAGCCAGAGATGGCACAAAGAGCTAACTACATGTTGATTTGATCTGTAAGCAACTTTGAACCTCCAGCTTTAAAACCTGGCATTCCTGACTCCCACCTTTTGTCATTCTTTATTTGATAAAATGAGAACTGATAGGCAATTGTAACACTTGTTGCCTGCAGTGATATGCAATTGTAAATTACATGGAAAACAGTCCCACATAGGTTTTAAGTTTTATTTTCTACTGCTCATAACAGTGGTCCTTATTAAAGTTATCTTCCTCAATCTTGCATGTTGGGGTGTCCAAAGTATTATTTTCAGCTATCAGATTCTCAGGGGCAACAGAGCTGTCACATGAACCAGGGGGTATTCTGTGCATTTAAACAAAAGTACAATTATCATTATCCCAAAAAATAACATCAGGGTCTGGTTTAGCCCATTATCCTCAATGTGTTAGCCTAACAAGCATTCACATGGAGGTAAGGAGACTGACTTTACAAACTATCTCTGATGGAAATACCAACCCCAAAACCTCTTGTCTGATTCACAGGAGGAAGTCAAGCTTACTTGTCAAACCAGGAATTTTCTCAAACATTTTGAGTGTTCTTTTTGATATACCTATGAAGTATAACTAATAAACTAGTGTTTTTGGCCATTTTATTTGACAAATTATGCTGGAAAATGCCTTATTGTACCTTCTGCTTTTTATAAAAAATAAAAATAAAAAGCTCATGGAGAACCTCCTCCTGACCCCAGTCCCACCACTTTCAGGCTTCACCAGCTGATTTCACCCAAAAGTTTAGAAATGTGGCAGATGCCCTCCATGTTGTCCAATAAGTTTGAGTATTTGTTTAATTAACAAAGACCCTCCAAGTACATTGACATTTTTTCGTGCTCCCATTATTCTTGAACTCCTCTGATATGTTAGGGGTGTATTGAATAGGATTTAAGCATAATGTGGGAAGATACTTTTATTCTTAAGAAATGAAAAGTTTATATAGGATTATTAATCACAAGAAGGACTTTAAAGACTTTCTTCTCCATGAAGTCTGCCAGTCATTTAAGCCATGTGAGACTGATCCTGGAAGAGTCACAACTTATTCTAGATCACAACACTTTCTTAACCAAGATAAAAAGATGTCAGCAGGTTAAGGGTACTGCCATGGGTGCCAGGTTTGCTACGTTATTTTATGAGTGATGGCATGCATGGAATGAATCACTTGATGAAGGAAATGAGCAGGTTACTTTCTTGGTGAGACATTTTGCATACCATCAGTTTTGCAACCAGAATGAATGTAATGTAAAAGTGACTATTGAATATAGTAAAAAGCATATCCACATTTTCGATCTGAAGATTTAAATTAGAGAGGGGAAATCCATTGCAGTCCCTTTAAAATAACCTACATCTACATATACTAAATAGAAAAATGACATCCAAGCACTTTGACTAAAAAGCAATTTTAGTGATCCAGGGTTGTATAAAAAGGCTGGAAAGATGTGATTGAGGTGTTGACAGATTCAGAACATGAGGTTATCCTCATAAAGTCCTAATTACAGCCAGGGAACATTTTAGAAAGATCACTATAGAGGAGCTTCTAGTACATGAGTGTGAAAGGAAATCAGCACAAAATGTGAGCATAAGATTTATAACACAGTACCGAGCAGTAAATAGGATTTATTCTATCTTTAAAAATTATTGGAATATTTTCCAACTTGATAAGGATTTAGAGAAGAGGTTAAAAGATTATTAACACCAACACTTTAGGGAAAAAGAGGGTCAAGCAATGGTTTATTCTCTTTAAACTGATTTACTGACACATAGATACTCCTGGCCAAAGTGTGCTTGAACTGTGTGTGTAGATTTGCCAGTGGAAGTGGAATTTCTAAAAACATTTTAGGATGGAAGTCCTCTCCCCTCTAGATTTGGCATGCTTTATCATTGGGCCGTCTGTATACTGGTATCAAGGCAGGGTGCCAGCTTGGGTACCATCCTCCTCAGAGGGAAGATCTTAAGAGTAGGTACTGATAGTGGATTGAGTGAAGTCTTACAAAAGTGCAGATGTGAGATATCTGAGAAAGGATGTGAGGTTAAAATGCCTCTTGGTGATCTAAAATGTATTGATGACCCCACAGGGCAGGGTTAAAAGGCAACAGGGAGCAACAGAGTGTGGTCAACATGTTTCTTCCTGAATTGCGCCCTCGGGGGTAGATGCAATGGAATTCGACAAGACCATTTCCTCTCTGCTAATGTATGTGATAATTAAATATTAAAGGATGTTTTGTGACACAGCACTACATACATTTGTTCTGGTAAGGTTATATGGGTTATCTTTGTACAAATATAAGACATATGGTAGTTATTTACTCAGTATACAACAAAGTAATAGTGATCACAGTGCACATGTGTTACTTTTGAATTCACATTGCACACATATGTTCTACTAGGGAGAACGCAGGCTTACCATGCATGAATACAGGTTATTGCTCAACTCACTCTCCAGATCTGGAATGGGGGATATCTAATTGCATAACAGCAGACAATGAAGGCATTGCATCAAGTTGACTTTTTATCATTTGAGGAAATTCCACCTCACTGTGCACCATGATCGACCAGACAAGCAAAGGATGACCAGATGGCATAGTCAATTTTGACTACCCCTTACCACCTTGATAATCAGATAATACAGGCACTTATACAGACAGATGACTGGGACAAATCGGGGTGGCGCTATATGGAGCCACTATAACTTAATATCTGAGGAGTAATGTGGCCCGTGAAGGCCTGATTATAACAAATAAGCCCAAGATCTTTTTCGAGAATAAAGCCTTAAGGAAGGAATGGTCATTCATTTCTTGACATTGCACTAGAGATTGGCTCCTTTTAGTTATTTACACTGCTAAACGACTGTCAGATAATTTGCTTATAGAGATCCAGAATCCAGACATTAGAAGATAACATAAAGATGAGAATACAACTTGCAGTTTACAGAAAATGTCTACAGGAAATTAATAACACAATTGCAGAATGCAAGGAGTTCCAGAACCAGAACAAAATCACCAAATTAAAAAACGATTGTACCATGTTCTCACAACTTGTCTACCCCTATATTACTGGTGAGCACACAACTGGCCAAAAAAAAAGAAGAAAACCAATAGAGGCTGACGAAGAGGCCCTAGCTAATGGACTTTTAACTCTGATCAGTGGAACAACAACAATAATGTGTTGGATTCTTGGTCATGACAACCACCGCGTTGCTTCTGGGGAAAGTGTTCCAACCACCTACGTACAGATTCACCCCCTCCTGGACGATAGTGGACACCAGTCTCATGGGCCTTCCCCCACTGATCCTACCTGGCAATACTTTTCAACCTTTTTTTTTTAGGAAGAGGAAGAAGATGACCAAACCAGTAGGAGCATTGGAGCCTCTTCCTTCTCCATATCGAATGAGGAGCAGCACAAAAGAAGAACAGGTGGCAACCAGTCATGCAATGAGCTAGTAGTAAAGCTTAGGGTCAGAACACTTACATCTGCAGAACTGCAATTGTTAAATAAGGATATAGGAATGTACCCATCATGGGTACACAATTTGGGCAGAATTAGCATATTTTTCAAGAAGATTCACCTCAATGTTTTTCTGACTCCAATCCAAAAGAATACAGAGGAAAGCAAAATACCAGATTAAAAAATAAATCCAGCTTCAATCCCCCTCCAGTGTATTCCGTTGGAGGGCAACATCTTCAAACAGAAAATTCTGAATAATTCTGAAAATACTGTACATAGTCACAGACAGCCTTCAAGAGTGAGATGGACATTATCAAAAAGCTCTTTAACGATGATAAAATTGTCATAAAACCTACTAAATAAAGGGGGAGCAATCATCCTAATTAGGAACAAGAGTGTAGGAAAATGCCATGGTTGGCATGGTTACCCCCTCACTTTTTGCCTTTTGTTGATGCCAGCTTTGATTGAAAGTGTGCCGGGACCCTGCTAACCAGGCCTAAGCACCAGTGTTCCTTCCCTAGAGCTGTACCTTTGTCTCCACAATTGGCACAGCCCTGGCACACAGATAAGTCCCTTGTAAATGGTACCCCTGGTACCAAGGGCCCTGTGGCCAGGGAAGGTCCCTAAGGGCTGCAGCATGTATTATGCCACCCTGGGGACCCCTCACTCAGCACATGCACACTGCCTCACAGCTTGTGTGTGCTGGTGGGGAGAAAAAGACTAAGTCGACATAGCACTTTCCTCAGAGTGCCATGCCCACAATCCACTGCCTGTGGCATAGGTAGGTCACCCCTCTAGCAGGCCTTACAGCCCTGAGGCAGGGTGCACTATACCACTGGTGAAGGCATAGTTGCATGAGCACTATCCCCCTACAGTGTCTAAGCCAATTCTTAGACATTGTAAGTAGCCATAAAGAGTATATGGTCTGGGAGTGTCAACAAGAACTCCACAGTTCCATAATGGCTACACTGAATACTGGGAAGTTTGGTATCAACTTCTCAGCACAATAAATCCACACTGATGCCACTGTGGGATTTATTGAGAAATGCACACAGAGGGCATCTTAGAGATACCCCCTGCATGCCAGCCCAACTGCCAGTGCAATGCTGACCAGTCTCTGCCAGCCTTCAACTTCCAGACTAGTTTCTGGCTACATGGGGTGAGTGCCTTTGTACACTCTGTGACCAGGAACAAAGCCTGTCCAGGGTGCAGGTGCTTCACACCTCCCCCCGCAGGAACTGTAACACATGGTGGTGAGCCTCAGAGGCTCAAGCCTGGTGTTATAACATCCCAGGGCACTCCAGCTAGTGTAGATGCCTGCCCCCGGGACACAGCCCCCACTTTTGGCGACAAGTCCGGGGAGATAATGAGAAAAACAAGGAGGAGTCACCCCCTCAGCCAGGTCCACCCCTAAGGTGACTAGAGCTGATGCGACCCCCTCCTTAGAAAATCCTCCATCTTGCTTTGGAGGATTTAGCCCAGTAGAATAGGGAGGTGTGCACCCCTCTCCAAAGGGAGGAGGCACATGGAGGGTGTAGCCACCCTCAGGGACAGTAGCAATTGGCTACTGCCCTACAGCCCTATCACACCTTTAAATGTAGTATTTAGGGGTTACCCTGAACCCAGTAAATCAGATTCCTGATGACCTACAAAGAAGAAGGACTGCTGACCTGAAAACCCAGCAGAGAAGAAGGAAGACGAGAACTGCTTTGGCCCCAGCCCTACCGGCCTGTCTCCTGATTCAAAGAACCTGCACCAGCAACTCATCCTGCGGGCCCAGCGACCTCTGCCAACTCAGAGGACTGCCCTGCAACTACAAAGGACCAAGAAACTCCTGTGGACAGGGGCCCTGTCTAAACAAGCAGGAAGAAACCATCTTTAAAGGGACTCCCACCTCACTCCAGAAGCGCGAGTCCCAACCACTCTGCACCCGATGCCCCTGGCCCGTGTCCAGAGAAACCAATGATGCAGAGAGGACCCCCAGATGACTCAGACGACGTGTCCACCCTGGGCCAACCTCCCTGCACCCCCACAATAATGCCTGCAGAGGGAATCCCAATGACCCCCCTGACAGCGACTGCCCGGTGAAAAGAAACCCAACACTTGGAAGAAGCACTGCACCCACAGCCCCCAGGCCTATGAAGAACCAACCACCAGTGCAGCAGTGACCAGCAGGCGGCTCTCACCCTTGCCCAGTCGGTGGGTGGCCTGAGAAGACCCCCTGTGACCTGCCTGCAACGTCTGAGTGACCCCTGGTTCCCTCCATTAATTTCTATCACAAACCTGACGCCTTGTTTGCCCACTGCACCCGGCCACCCCTGTGCTGCTGAGGGCGTACTTTGTGTGCCTACTTGGGACTTCCCTAGTGCTCTACAAAACCCCCCTAGTCTGCTCCCCTGGAACCGGAGCACCCACCTGTCTCCATAGGCGCCTGTGTTATTTGGGCTCCTCTTTGACCTCTGCACCTGACCGGCCCTGTGTTGCTGGTGTTGGGTGTTTGGGGTTGACTTGAACCTCCAATGGCGGGCTTCCTATGCCCCGGAGACTGAACTTGTAAGTGCTTTACTTACCTCAAAAACAAACCTGTACTTACTCCCCCAGGAACTGTTGAATTTTGCACTGTCCACTTTTAAAATAGCTTATTGACATTTTATGCCAAACTGTGTACATTACTGTTTTGATTCAAAGTTCCTTCCATACCTATGCAAAGTACCTTACACTTAATGTTCTTACCTGCAATTTGACCCTTGTGGTTCTAAAATAAATTAAGAAAATAATATTTTTCTATATAAAAACCTAATGGCCTGGAGTTAAGTCATTGAGTGTGTGTTCTCATTTATTGCCTGTGTGTGTACAACAAATGCTTAACACTACCCTCTGATAAGCCTAACTGCTCAACCACACTACCACAAATAGAGCATTAGTATTATCTATTATTGCCTCTGTCAAGCCTCTTGGGGAACCCCTGGACTCTGTGCACACTATCTCTCCCTTTAAGATAGTAGTTACAGAGCCAGGTTCCTACAAAGAGTCTACACCACCCAACCTGCAGACGATATTACCAAATGATCTACACAGAACAAGGTATTAGTAGAGGACACATTACACAATGATTGGTTAACCAAACAAGAGCCAGATTTTCTGGTTACAACCAATCCAGATATTTTTATGTCCTCCCCTACATTCACAAGCCACACCCAGGAAGACCTACTGCCTCTGGGTTAGTATCTTTTTGAGAACCCATCTCTTAGTTTCTTGATTTGCTACTGAGACCCCTGATAATACACGTCTTCTCCTAAATGAAGGGTTCCAAAGAGATGCTGAATCTGTTGGAAGACACATTCTCAAGACTTTAGATAGTGATTCATTGTCTACCAGCATTCCGGAGGATGCTACATTATATACTGGTGAAACCTTGTTGAGAAACACATCTCACACATCATTGACTCCATTTACCCCAATTCCATTTATCATTACCTGTGCATCACTAGCAATTAAAGAAAACATCTTCCAATCAACTGTTCCTACTAGTACTATGAACTTTTAAACGCAGTACAGTATTAGCAAATCTTTATATTCATCACATTGAAACCACCTACATACATCCTCCCACTAACCCTTTTTATCAACATATTTCCAAGTGTAAACAAGATATTAATGACATCTTGATCATCTGGGTAGGAGAGGAACACATGATCCCCTTTATATAATGGTTAAATTCCTGTAACGTACACTTAACATTCACTGGCCACTATAGCTGCACCAAATTTTTCCCTTTGTTGACCTTTTTGATTTATCAGGAAGGAGTTTTCCACCACAAGTATTAAAGGATAACTTACCTGTTGGTCAATTTGTGCGCACTAGGAGAACCTGCTCTCACTGAGACACTTTAAATATCAAAGCATCCCAACTAAGTGACCAACTATCACAAAGGACATTATCACATAGGTTAGTGGAGAAAGCCAAGAAACATGCCAAAAAACACAATATGTTAGTGCTACTTGACATGTTCCAAGACTTCATCAGATCAACTAGTGCGTGTTAACAGTTTTTCAAGTTACTGTCAAGCTAATGACATCAACAAAATGATTCTCACGAACTGGCACATTTTATACACAGGGAGAGCGACAATTAATAGTGATAGACCCCTATTTGTGATTGACCGCAGCAAGAGTCTCAAAGACTTACTAGTATGCACAAGATTCAAGAGATGCTACTTCACAGATGCACAAACTCCTCTCTCGCAATTACTCACGGTCACAGGCCATTTTCTTTGTGGTTATTATGGTGTCTGTAAATTTATCATCTGTGCCAAACAACTGGACTTGGGACTCTCAACCACATGGGAGCTGAGCGAGGGTGTTGTTTACCTCATCATCTGCCCTTGCAGACTTTGCTTTGTGGGCATGATCTCCAGTAAAATCAAAACTTGTATAATCCATTGCTACAGTAACATTAGGTGTAGACAAGCCTCCCAGGAAACTAATTATTTTTTGGAAAATCCACGTCATTAAGATGATAATCGTTGGACACTGATAGAAAACGCTTATTTTGAAGGTCCCATCTTACAAAAAAAATCTAGTTGTTACTGAAAAAAGAACAACGCTGGGTATTTGTGACACATATATCCGGACTTAATGATTAGCTGCCCTGGGCCCTGCTCTCTGATACATGATCCTCAACATTTGTCCATCCACACCCGAGTTCATATAAAAAGCAGTATTTTTCTACTTCCACCATGAGCTCTGTGGATGTGGTCCCTGTCACTACATGACCATGCGCTGTGCCTCTGCGTTCTCCAACACAACAATGCACATACTACACTATTAACGATCATTAGAGTAAATATGTTTCATCCCCTCCCCCTTCTCTTTGGAAGTGGCTGCCTGATAAACTGAAGGCATTTCACCCATTCCCCGCATGCGCTGACTAAGCATAGCCTACCATTACCGGATGTGCCATTGAAAAATGCAAACCACCGTCTGTACTGTGTCTCCTCGCCCATCACAAACAACACGGCGAGCTCACATAATGTGCATGGCTCTTTTCCTCGGTTTATTAAGGAGCGATGCATACTAAATAACATCCTTTTTGACCAAGATAGCTTTTCTTTTTACATACTGCATCATAGCTATACCGCTGCTCGGTGACATACAACTCTCGATATATGATCTTCATTGAACATTATCAGATTTAGTCAGAGTTATTTTGCAATATTCAACTGGATGCATTGCTTTCATTGTTTGTTGTTATACCTTTAGGTATCCCCGTGCCAGGTCTAGAGGGTATGTTGAGGCAATATCCTGTACCCATGCAGGGTAAGCCTGAGTAGAACCTATGTGTGCAGGGTGAATTTAAAAACATACATGTGTGCTGCACCTTGATAACGATTACTTTGTGAGGTACTGTGTAAATAACTAACATTTCAAGAAAATTTGCACAGAGAAATCCTGCAGATTCTCACCAGAACAATTTTACGTGGTGTTCTATCGAACAAGTAATTTATTATTTACTTATCAAGCCTGTTAACAGAGAGGTAATGGTACTGATGACTGCCATTGCATCCGCCATTAGGGTGCAATATGGGCAGAAACAAGTTGACCACTCTCTTCAGGTATTTGTTACTCCTCTTTGCCTTTTAACTCTCCACTGTGGGGTCAACAATATGTGTTGCTCTGCTTTAAACTAAGAGGAAACTATGCCTAAGAATGTAGCACTCTTAGGGCCTCATTACGGGTGCGGCGGTCTCCAGACTGCAACGCTCGCGGTCCCGGTCTGGACGGCCACACCAACCATCACATTACAAGCCTGATGATCCCCGCGGTCTGGAGGTTGGTGGCGGTCCTAATCCACCACAGCAGCGCTGCGCTGGGGATTACGACCCCCTTCTCCACCAGCGGTTTCATGGTGGTAGCACTGCCATGAAAAGGCTGGCGGAGAATGGGTGAAGGAGGCCACAGGGGGAACCCTGCACTACCTATGCATGTGGCATTGGCAGTGCAGGGGCCCCTCTGACCAGCACCATCGCAATATTCATTGTGAGGGTGCTGGTGCACCCTGCAGGCTATAGCATTGTCACTGGCTCGATTATGAGCCAGCGACAATCCTGTTGCCTGTTTCCTGCTAATCAGGTGGACAGTAACTCAGGTTTCTGCCCGCTGACCTGGCGGGAAACTCTTAACATCTCCGGCGAGGAGCGCGGCAGCCACCCTGTTTGGGAGTTTGGCGGATGGGCTTTCCCGTCCGCCAAACTCATAATAAGGCCCTTAGTCTGAGTAATGAATTTATTAAGGAACTTCCCAGATATCAAATAAAAGCACACAAATAGATGAAACTAAGCATTTAACTCAAATGCAGTGCAGTGAAACACGTGCAAATGCCAAAATACTCACAGCAGTTAAACAACTACAGGCAATGTGCAATACATCAGTATATATATATATATATATATATATACATATATATATATATATATATATATATATATTTATTTAAACTAAATAGTTAAGAATGAAAATGAATCACCATGGGGGTTGAATCCATCATCCTTGCAGCATCAAGCTGGGGAATCCTGGAACGGCTGAGACAGAAGACCATCCACCAAATGGGATTATCCTGAGCAGTGCGTCCACTCCACAGGTGGATTCCTACCCCAGCACCAAGTTTCCTCACTCATTATACCTTAAACTAACTCAAGAGGAAGATTCTAGTAACCCTCCTCCCTTTGGTTATGAAATTCAAATGCTGGCTGTACTCGGTCTGTGTCAAAAACATGCAAAAGAATGGGCCCTGCCCCAATGCGCATTCCAGAGACAGAACTGTACTTTTCCCTGATGAAAACATTCCCTGCCCGAGACTCTCTTATCATGTCTGCTGTCCACATGCCCCATATTATGTTCCAACATGGTGTGACCCTGTTCTGGTAAGAAAAGCACAAACACCTTCTGTGAGGAAAACAAGCTCAGTGTAAAAAAAAATAACTCTGCTCCGCCGCTGTGACGGCACTTAAAGCTAAGCACAAAATGGAGTCAATGATCAAGATGGAGTCAATGGTCAAATACACATAGCATTACACAATAACATTTTAGACCCTCACACGAGGCAGTTTTAATCTCACTTCCTTTTTGACATATCTACCTTCTGCAATTTTGTTATGCCTCACCCAATCCACTTTCAGAGGGAACCTCTCCTATTACATTACCTTAAGAGATTCCCATTGAGAAGAGTAGTCACCCACATGGTTCCTTGATGCCAGCATGAGGGGGGTCCAGTTATAAAGGTCCAGCGCATCCAGAACACCTCAGCGCGTCTCATCCTCAACCTCCCTCGCCACAATCACATCTCCGCCAACCTCAGAACCCTACAATGGCTACCCATCAACAAAAGGATCGTCTTCAAAATCCCAATCCACGCTCACAAAGCCCTCCATGACACCGGACCGGCCTACCTCAACGATCGACTCAACTTCCACATCCCAACACGCCAGCTCCTCTCCGCCGCCCTCGCCCTCGCAACTGTCCCTCGCATACAACGCACCACGTCCGGCGGCAGGTCCTTCTCCCACCTCGCCACCAAAACCTGGAACTCCCTTCCCACTAACCTACGCAAGACCCGGGACCTCCTTTCCTTCAGAAAGCGCCTCAAGACATGGCTCTTCGAGCAGTCGCTCCCCCTCCCACCCCAGCACCTTGAGACCCTACTGGGTGAGTAGCGCTCTCAACACATTTATTAATTGATTGATTGATTGAAGCATGCCTCCTCCAGGTGAGTGAGGGTTTCCATTCTAAATAGGTCTTCTGATTCCAATGACGTTGCCACACACATCGTTCCAGTACAAGTTGCCCTGGAGTATCTATATGGTAATTTATGTTAGAAGATCACCCTCAGATTATGATTAAGAAAGGGAACACACTTCAAAAGATTTTAAGTCCCAGTGATAAATTTAAGTTAATGAAACAGATTTGCCAGGGAACTAACTTCCTACTGTACTGAAAGGATGTTATAGATATAACAAAGCTCTGTTGCAAGTATGTACCGAATGGCATGATCTTTGTGATTTTAACAAAACTAGGTCGTTCAGACAAAGGATTTTATGAATTTTATGATAATAGAATGTGTGTAAATAATTGGATGGGTATGCCAGAAACAATACATTGGCTCCACTACAAGACTGTTAAAAGGAGGATGACGGGAAAACCTACACACTATAAAACATGATAAGACATATCCTCAAGAAAACTATTTCAATAATGAGCATGATATAAGCCAGTTGAAGAACTCACATTTATTTGGTACCATTATTATTAAGAATAGGGATGAAGAGGAGATTGGGAAAAAAAAACCTGTGTGGAAAAGAGACCTGGTGGACAGATAAGTTACAGGTCAAGCAAGGTTTGACTGTTGAAGATGAACTATGAACGTTATTGTAATGCAAAGTGCTGCATCCATTATTAACATGCAGCTCTAGGGTATAAGTAAATCCGTACTTCATAAAACTGTTTTTTTTTCAATGTTTAGAGGCTCTTCTTTTTTAAGTGCTACCACTCCATTCCAATATATTAACAGTTGATGCCCCTATGACTCTAAATTTAAAACTGTATCTTTCAAGGTTGAGTAGGATAAAAACTACACTTGTGTGAATTATAGGGTAAGGAAACAAAGACAGACATATTGAATTCAAAGCTAGATGTGAATTGAATTTTTCAAAATAAGGGCCAGATTTATGGAAAGTGGTGCTGCACCGAGTGTAGCACCACTTCCCCTACGTCCCTTAGTGCTCCCTACCACCACCATGTGTGCGCCGTATAAAAAATGTGGCGCACCATGGCGCAGGGGGAGGGAGCAATAGCGTAATTTTTCATGACCCTGTTAATGTACTCTTCAGGAGTGGCACAAAAATATTGGTGCTACTCATGCAGAGTACATAGGGGCCCGGTCTAAATAATGGAAGCCCCCTTTTAACGCCTGCTCTTAGTAGGCGTTAAAAGTGTCGTACAAAATGACGCAAGGAAATCTTCTAGATTTCCTTGCGCTATTTTTTCTGCCCCCCAACAGGGGAATGACCCTTTGCATTCATTATGCCTGGCACAGGCAGAACGTAGCGCAAAGGGTTACAAAATGGCGCAATGCATGCAGTACGCCATTTTTTAAATGTGGCGCCAGGAGTTTGGCATTGTTGGGCCACATTAGTGTCAAAAGAAATGACGCTAATGTGGTGCAAGGGGCTTATAAATGCACCCTAAATCTTTCCCAATGTCTTTAACTCTATGGCTCTCAATTTAAAGCTGTGCTTCTTTAGAGGTAATATAGGTAGAAACCATCGAGGTGCAGATGCAGTTCACAGTGACAGTATAGAGCTCATAAACTTCTGGGTTCAATGCGGACAAGGCTCATGCTTGACACTGTTTTTTTATAGTAGATCTCTCCTAATGTCCTAATGAAATTCATTGACTATAATTCCCCACTTACAGAATCATGGGCTTTGTAGTCACCAAGAATTTCTAACTTGATCAGTAAGTAGATTTTTGTGATTTTCAATTTAATAGTTTTTCTGGCCTTGAACAGTGCAGTAATCATCCGTAGTGCTGATGCATTTTCTGGAGACATTTTGGCCCTCATTACAACCCTGGTGGATTTGCAGTGGGGCAGGCCGCACAGCAGCCCATGGAGGCAGGATACATACTGTCCGCCAGCGGTAAAAGCTGACCTCAGTATGGCTGCCCACTCGAGGTGGTGGTGCTGCTGGTGGGGGGAGGCTCCTGCCCATCCCCTACAACCTCAGAGGCTGCCCACTGGTGGTGGTGGTGCTGCCGGAGGGGAGGCTCCTGCCCATCCTCTGTAACCTTCGACAGCTGCTCACTGGAGGGGGTGGTGCTTCTGGGAGGGGGGGAGGCTCCTGCCTATCCCCTGCAACCTCGGATGGATGCACAACCATGGTTGGTGGTGGGGGCTCCGTCACAGTTCCTGCCCAAGGCCCCTTGCTCTTCCTGCCTGTGGTGCTCCCCTCGCCCTCCATCCCACTGCTGCCCTCAGCGTCGGTGGACTCTGCCTCCTGGTTCCTGTGGGATGCAGCTCCCTCTGTCACCGGTGCCTCTGCTCCTCTGCCAGATTATGCACCACCGTTGGCGTACACAGCACCCTCATACACAGGGAACAGCCCTACGCAATATGCCATAGCACTACCAGAGAAACAGTTTGCAGCCAAGGCATGGGGAGGGACACACACCGCCAAATGGAGCACACCTGGCCAGTAGTGGATGCCTACAAGCCAGGTTGCAAGATTTTCCCTTCTGAACCCTAGCCACCAAGGGACCTATGCTGCAATATCAGGCCTGGCCTAAGGGCACCCACTGACATACATCCCCCACCTGGATACCACCCTACTATGCATAAGTTGTAATGATGGGCAGTGTACTCACCCCCTTGTGGCTGGTGTGATGCCCTCAAGCGCCCACCCAGCTCAGGATAGGCCACCGACAGTATGTGGGCCTTCAGGGGGGTCAGGGTTCGACGGGCACCCCTTCCTCATTGGGAGGCCATCCCCAAATGGGCCTCCACGGTCTTCCATGCCCAGCATCGCAGGTCCTCCCACCATTTCCGAAAGTGGGTGCTCCGCCTGCCGTAGACCCCCAGGGTCCGCACGTCCTTGGCGATGGCACGCCATATACCCTTCTTTTGATGGGCGCTGACCTGCAGAGGAAAGACACACAGGAAAATAGAATTAGTCAAGCAGTCCTGCCTGTTACACTTATGGCCCACCATACCCCTTCACATCACCTTTTACACACACATGGCCCAGCACACAACCAATACGTCACCCAGCGGACATCCACCCACCCCCCTTACACGAGGCCTTCACACACACCACTTCATGCATTCATGCCACATGCATTGTGCCTACAGTGTACTCACCTGTTGGTCTGGAGGCCCATACAGCAGTCCGTACTGGGGTAGGACCCCATCCTCCAGTCTCTCCAACTCTACCTAAGTGAAGGCTGGGGCCCTTTCCACAGTCACATGCGCCATGGTAGGCTCCAGACACAGGTCACAGCAGCACATGCAGTGTAGGTCCTCTCCTGTTGAAGATCCGGTAGCAAGTGAGGGATGAGATAGAAAATGGCGGTCAGGTCCGTGGCGGTGCATACCGTCACCGCCGGCGTAGATCACCATTGGCCACTGTAACCCATAGTGCTCAATGTTAACCAATGAGGAGTTGCACGTCAGTTCCCGACCGCCACCCGCAACGGCGCACAACATCAGCGGAATTACCTCACTTCCACCTGTCCCTCCACACAGGACAGGCGGACGCCATTTCAGAGGAGGGGGGGAGGCCCTGGATATTTGCTGCATCACTGGTGAAATTTGGACATACTGGACAAATCACACTTACCCATTACAAGTTAACAGCATACAAAGTTCTGTTGTAGCCCCATTGTTCAGTTTGTGACCGGCTCCTCACTCTTTTGCCCCATAGATTC
This sequence comes from Pleurodeles waltl, assembly GCF_031143425.1. Taxonomy (NCBI): domain Eukaryota; kingdom Metazoa; phylum Chordata; class Amphibia; order Caudata; family Salamandridae; genus Pleurodeles; species Pleurodeles waltl. The sequence goes on along the minus strand of NC_090439.1, from coordinate 889,482,454 downwards.
CTACCGCAGCAGATGAATAGGAGATGGAGACATACCCCATGTACAGACCCCTGGTGGACTTGGCAACAATGGAGGACAGGCACATCATCCTCACCTATATACTTGGCAGGGCCACAATCACAGAGCTGTGTGCCCAATTGGAGCCTGACCTGATATCTGCTATCCGTCAACCCACTGGGATCCCCCTCTTGTGCAAGTTCTATCAGTGCTCCATTTCCTGGCTACTGGTTCTTTCCAAGTGACACTGGGCTTGGCAGCAGGAATGTCACAGCAAATGCTCTCAATAGTGCTAACAAGATTGTTGTCTGCCCTGATTAAAGACATGTGCAGCTACATTGTATTTCCCAAGGCTGAAGATTTGGCCACAGTAAAGGTCGGGTTCTATGCAATGGGACAGATCCCCAACATAATTGGGGCGATTGATGGAACACATATTGCATTTGTCCCCCCCCCATCAGAATGAACAGGTGTTCAGAAATCAGAAGAGTTTCCAATCTATGAATGTACAGATGGTGTGCTTGGCGGACCAGTACATCTCCCACGTCAGTGCTAAGTATCCAGGGTCGGTGCATGATGCCTTTGTCCTGAGGAATAGCAGCATCACAAATGTGATGGCCCAACTACAGAGGCTCTGGGTGTGGCTAATAGGTGAACCCAGGTAGATGTTGGTGTATGGTGTGGGCCATATGGGATAATGTGTGGCTAAATGTTGTCCCTGAAAATTTGCAAGTGACTCTGTTTACCCAAACCTATCATGGCTGCTGGCCCCTGTGAGGAATGCCAGGACAAGGGCAGAAGAATGGGCGAACCAGAAGGATAATAGAAAGGACCTTTAGCCTTCTGAAGGCCAGGTTCGGGTGCCTCCATCTAACAGGTGGATCCCTGTGCTACTCACCCAAGAAGGTCTGCCAGATAGCAGAGGCATGCTGCATGTTGCACAACCTTGCCCTGAGACGCCATGTGCCTTTTCTGCAGAAGGAGGCTGGATATGCCCTTGTGGCAGCAGTGGACCCTGTGGACAGTGAGGATTAGGAGGCAGAGCATGAGGATGAGGACAACAGAACCACAGTGATCAGACAATACTTCCAATGACACACAGGTAAGACAGGGTTACTTCACATTTCAATGACATTTGTTTACATTTCTGTGGCACTGGCATGCTGTTATTTTCCACTTCTATGCCTACTTACTGTACCCTCTGGCAATTCATTTTGCAGATGTTGGTGACCACACATATGCTCCTGGTGTGATCACTGCAGCCAACTACAGGTCATTAATCTATTCTCATTTTCTGTACAGCTGAATTGCAATGTTTGTACCTGTTTAAATTAATACATACTTGAAAAATGTGACATACTCCAAACTTTCTTTTCCAACAGTGTTTATTGAAGTGCTAAAATATTGAGGGACAAGTGCAGTGGGATGGGGTGATGATGGAAGAAAGTCCAGGATATTGTTCAAGTCTTTTTGTAGCACAGGTGTATCGTCCAAGGGGACATAGGAAGGGGAGCAATGGCAGTTCAAGGTGGACAGGGTGACAGAGTGGAACACAAGTGTGACAATCAGGAGAGTCTCATTTCCTGGCGGTGGTCTTGGCAAGTGTCTCTGGCTTCTGTCTGGATTGCAGGGAACGTTTGCGGGGTGGTTCTCCTTCTGCAGGGGGAGGGGTGCTGGTGGCCTGCGGCGGGGCCTCCTGGCCACTAGCGGCAGCGGAGGTGGAAGGCTGTTCAGATGTTTGGCTAGTGGCAGGGGCCCGCTGTTGTGTGACTGCCTCCCTCATAATATGTCTGCCAGCAATCCTGCAATGGAGACCAGGGTGTTGTTGATGGCCTGCAAGTCCTCCCCAATTCCCTGGCACTGTCCCTCCTGCAGCCGCCTGTTCTCCTGCACATTGTCCAGGATCTGGCCCATCTTGTCCTGGGAATGTTGATAGGCTCCCAGGATCTCTACAAGTGCCTCCTGGAGAGTCGGTTCCCTGGGTCTGTCCTCCCCTTGGCGCACAGCAGTCCTCCCAGTGTCCCTGGTGGCCTGTGCCTCTGTCCCCTGAACCGTGTGCCCACTGCCACTGACCCCAGGTCCCTGATTGTCATGGGTATGAGGTGTGGCCTGGGGTCCCTGTAGAGGTAGACACACTGTTGATTGACGTGTCCTGAGGACAGAGGTGTGGGTACGCGGGATTGGTGCTGTGGTGGTGTTTCCTGATGGGGGTGTGTGACTGGGCCTGGGTAACCGGCTGCCCAGAGGTCCCTGATGAGCCAGGTTGGTCATCCAGATCCTGAAGACCAGAGTTGCTGTCATCACTGTGGGCCTCTTCTGTTGGGGGGCTGGATAGTGGTGGCACCTCCTCTCCGCTGACATTGGCTGGCGTACCTGTGGGGGTGTAAATAATGTGTTATGGTTCCTGTGTCTGACATATTGTGCATCCGTGGCTTGCCCTCTTTGGTTGTATTTGCCCTGGCAGCTTTCACTTTTGGATGTTAGTGTATGGTGTGATGATTAGTTCTCTATGATGTGCATGCTGTAGTGATGAGTGTTCATGCAGGGCTGTGAGGGGTGTCCATGCATTTTTCATGCAAGTAGGGCTTTGCAGTGGGATGAGTGAGTTGTGATGGTGGGGTGTGTGGATAGTTGTGGAGTGATGGGAGTGAGGGTGGGGGTATGCAGGTATGGGGGTGATAGTAGTAGAGAGTTGACTTACCAGAGTCCAATCCTCCTCCTACTCGGCCAGGCCCTCAGGATGCAGGATTGCCAAGACTTGCTCCTTCCATGCTGTTAGTTGTGGGGAATGAGGTGGAGGTCCACTGCCAATCCTCTGTACAGTGAGTTGGTATCTTGTTGCAATGGAACGTACCTTCCCACGTAGGTCGTTCCACCTCTTCCTGATGTCATCCCTAGTTCTTGGGTGCTGTCCCATGGCGTTGACCCTGTCCATGATTCTCTGCCATATCTCCATCTTCCTAGCTATCGATATCTGCTGCACCTGTGCTCCAAATAGCTGTGGCTCTACCCTGATGATTTGATCCACCATGACCCTTAGCTCCTCCTCTGTGAAGCGGGGGTGTCTTTGTAGTGCCATTGGTGTTGTGTCAGGTGTGTAGTTGAGGGTGTGTTGAGTAATGTGTTGGGGTGTGTGATGTAGGGTGCGTGAGTGGTGTGTAGGTGTGAGTAGTGTGTGGCTCTGGTTGTGTCTCTGGTCTTTCTGTCTCTAGTGGCAATGCTTTGTAGTCATAAAGGGTTGTGGGTAATGTGCGTGTATGTTTTATAGTGGTGTGGGTGTGTGGGTGTGGTGTGTGTATGGGTGTCAGGTGTGTGTTGTTTGAATTGTCCAATGTGGTGTTGTTTTGCTTGTGTGTGTCCATTTTGAGCATGGCGGTATTTACCGCAAATAGTTTACCGCCGTTGAATGTCCACCATGGTGATTCGTGGGTCATAATGTGATGGGCGTTGTTCTGTTGGTGTGACAGTGTGGGTTTTGATACCCCCAGTTTATCACTGAACTTTGGTGTGGCGGAATTGTGTATGTGGCTGAATACTGACGGATTGGTGTATGTGTGTCATAATATGGTGAACGGATATCCGCGGCGGAAGCGGTAAGTTGGCGTCAGTCAGCCTGTCGGTAAGTGGGATTTACCACCAATGTCATAATGAGGGCCTTTATGCCTTGTGCACAGAGAAACTTAAAATCTTATAGACGTGTGGGTCAGATCTGGAACCGATTCCTTTTAAATGTGTTTTGGCATTAATCTTTTCAGATGTCCTTACTTATGTGGCTTTCAATTTATAGTTGTACTTTTTTTTATAGTGAATATACATAGTAATCCCCATGGCACAGGTGGAGATCATTGAGTCAGCAAAAGACTTCACAAATTTACAAGTTCGATTCAGACCAGATTTATGTTTGAAAACAATGCGCAGAATGAATATCGCAGTGCCAGAATTTAGATCACTGTCTGAATGTTTCATAAATAAATTTAAGTGTGGACTGTTGTATAATCTACTTACTTTCAACTTGATTGGTGAATGGAGTACAGTAATTCTCATTTCATAGTAGTATAATAATCATCATGGCACTAATGCATTGCATTGTGGCAGCCTCTATTTTACTATTTAGTTGGTACTAGTTATACCAGACTTAATTTGAAAAATAGTGGTTAGAGTACACTTTACTCAATTTAAACAAATGAAGATGGCCAGTTGATGCTGCACACACACACCCTCTAAGTAAACACAGGTAAACTGAGAAAACAGTAATTTAAAAGCAATTCTCAAACTCCCAAAATAATTCAGAAAGTCTTCTGAAACGTTACACAATATTAAAGGATTTTGGCGGAACATTCAAAACAGAAGTCTACATTGGATTTTTTGGGAGTGCTTGAAATTTTACTTATACATTTTCCATTGTGTTTCTTTTTAAAGGTAACTATTTAGTTTGTTCTGGACTTATATAAGTAGATGGAAATGTGATTGCATAATTGGGTTCCTTTAACAGTAACTGTTAGATAGAATTTGTGTCAGATTTTGCATTTCTCCTTCACTTTTTGAAATTGATGACATCAGATGGTGATGTACAGCAGTTGGTACAATTATAAGGTAATAAAATGATGGACATATTCTAATCTGAGCTGTAGGCATGTGGGATTGCTGATGTAGTTCCTACTTGGTGAGTGTTTGATAAATGTTAGGACTGTTATGTTATGAAGATCTGTAGAGCGCACTATCTTCTGGGAGGGCACCCTAGTGCTGAGCAGGTGTGAGTTTTGCCACATCTAAGGCCAAGTCAGACTACTCAAAAAGTCAGGTCTTCAGTGTAGGAAAATGGCTCCCTGTTGCAGTTACCCCCCACTTTTTGCCTGATACTGATGCTGACTTGACTGAGAAGTGTGCTGGTACCCTGCTAACCAGGCCCTAGCACCAGTGTTCTTTCACCTAAAATGTACCATTGTTTCCACAATTGGCACACCCCTGGCACACAGATAAGTCCCTTGTAAAAGGTACCAGTGGTACCAAGGGCCCTGTGACCAGGGAAGGCCCCTAAGGGCTGCAGCATATGTTGTGCCACCCTAAGGGACTCCTCACCTAACACATGCACACTGCCATTGTAGATTGCAGATTGTAGATTGTGTGTGTTGGTAGGGAGAAAAAGGCAAAGTCGACATGGCATCCCTCTCAGGATGCCATGCACACAAAATGCTGCCTGTGGCATAGGTAAGTCACCCCCCTAGCAGGCCTTAAAGCCCTAAGACAGGGTACACTACACCACAGGTGAGGACATAGCTGCATGAGCAATATGCCCCTACAGTGTCTAAGTCTATTCTTAGACATTGTAAGTACAGTGTGGCCATATTAAGTATATGGTCTGGGAGTTTGTCAAAAACGAACTCCACGGCTCCATAATGGCTACACTGAATACTGGGAAGTTAGGTATCAAACTTCTCAGACTAATAAACCCACACTGATGCCAGTGTTGGATTTATTAAAAAATGCAAACAGAGGGCATCTTAGAGATACCCTCTGTATTTTGCCCAATCCTTCAGTGCAGGACTGACTGGTCTGTGCCAGCCTGCTGCTGAGAGATGAGTTTCTGCCCCCCTGGGGTGAGAGCCTTTGTGCTCTCTGAGGACAGAAACAAAGCCTGCTCTGGGTTGGAGTGCTTCACACCTTCTCCCTGCAGGAACTGTAACACCTAGCAGTGAGCCTCAAAGGCTCAGGCTTCGTGTTACAATGCCCCAGGGCACTCCAGCTAGTGGAGATGCCCGCCCCCTGGACACAGCCCCCACTTTTGGCGGCAAGTCCAGTGGAGAAAAACAAGGAGGAGTCACCCACCAGTCAGGACAGCCCCTAAGGTGTCCTGAACTGAGGTGTCCCCTGCCTTTAAAAATCCTCCATCTTGATTTTGGAGGATTCCCCCAATAGGAATAGGGATGTGCCCTCAGGGAGGAGGCACAAACAGGGTGTAGCCACACTCAATGACAGTAGCCATTGGCTACTGCCCTCCCAGACCTAAACACCCCCCTAAATTCAGTATTTAGGGGCACCCCAGAACCTAGGAAATCGGATTTCTGCAACCTGAAGAAAGAAGAAGGACTGCTGACCTACAAGCCTGCAGAGAAGGAGGAAGACGACAACTGATTTTGCCCCAGCCCTACCGGCCTGCCTCCAACTTTGAAAACCTGCTCCAGCGACGCATCCGACAGGGACTAGCGACCTCGGAAGCCTCAGAGGACTGCCCTGGACTACAGGACCAAGAAACTCCTGTGAACAGCGGCCCTGTTCAAAACCAGCTACTTCTTTGCAACAAAGAAGCAACTTCCAAGAACTTCCGGCAGGAAACGTGAGACTCTACACTCTGCACCCGATGACCCCGGCTTGATCTGCAGAAAACCAACGCCTCAGGGAGGACTCCCCGGCGACTGTAGGCCCGTGAGTAACCAGAGACGACCCCCCTGAGCCCGCACAGCGACTCCTGCAGAGAGAATCCAGAGGCTTCCCCAGACCCCGAATGCCTGTAACATGGGACCCGACGCCTGGAACCAACACTGCACCAGCAGCCCCCAGGACCTGAAGGAACCGAACTTCGATGCAGGAGTAACCGCCAGATGACCCTCTGCCTTGTCCAGGTGGTGGCTGTCCCGAGAACCCCCCCGTGCCTGTCTGCACCGCTAGAGTGACCCCCGGGTCCCTCCATTGAAACCTATACAAAACCCGACACCTGCTTTGCACACTGCACCGGCTGCCCCTGTGCCGCTGAGGGTGTGTTTTGTGTGCCTACTTGTGTCCCCCCCAGTGCTCTACAAAACCCCCCTCGTCTGCCCCCGAGGACGCGGGTACTTACATGCTGGCAGACTGGAACCGGAGCACCCCTGTTCTCCATAGGCACCTATGTGTTTTGGGCACCTCTTTGACCTCTGCACCTGACCGGCCCTGAGCTGCTGGTGTGGTAACTTTGGGGTTGCCTTGAACCCCCAACGGTGGGCTGCCTGTGCCCCAGGACTGAGACTTGTAAGTGTTTTACTTACCTCCTAATCTAACTTTTACTTACCTCCACCAGGAGCTGTTGATTTTTGCAGTGTACCCACTTTGAAAATAGCTTATTGCCATTTTTACAAAGACTGTACATGATATTATTTTCATTCAAAGTTCCTAAAATATCTAAAGTGAAGTACCTTACATTTAAAGTATTAACTGTAAATCTTGAACCTGTGGTTCTTATAATAAACTAAGAAAAAATAGTTTCCAATATAAAAACCTATTGGCCTGGTATAAAAACCTATTGGCCTGGAGTAAGTCTTTGAGTGTGTGTTCCTCATTTATTGCCTGTGTGTGTACAACAAATGCTTAACACTTCCCTCTGATAAGCCTACTGCTCTACCACACTACCATAAAATAGAGCATTAGAATGATCTACTTTTGCTTCTATCTTACCTATAAGGGGAATCCTTGGACTCTGTGCACACTATTTCTTACTTTGAAATAGTATATACAGAGCCAACTTCCTACATTCAGCTTCTTGCAAAATTCAAGAAGTGAGGAGGAGACCCTTATGTGTAGTAGAAGGTAGTTCCATTGTTTAGGAGCGTTGTACGAGAAGGCTCGACTACTGGATCTGGGACATGTGCTGTTAGGAATTTGGATGAGCTGAGGTGTCTGGAAGGTTTGTGAAAGCAGATACGATTGTTAAGGTATGCGGCCAATCTTATGTAGTATCTTGATAGTGTGGATAAGAAGTCTGAATTGTGCTTATTTGTGTATGGGGAGGCAGTGAAGCTCCTTCTGATGTGGTGTGATGTGAGTGTAGAGTGGGAGGTTAAGAGTGATTCTGGTCATCGAGCTCTGAATAGTCTGCATCCTTCTGGTGAGCTATTTTGTTGATTTTGGCACAAAAGGTGTTCCCATAGTTCAACTTGTTTGTGATGAGGGCGTGTGTGATGATTTTCCGGGTACTGATTAGTAGTCGTTTGAAAATCTTTCACAGTCTCTTGATGGTATGGAAGCATGAGGCGGTGATGCTGTTGGCTTGGGGGTCAAGTCGAGGTGATTGTCGATGACGATCTCTTCTAGGCATGGGTTGTGGGGGAGGGTGTCGGTCTTAGCTCTGTTGGCCACAAGGTGGAGTTCCACACTGGAGTACTCTTCCCGAATATCACGATTTTGGTTTGTCAGTGTTCAGATTCAGACAGTTGGTCTTCATCCAGGGGGTGATTTCAGTCATGTATGCACTGAATCTGATCTGGGTACTGGACATCTTGTCCGTGAGGGAGAGAATGAGTTGTGTGTCATTGGCATTGGAAGGGATGTTGGTGTAGTGAGAGAAGATGATTCTGGATAGAGGGAGCATGTATGCATTGAAGAGAGTTGGGCTCAGGGAGGATCCTTGCAGAACTCCACAGATGAGGTTGTAGGCATCCAAGGTGTACGATGCCAAGCTGCCTAACTGGGTCCTTTAAGTCAGGAAGGAGACAATCCATCGGAGTGTGTGTTTATGGATTCCAATGTCATGTAGGTATGGAATGACAATAGGATGGGAGGCCATGTCAAGTGCTGTGGAGAGGTCCAGAAGGATGAGGGTTGCCGGGTCTCCTCTGTCCAGAGTCATGCAGATATCATCCATGGTGGCAATGAGGGCAGTCTCTATGAGGTGGCTTGGTCTGAAACCAGACTGAGTGCTGTCGAGGAGATTGTGGTTGTTAAGGTGTTTGGTGATGTGTCTAGGTTTGAATTCTCAAATTTGTTAGCTTTTAAGTTCTTTCATTGATTGAGTTATAAATAGTTTACATCTTTTGAGGTGTCTTATCATGAGCTGCATGCACGTTATTTTGAGAAGCTATCCTATCTTTCTTTAAGAGAAAGGACTGCAGAGTAACAGGTGTCTTTTGAAACTTCACAACCTCATATTGTTTGCTGGATTTCCGAATAAACTCCAGCAGGTATGTGACTCTTAATATTCAGTTATCACTATTCATTTAGGATACAAATATGTTGAATGGACTTTAGTTTATTTCTTCTTTTTTTGATTTTCAGTGAACAGCATGGAGAGAAGTTTTGAATATTTATGTAGACATACTGATTACTGAATAAAGGAGATTCTGTATGAATTTGGCTTTGATGTGTCACTTGCTAGTTAAAAATTGTTTATGCACTATTTTGATACTAAATTTATACACTCAGTTTATGAATTTTTAAAAATAAGATTCTACACATATTTGGATGTAGGATTAAATAGGTGATGATATATTTGTTTTTATATAAAATAAGCAAGGGAAAGAATCTTTAAAGCTCTAAATGAAGATAATGCTCTAATGTGTTGTCTTATACAAATATAAAGCATGATGTTTGTATAGAAAATAGCCAAATCAGTTCACCAGGATTCAGAGGTATAATGATGAATTAACTTTTGTCTGATCATGATTGTTTTTAATATGAAGAAACTCATAAAATGGGTCAATAATCACTGTTTTATAGTATAGACAAATACTATCCACAAAAGTAAAACGTGGGGTGCCTGAAATTATATTTTTTTAATAAAAACGTCTGTATAGACAAAGTGGCTATGATATATATTATAGGCTTTTATACTGATTTATTTGTTTTATGTGTGTTGTAGCTAATAACTGAAATGTATATATTGATTTATTTGTTCTTTTGTTTTGTTCTTTGTGTATATGCTTATGTTTGTCCTTTGTGACTTGTTAACCATGTTGGACAAAAGTTATGAACCCTGCTTTGTTGATCACAAATATAGCATAGAAAAATCCCTTAAGAAGTGGGATCCATAACACTTCGAAACACGTTTTGACTACAACTGTTGTTTGTCACACATAAGAAATGTCCAAGATGATTCTGTGAAAAATATGCTAATTGTCAAGATTTCCAAACAGTAATACACTACAGACTGTGGTGAGATAATTGGTTACTCCTGGTAGTTGTTATTTACTTTGTGAGCCACAGTAGCTCCTTTAATATGGTGCTCCCACAAAACATATTACCTTAAAGTATTAGCGTTGTAAGTTCTGCTATAATTACTTACTGATCCAGGTCTATCATTCCTGGCAGTAACAGAGCCAACCAGAGGTTTAAAATACTTGTAAATATCTTTGTGTCAATAGTAAGCAGGGATATTGGCCACTAAGAACTACAAAGGGTGGGGATCCATACCCGGTTTGGCGATCACATCTGCTGGTTTTCTCCCATTGCAGCAGCGACTACACCTGCCTGAGTATGCTAATATATTAATCAGCCTTGCCAACATTGGTACAAAGGATGTGCAGAAAGTTTTATAAACAGAGCAGAATATCCATTGGGACTGGGCATGTTGACCTTCTTCAGTTTGGCTATTGCATCCACCACTTCATCTACCTTAATAGGGAGGTCAAGGGAGGCAGCCTGATCAGGTATTATATCTATAGATGGAGGGCATCCTCAAGAACTGCTCTTCTTGCTCCAAGGAAATGCCATCTGCCTTGTAACGATCACTATAAAAGGTACTAAAATGGTTCTTTATTTTGGTGTAATAAGTTTACAATACTCCTGTGCCAACTGTAATTCTAGTTACTCTAGCTTTCAAAACCTTTGCTCTGAACTTGCAAGCCAGTAAGCATCCCCCCATGTTACTCCCACTACTGTGTTTCTTCAAATAGGTAGTTCTCTTCTGAATTCCCTCTAATTTTCTCAGTTGCAGTTCAATATAATCTCTGACTTGTTTCACATGGCAGGTGGGAGGTGTTATTAGAATTCTCCTAACAGTCTTCACAGCATCCTACAAAGTTGCTTGATTCAGGCACTCACTCACAAACCCAGCCACTCGCACACGTTCACACCCACACAACTCAGCATTTCTCTTCCGCTCGGGAAGAGGGCAGGCAGAGGCATGAAAGAAAGGAAAGGCCTTTCCTTTCCTTTCATGTCTCTGCAAGCATTTCTGCCGCCCGATCGCAATCCGATCGGGCAGCAGAAATGCCCACTACACACCAGGGATTTTTTTTTTGATACTTACACATAAGGGGAGCGGTTCCTTGGGCAAGAACCGTTCCCCTGGGGGGCAAATTTATTTCAGGCCATTTCTGCCTCCCTTGGGGGCAGATCAGCCTATTTTTATTAGGCCGATCAGCCCCTAAGGGGATCAGAAACCACTAGGTACTAGGATATTTTTTTTGCACCAATTTCACGCAAGGGGAGCAACCCCTTAGGCAAGGGTCGCTCCCCTGAGGGGGGAAATTTATTTTAGGCCAGTTCTGCTCCCCTTGGCGGCAGATCTGCCTATTTCTAATAGAAATCACTTAGGCACCAGGGATTGGTGTGTGTGTTTTGTTTGGGGGGGCAGCCCCTTGAGCAAGGGTCGCTCCCCAGGGGGGCACATTACTGTTGGCCATATCTGCCCCCCTTGGGGGCACATAGGCCTATTTTTAGAAGGCACATCTGCCGCCAAGGGAGGGGCAGAAAGCCCACCTGAGACCAGGGAAGATTTATTTTTCATACCCGTAACCCCCACCCCCACCATACCCCCACCCCAAATAAACGGGGACAAAGTTGTTCTGCAAACCAGTGGGCAGATGGGGCAATTACCCCCGATTCACACCCCCGGGGGGCAGAAAGGGGCTGATTCTAACCTTGGCGGACGGCGAAGGCCGTCCGCCAAGGTTCCGCCGTCAGAACACCGCACTGCGGTCCAAAGACCGCTGCGGTGATTCTGAGATTTGCCCTGGGCTGGCGGGCGGCCGCCAAAAGGCCGCCCGCCAGTCCAGGGCAAATCAACCTTCCCACTAGGATGCCGGCTCAGAATTGAGCCGGCGGAGTGGGAAGGTGCGACGGGTGCAGTTGCACCCGTCGCGTATTTCAGTGTCTGCTAGGCAGACACTGAAATACTTTGTGGGGCCCTCTTACGGGGGCCCCTGCCGTGCCCATGCCATTGGCATGGGCACGGCAGGGGCCCCCAGGGGCCCTGCAGCACCCCCTACCGCCATCCTTTTCCTGGCGGGCGAACCGCCAGGAACAGGATGGCGGTAGGGGGTGTCAGTAACAGGATGGCGGTAGGGGGTGTCAGAATCCCCCATGGCGGCGCAGCAAGCTGCGCCGCCATGGGGGATTCTAAGGGCAGCGGTAAACCGGCGGGAGACCGCCGGTTTACCCTTTCTGGCCGCGGCTGAACCGCCGCGGTCAGAATGCCCTGCGGGGCACCGCCGGCCTGTCGGCGGTGCTCCCGCCGACCCTGGCCCCGGCGGTCTTAGACCGCCGGGGTCAGAATGACCCCCAAAGTCTACTAGATGCCAGCGACTTAAAAAAAAAAGTAGTCGGGTGGTGGCTACCAACCAGTATGGGCCTGGTTATACTCCCACCCCAAGGGGGTCACAGTCTTTCAGCTCTCCCCCTGCACACTAAAACATCTTATCCCACGGCAAGCAAGAGGACGTTTGATTATTTTGGGTTTTGGTTTTACATTTGGGCCATGAGAGCCTGGCTAACTCGCAAAATCGTCCCACTTGGAATGGTGATGGCTGCACTTTTTGGACTTTGGGACGCTGCCATGTAGAAAAATCCACAAGACCTAGACACATCTGGAAAGTAAATAACTGGTTGATTCCAGGGTGGTGTGTTTCACATGCACCCGCACCATTTTCTTACCCACAATGACCTGCAAACCTCCAACTTTGCTGGAAATCACACTTTTTCCCCACATATTTGGAACCTTCCGGAATCTGCAGGAATCCACAAAATTCCTACCACCCAGCATTGTCTCATCTATACCGATGAAAATTCTGCTGCACTTGTCAGCCTAACTTTTTTTTTTCCAAACTGCCCTTTTGGACCCGCTTTGGTTTCTCCTCAATTTCAACATGTTTTTGGCTCTTCCCTGTCACAGGCACTTGGCCCACCTACACAAGTGAGGTATCATTGTTACCAGGAGACTGAGGGGAACGTTGGGTGGTAGGAAATTTGTCCCATGCAGTGATCCCACACAGAAATGTGGGAAAATGCGTTTTTATTTAGCTAAATTTGAGGTTAGCTGAGGATTCTGGGTAAGAAATCATTGGGGGATCCACGCAAGTCACCCCTCCCTGGACTCCCTGAGCCCAGGACCAAAAATGCAGGATCCCCCCACCACCCTCACCCCACAAAAACAGGTAGTTTTGTATTTGATAATTTTGATGTGTCCAGATAGGATTTTGGGGCATTTCCTTTTGCGGACACTAGGCCTACCCACACAAGTGAGGTACCATTTTTATCGGGAGACTTGGGGGAACGCTGGGTGGAGGAAATTTGTGGCTCCTCTCAGAGTCCAAAACTTTCTGTCACCGAAATGTGAGGAAAAAGTGTTTTTTTGGCCAAATGTTGAAGTTTGCAAAGGATTCTGGGTAACAGAACCTGGTAAGAGACACAACAGGTCACCCCATCTTGGATTACCCTATGTGTCTAGTTTTCAAAAATGTGCAGGTTTGGTAGGTTTCCCTAGGTGCCGGCTGAGCTAGTGGCCAAAATCCACAGCTAGGCACTTTGCAAAAACCAGGTCTGTTTTTTTAGGGAAAATGTGATGTGTCCACGTTGTGTTTTGGGGCATTTCCTGTCACTGGCCCTAGGCCTACCCACACAAGTGAGGTACCATTGTTATCGGGAGACCTGGGGGAACGCTGGGTGGGAGGAAATTCGTGGTTCCTCTCAGATTCCAGAACTTTCTGTCACTGAAATATGATGGAAAAGTGTTTTTTGGGCCAAATTTTAAGGTTTGTAAAGAATTGTGGGTAACAGAACCTGGTGAGAGCGCCACAAGTCACCCCATCATGGATTTCCTTAGGTGTATAGTTTTCAAAAATGTGCAGGTTTGGTAGGTTTCCCTAGGTGCCTGCTGAGCTAGAGGCCAAAATCCACAGCTAGGCACTTTGCAAAAAAACATGTCTGTTTTTGGGGGGAAAATGTAATGTGTCCACGTTGTGTTTTGGGACATTTCCTGTCGCGGGCACTAGGCCTACCCACACAAGTGAGGTACCATTTTTATCGGGAGACTTGGTGGAACGATGGGTGGAAGGAAATTTGTGGCTCCTCTCAGATTCCAGAACTTTCTGTCACCGAAATGAGAGGAAAAAGTGTTTTTTGGGCCAAATTTTGAGGTTTGAAAAGGATTGTGGGTAACAGAACCTGGTGATAGCCACCCAAGTCACCCCATCTTGGATTCCCCTAGGTGTCTAGTTTTCAAAAATGCACAGGTTTGGTAGGTTTCCTTAGGTGCCGGCTAAGCTAGAGACCAAAATCTACAGCTAGGCACTTTGCAAAAAAACATGTCAGATTTAAATGTAAAAATGTGATGTGTCCATGTTGCGTTTCCTGTCGCGAGCATTAGACCTACCCACACAAGTGAGGTACCATTTGTATCGGGAGACTTGGGGGAAACACAGAATTGCAAAACAGGTGTTATTGCCCCTTGTCTTTCTCTACATTTTCTCCTTCCAAATGTAAGACAGTGTGTAAAAAAGACATCTATTTGAGAAATGCCCTGTAATTCACATGCTAGTATGGACACCCCGGAATTCAGAGATGTGCAAATAACCACTGCTTCTCAACACCTTATCTTGTGCCCATTTTAGAAATACAAGGGTTTTCTTGATACCTATTTTTCATGCTTTATATTTCAGCAAATTAATTGCTGTATACCCGATATAGAATGAAAACCCATTGCAAGGTTCAGCTCCTTTATTGGCTCTGGGCACCTAGGGTTCTTGATGAACCTACAAGCCCTATAAATCCCCGCAACCAGAAGAGTCCTGCCAACGTAACAGTATATTGCTTTCAAAAATCTGACATCGCAGGAAAAATTTACAGAGTAAAATGTGGAGAACATTTTTCACCTCAATTTCAATTTTTTTTTTTTATTCAGCTGTTATTTTCTGTAGGAAAACCTTGTAAGATCTACACAAATGACCACTGGCTGAATTCAGAATTTTGTTTATTTTTAAAAAATGTTTAGCTTTCCGGAATCCAGCATTAGTTTCAGACACATTTCTGTCACTAACTGGAAGGAGGCTAAAAGCACAAAAATAAGTACAAATGTGGTATGTCCCAGTAAAATGCCAAAATTGTGTTGAAAAATGTGGTTTTCTGATTCAAGTCTGCCTGTTCCTGAAAGCTGGGAAGATGGTGATTTTAGCACCGTAAACCCTTTGTTGATGTCATTTTCAGGGAAAAAACTACAAGCCTTCTTCTGCAGCCCCTTTCCTCAATTGTTTGAAAAAACTAAATTTTTGCTGTATTTTGGCTAATTTCATGGTCTCCACCAGGGGAACCCACAAACTCTGGGTAGCCCTAGAATCCCTAGGATGTTGGAAAAAAAGGATGAAATTGAGGTCCTAAGAGTGAACTACTCCAAATAGCCAAAAAAAGACTCTGCACAAGAGGGGAAAAGGCCTGGCAGCGAAGGGGTTAAGCAAATTTCTTGTCCTTCATTCATTTCCACGGTCCATAAAGAACTAGATGCTTATCACCTTATTGGAGTTTTCTGGTATCCATTTTTCAATTCAACCTGTACAGTATGCTCAAACATATAATTATACACATACATACATATATACATAACAAAACAGCTGCATTGGCCAGGCCAGGCCAGGCCAGACACAACAACAATGTAGCGTTAGTACTGGGCGCAGAGCCTACTAAATATAAATCCAATGGCAAGTTCCAACAAACATTCCGAAAAATTTTTTCACTCTGGGAAGAAAGGTGCAGATTACGTTAATTCCTTGTTCTCTATGAAACGTTTTGGCCTCAAACGGCCTTGATCACGTAACAATGATACTGTTGTACAGATTTTAAATAACATCATGTTCATCAACATAATAAATGGACTCAAACGAATTACACAGTAATTGCCATCTGGTAACAGGTAAAAGTCACTGTAAATAACATCGTGAAGGGTCAAAAACATGACCGGTAAAGTGAAGGACTGAAATATTTGAACAAAATTATATCACAGTACATATTCACGGTAAATAAAGTTCAAAATCGCTTTTTCAAAGGAAAAAAACAACTCTTATCTGTCATTCAAGAAATAGCGATTATCAGAAATATATATTATCTGTAATATTGGGATCTTATTCCCAGCGCTTCAACTATGTTATATACTTCATTTACATTGGGGGTAACCTAACCCTTATATTTCATCTTCGCTGCTATGTGCGTGGTGTAAGTCATATGTGACAACCCAGTGAAAAAAGAGATAAGGAGCTTGTAGGAAGCTGGCTCTATTTATAGTATACCAAAATGAGGTATAGTGTGCGCAGAGTCCAAGGGTTCCCCAGAGACATAACAGAGGCTAAAGTAGATAATACTAATGCTCTTTTTTGTGAGTGTGGTCGAGCAGTTAGGCTTATCAGAGGATAGTGCAAAGCACTTTTTGTGGACACATAGTCAAGAAATGAGGCACACACTCAATGACTAACTCCAGGCCAATGTTCTTCATACAGCAAAAATATATTTTGTTACTTTATTACTAGACCAAAAAGGTCTTTGTTGCAGGTAAGTACAGTTGAAAGTAGGTATCAAGCATATGTATCAAATGTTCTTTCTTTATGTTTTGCAGATAAAGCACTTTACAAGTAAGTAACACTTTTCAATTTTAAAAGTTGCAATTTCTCATAGGAACCAATACAATCCTAGAGGGAGGAAAAGGGTTAGCACATTTAACCTGTAAGTACTCGACTTACGATCTCAGTCTTCGGGGTTAGGATATCCACAGGTCAAAGTTCAAGTTGACCACAAAAGTGCACCACCAGCAACACAGGGCTGGCCGGGTGCAGAGGTCGGAGTCGGTGTTGGGTTTTCAATGGAATCCTATAAGGACTGGGGGCACTCGGAAGAGCACAGGTTGCGGGTAAGTACCTGCAGTTTCAGGACACAGGCCTGGGGGGTTTAGGTCAGTACCAAACACACACCCTCAGCAGCACAGGGGCAGCCGGGTGCAGGATGCAAATGCAGCGTCGGGTGCTCAATGCTTTTCAATGTGGGAACCCCTGGAGTCACAAAGACGCTGCAGGCTGGGTCCAGGGGGTTGGCTCCAGAACACCAAAGGATGGACAAGAAAGATAGGCACCTGCTGGATGTTGCTGGACTGTTGGTCAGGTTCCCTAAGGCCAGCGGGCTGCGGGTGCAGGGGCACCTTTGGGCGTCGGGAATCTTTGTTGCATCCGGTCACGGTCAGGGGGTCCTCTGGATTCAGGCTGCAGGTGTCATCGTGTTGGCCAGGAGGAGTTCTGGAGTCCTTTTGGAGGTTTCTTCTGGACAGGGCTGCTGTCCTCATGAATTCTTGGTCCTCTGCTGGGCAGGCAGTTTTCTAGGGGTTTGTGGAGGTCGCTGGTCCTGCAGAATGCATCGTCTTTTTGTAGCAGGAGTCTTGAAGCTGCAGACAGGCCGGTAGGGCTTGGGCCAAGTCAGTTGTCGTCTGCAGTCTTCACTGCTGGGATCGGCTCTTCAGTCCTTCTTCTTTCTTGAGGTCACCTGGAATCTGAACAGCAAGGTTCAGGAGTGCCCCTAAGTACTAGATTTAGGGGTGTTACAGGGTTCAGAGGACAGTAGCCAATGACTACTGTCCTTGAAGGTGGCTACACCCTTCCATTATTGTCCCTATTGGTCCCTCTCCACCAAAACAAGATGGAGGATTATGCAAGGAGGGGGTCACTTCAGCTCCGGACACCTTAGGGGGCTGCCAAAAGTGGGGCTTGGTCTGAGGCCAGGCATCTCCTCTAGCTGGAGTGCCCTGGGGCACTGTACCAGGAGGCCTGAGCCTTTGAGGCTCACCGCTGTAAAGAAATGGCTCCCTGTTGCAGTTACCCCCCACTTTTTGCCTGATACTGATGCTGACTTGACTGAGAAGTGTGCTGGGACCCTGCTAACCAGGCCCCAGCACCAGTGTTCTTTCACCTAAAATGTACTTTTGATTCCACAATTGGTACACCCTGGCATCCAGGTAAGTCCCTTGTAACTGGTACCCCTGGTACCAAGGGCCCTGATGCCAGGGAAGGTCTCTAAGGGCTGCAGCATATCTTATGCCACCCTGGGGACTACTCACTCAGCACAGACACACTGCTTGCCAGCTTGTGTGTGCTGATGAGTACAAAACGAGTACGTCGACATGGCACTCCCCTCAGGGTGCCATGCCAACCTCACACTGCCTATGCAGTATAGATGAGTCACCCCTCTAGTAGGCCTTACAGCCCTAAGGCAGGGTGCACTATACCATAGGTGAGGGCACCAGTGCATGAGCACTATGCCCCTACAGTGTCTAAGCAAACCCTTAGACATTGTAAGTGCAGGGTAGCCATAAGAGTATATGGTCTGGGAGTCTGTCAAAAACGAACTCCACAGCTCCATAATGGCTACACTGAATACTGGGAAGTTTAGTATCAAACTTCTCAGAATAATAAACCCCCACTGATGCCAGTGTTGGATTTATTAAAAAATGCACACAGAGGGCATCTTAGAGATACCCCCTGTATTTTACCCAATTGTTCAGTGCAGAACTGACTGGTCTCTGCCAGCCTGCTGCTGAGAGACGAGTGTCTGACCTCATGCGGTGAGAGCCTTTGTGCTCTCTGAGGACAGAAACAAAGCCTGCTCTGGGTGGAGGTGCTTCACACCTCCCCCCTGCAGGAACTGTAACACCTAGCAGTGAGCTTCAAAGGCTCAAGCTTCGTGTTACAATGCCCCAGGGCACTCCAGCTAGTGGAGATGCCCGCCCCCTGGACACAGCCCCCACTTTTGGCAGCAAGTCCAGGAGAAATAATGAGAATAACAAGGAGGAGTCACTGGCCAGTCAGGACAGCCCCTAAGGTGTCCTGAGCTGAGGTGACTCTGACTTTTAGAAATCCTCCATCTTGTAGAAGGAGGATTCCCCCAATAGGGATAGGAATGTGACCCCCTCCCCTTGGGAGGAGGCACAAAGATGGTGTACCCACCCTCAGGGCTAGTAGCCATTGGCTACTAACCCCCCAGACCTAAACACGCCCTTAAATTTAGTATTTAAGGGCTCCCCTGAACCTAAGAATTTAGATTCCTGAAACTACAAGAAGAAGAGGACTGCCGAGCTGAAAAACCCCTGCAGAGGAAGAACAGAAGACACCAACTGCTTTGGCCCCAGACTTACCGGCCTGTCTCCTGCCTTCCAAAGAAACCTGCTCCAGCTACGCTTTCCAAGGGACCAGCGACCTCTGAATCCTCTGAGGACTGCCCTGCTTCAAGAAAGACAAGAAACTCCCGAGGACAGCGGCACTGCTCCAAAAGAACTGCAACTTTATTTCAAGGAGCAGATTTAAAGACCCCTGCAACTCCCCGCAAGAAGCGTGAGACTTGCAACACTGCACCCGGCGACCCCGACTCGACTGGTGGAGAACCAACACCTCAGGGAGGACCCTCCGGCGACTCCGAGTCCGTGAGTAACCAAAGTTGTCCCCCCTGAGCCCCCGCAGCGACGCCTGCAGAGGGAATCCCGAGGCTCCCCCTGACCGCGACTGCCTGAACTCCATTTCCCGACGGCTGGAAAAGACCCTGCACCCGCAGCCCCCAGCACCTAAAGGAACGGAACTCCTGTGCAGGAGTGACCCCCAGGAGGCCCTCTCCCTTGTCCAGGTGGTGGCTACCCCGAGGAGCCCCCCCCTTGCCTACCTGTATCGTTGAAAAGACCTCTTGGTCTCCCATTGAAAACTAAAGGAAACCCGACGCTTGTTTGCACACTGCACCCGGCCGCCCCCGCGCTGCTGAGGGTGTACTTTCTGTGTGGACTTGTGTCCCCCCTGGTGCCCTACGAAACCCCCCTGGTCTGCCCTCCGAAGACGCGGGTACTTACCTGCTGGCAGACTGGAACCGGGGCACCCCCTTCTCTCCATTGAAGCCTATGCGTTTTGGGCACCTCTTTGACCTCTGCACCTGACCGGCCCTGAGCTGCTGGTGTGGTAACTTTGGGGTTGCTCTGAACCCCCAACGGTAGGCTACCTTGGACCTAAAACTGAAACCTGTAAGTGACTTGCTTACCTGACAAAACTAACAAAAACTTACCTCCCCCAGGAACTGTGAAAATTGCACTGTGTCCACTTTTAAAACAGCTTATTGTGTTTTATGTAAAAAGTATACATGCTAAAGTAATGATTCAAAGTTCCTAGAGTACTTACCTGCAATACCTTTCAAATGAGATATTACCTGTAAAATTTGAACCTGTGGTTCTTAAAATAAACTAAGAAAA
The DNA here is from genome assembly GCF_031143425.1 of Pleurodeles waltl. Taxonomy (NCBI): domain Eukaryota; kingdom Metazoa; phylum Chordata; class Amphibia; order Caudata; family Salamandridae; genus Pleurodeles; species Pleurodeles waltl. The sequence goes on along the minus strand of NC_090439.1, from coordinate 889,462,245 downwards.
GATATTTTTCTATAACAAAACCTATTGGCTGGATTTGTCTCTGAGTGTGTGTTCCTCATTTATTGCCTGTGTGTATGTACAACAAATGCTTAACACTACTCCTTTGATAAGCCTACTGCTCGACCACACTACCACAAAATAGAGCATTAGTATTATCTCTTTTTGCCACTATCTTACCTCTAAGGGGAACCCTTGGACTCTGTGCATACTATTCCTTACTTTGAAATAGTGCATACAGAGCCAACTTCCTACAACCGCCAAGTGCTGCAGTTCCTGCAGGGGGAGGAGTGAAGCACCTCCACCCACAGCAGCCTTTAGTCCTGACCCCACAGAGCACAAAGTCTCCATGGTGTCAGAAACGTGTATGTTAGTGGCAGGCCGGCACAGACCAGTCAGCCCTACATTAGAGGGTTGATTAACATACAGAGGGCATCTATAAGATACCCTCTGTGTGTATTTTACAATAAATCCCACACTGGCATCCGTGTGGATTTATTGTGCTGAGAAATGTGATACCAAACTTCCCAGTCTTCAGTGAGGCCATCATGGAGCTGTGGAGTTTGTAATGACACATTCCCAGCCCATGTACTTAATATGGCCACACTACACTTAAAATGTCCAAGAATAGACTTAGGCACTGTAGGGGCACAGTGTTCATGCAGCTATGCCCTCACCTGTAGTATAGTGCACCCTGCTTTAGGGCTTTAAGACCTGCTAAAGGGGTGACTTACCTGTGTCATAGGCAGTGGTTTGTGGGCATGGTACCCTGGGAGGGATGCCATGTTAACTTTACCTTTTTCTCCCCAGCAACACACACTATCTGCAATAGCAGTGTGCAGGTGTTTGGTGAGGGGTCCCTTGGGTGGCATAATACATGCTGCAGCCCTCAGGGACCCTCCCTGGCCACAGAGGCCTTGGTACCACTGGTACCTTTTACAAGGACTTATCTGTGTGGCAGGGTTGTTACAATTGTGCAAACAATAGTACAGTTTAGGGAAAGAACACTGGTGCTGGGGCCTGGTTAGCAGGATCCCAGCACACACTCAGTCAAGTTAGCATCAATATCAGGCAAATGGTGGGGGTGTAACCATGCCAAAAGGGGCACTTTCTTACAGAGCTCACTCTTACCTTACTCTGGTAACATTGAGTTCGCTCAATCAAACAGGTTTCATGACATTCAGTTATTGAACACAATTTCTAAGAGCAGTCTCAGAACGAAGTAATTCCAAACACTAAATCACATCCAAGTGGGCTTTCTATGTACTCTAGCATACTAAAAAAACATCTAGTCAAATAACAATAGAAACAAAGGTTCATACGTTTCCTTGTTCTGCAGCCAAAGGTTTTGAGCTGTGAGCTTCTTGAAGACAAGGGAGGAGGTGCCAACCAACTCTCATGAGAGAGTCCCTTCCTTGTATCCTGAATCATAAAAACGCCATTACAACTAAACTTTATAACCAATAGTCAGAGCTATTGTTTTCAGACACATGGAGAATAAAATAATATATAGTGCACTCCACACTCAATCGCCTAAGTGTACTGTCAGTTTCATGTCTACATTCTGGCCTCTGGGAAATTAAATTTTCAGGTCTATGATATATTTAGACTCTTAAAATCTTAATTAGAATACTCTATTGCCTCCCTGAATATCTAGATTTGTTTTGTCTATCCCTTAGTAACGTAGCAGATTATGAACAGGAAAATGAAATTTGTCAAATGGTTGGCTGGAAGGATGGGGGTACCTACTATATCAATAACCCTAATGTATTTGAGTATCCATTTTTTACCAGATGGATGGTACTGCAAACATATACTTTGTTGCACGCACGGGCATACCAGACTATACAGGAAATAGGTCAATACTGCAAGTGATACATTTCTTAATTTCTCCATGGCCTATGCCACAGGGCATTGGGACGGTTTTGATGTTGTTGCTATGTTTAGAGGCCTTACATTTGCAGCATATTAAGAAGACTTTGAGGCCCAAATTCACCCCAGTGTTTATCTTTTTCTTCTCTCTGTGATATCGCTGTGCACCAGCCAGTCCCGTAATGATCTACTCTTATAGTACGTTACCTTGAGCTGAGGGGAAATGTGATTGGAATGTTATGAGATGTGATAATACCACTGGCAATTATGTGTCAAAATATTGTACAACCTATTCAATTTCTTTGTATAGGTAGTTACCATGTGCATGCTATCATCAGCAGAGCCCTTCATGTTGATGTCATCACTACTAAATAACATATCTTTTCAGACACCCTTTCAATGGCACATTGCTATAGCCATGAAGAGTATCTCCATTCCTCAAATCTCCTAGTCATCAAATAAGCTTCAAAGGACGTTGCCAAACTGCTGTTTCTCCTAGCCCACAGCATTTCCACATAGAAGATACTCCATTTTAAGGGTTTAGGGTGCCTACTGTGGGTGTGCAAAAGAGTATTACCTGCTGTTGCAGTAAAGTTTTGTTTCCTAGTGGTTGTCACACACTACAGCTTTAACACCCAGAAATGTTATTTGGCTCTTACTAATATCACAGGTAAATCCGAGGCTCAGTTTGTTGTTGTTAAGATTTTTGACAAATTCATGTGCTGAGGATTCAGTCCCTTGCCAGATTACAAACTTCCGGGTGTGCGACAGCTGGGTAGGTAACGAGGAACGGACTATGCACGCAAATTTATTTCAGTAGTTCTACGGCTCGCACGTTCCCAAGGGGTCCTTTCCTTAATATAGGAGGGTCAACCTAAATTTAGGGCTTCTAGACTTATATGCAAGTCTTTCTCTTATTATTTCTACACATTGAAGTTACACTTAGGGTTTCTCAAATGAGGTCTAGGATTTTTGATTGCTTTTTGGTCCTGAAGAAACGACAACTGATCCTTTAGAGACAATATAGGCTTGAAACATGTTGACCATTATTCTGGGTTAAAGGATTATTTTTCTTTTTCCCCCACCTTTTTCTCCTTTTGTGAGTGCAGGAACATCATTTCCTTTGTCACTCCCTCTGTATGCTTTTAACCTTGACATAGACCCTGTAAGAATAAATAAACGCATATGTTCTAAGGCCTTTAGTTAATTTTAACAGACTATCTCCACTCCTTCACTTCCCTTACCTGTAGGATTGAGTCTATTCCTACCACCGACAACGGCACTTATCAAAAGATCTAAGGTAAAGAGCCCCCCTGAGGGGCACGTCGGGCATTGCAGCGCCAGCTCGACTAAGAGCAGGCCCAGTGATGAAGCATGACACCAACTGGGGTGTGTGATGGCTCCTGCTTCTAATTATTGAAGTGCCTCGTTCACCTCTGTTAAGTATTGGGGTACAATTGATCCCCCTCACTTCGGAACAGTTGTTTTGTCTCAGAAAAATATGAACATACTTACATGTGTTTTTCAAAAGGCTACCCATGGAGGACACTGGTCTACCTGGTAGTTTCTGGCCGTCTTTGTGTACTTTTGGAGGAAGATAAAGTACACAACTAAGGGGTAGTCACATTTAAAGAAGGAAAATACTTCATATTCAAGTATGCCCTTCCATATGTCTGTCGCTGCTTACACATTAATAATTCTCATTCACAGATAGCAGTCTCAAAGCCTCATCCATATACAGACATCAGTTTAGGCATTATGACAATATTGCTCCCTTTATCCGCTGGGCAAACCACAATATCTTTATCTGAAGCCAAATTGTGAAGGACCTTCATATGCGACCATGTCAATTTATTTCTCCCTCTCATTTTCTCAGACTGGGGTTTCTTCAAGTTCATAATCATGACCTCATGAAAAGTATCTTTACAGTTGTTTGCACTTTGGGGAATGAAACGGGATTTGGGTTTAACCCCTTCTGTGCCAAGGACGTAATGTTTACGTCCTGAGGCACAGTGCTGCTGTGCCCAGGACGTAACCATTACGTCCTGTGCACAGAGCCCTTCCCCTCCCACCCCCGACCCCCCCAACCCCCACTGTGACGTCAGCGCGCGAGCGCGCGCTGATTAGTCACAGGGTCTCCCCCATCGCGCTGGAAGCAGAGCTTCCAGTGCGATTGAAAGAGAAATGCTTTTGCATTTCTCTTTCAATCCCATGGGGGAGGCCCGAGAGGCTTCAAAGGGAAGGAAATTTATTTCCTTCCCTTTGAAGTCTCTCACAGGTTTCAAAAGCCGGATTGCTTGCAATCCGGCTTTTGAAACCCCACTAGACACCAGGGATTTTTTTTTTCAATGAAATTGTCAAAAGGGAGCGACCCCTTGGGCAAGGGTCGCTCCCAGGGGGGGCATTTTTAGGAAGGCCTTTTCTGCCCCCCCTGGGGGCAGATTGGCCTATTATTAGGCCGATCTGCCCCCAGGGGGGGCAGAAACCTCTAGGCACCAGGGACCTTTTTTTTTTTGTTTTGTTTTTGTGATGTTTTCTTTATTATAGGTGGGGAGCGATCCCTTAGGCAAGGTCGCTCCCCTACAGGGCAATATATATTTAGGCCATTTCTGCCCCCCCTATTTTGATGAGGCCAATCTGCCCCCAAGGGGGGCAGAAACCATTAGACACCAGGGAGTTTTTTTTTTGCGCGAATTTCACGCAACGGGAGCGACCCCTTGGGCAAGGGTTGCTCCCAGGGGGGGGCATTTTTTTGGGAAGGCCTTTTCTGCCCCCCCTGGGCCTATTATTAGGCCGATCTGCCCCCAGGGGGGGCAGAAACCTCTTTTTGCCAGGGCAATTTTTTTTTGTGTTTTTTTTTTTTTGTTTGTTTTTTCTTTAGAGATGGGGAGCGACCCATCAGGCAAGGGTCGCTCCCCTGGGGGGCAAATTGTATTTAGACCATTTCTGCCCCCCTTGGGGGCAGATTGGTCGATTTTAGGTCAATCTGCCCCAAGGGGGCAGAAACCACTAGGCACCGGGGATTTGTTTTTTGTCGCCAATGTCACGCAGGGAGAGCGACCCCGTAGGTAAGGGTCGCTCCTGGGGGGGGGTGGGGGTTCGGGGGGTGTAGGAAGTTGGCTCTGTATGTGCTATTTCAAAGTAAGGAATAGCATGCACAGAGTCCAAGGGTTCCCCTTAGAGGTAAAATAGTGGTAAAAATAGATAATACTAATGCTCTATTTTGTGGTAGTGTGGTCGAGCAGTAGGCTTATCCAAGGAGTAGTGTTAAGCATTTGTTGTACATACACATAGACATAAATGAGGTACACACCCTCAGAGACAAATCCAGCCAATAGGTTTTGTTATAGAAAAATATATTTTCTGAGTTTATTTTAAGAACCACAGGTTCAAATTTAACATGTAATATCTTGTTTGAAAGGTATTGCAGGTAAGTACATTAGGAACTTTGAACTTTGAATCATTTCAATTGCATGTATACTTTTCAAGTTATTCACAAATAGCTACTTTAAAAGTGGACACAGTGCAATTTTCACAGTTCCTGGGGGAGGTAAGTTTTTGTTAGTTTTACCAGGTAAGTAAGACACTTACAGGGTTCAGTTCTTGGTTCAAGGTAGCCCACCGTTGGGGGTTCAGAGCAACCCCAAAGTTATCACACCAGCAGCTCAGGGCCGGTCAGGTGCAGAGTTCAAAGTGGTGCCCAAAACACATAGGCTATAATGGAGAGAAGGGGGTGCCCCGGTTCCGGTCTGCTTGTAGGTAAGTACCCGCGTCTTCGGAGGGCAGACCAGGGGGGTTTTGTAGGGCACCGGGGGGGACACAAGCCCACACAGAAATTTCACCCTCAGCGGCGCGGGGGCGGCCGGGTGCAGTGTTAGGACAAGCGTCGGGTTCGCAATGTAAGTCAATGAGAGATCAAGGGATCTCTTCAGCGCTGAAGGCGGGCAAGGGGGGCTTCCTCGGGGAAACCTCCACTTGGGCAAGGGAGAGGGACTCCTGGGGGTCACTTCTGCAGTGAAAGTCCGGTCCTTCAGGTCCTGGGGGCTGCGGGTGCAGGGTCTTTTCCAGGCGTCGGGACTTAGGTTTCAGAGAGTCGCGGTCAGGGGAAGCCTCGGGATTCCCTCTGCAGGCGGCACTGTGGGGGCTCAGGGGGGACAGGTTTTGGTACTCACAGTCGTAGAGTAGTCCGGGGGTCCTCCCTGAGGTGTTGGTTCTCCACCAGCCGAGTCGGTGTCGCCGGGTGCAGTGTTGCAAGTCTCACGCTTCTTGCGGGGAGTTGCAGGGTTCTTTAAAGCTGCTTCTTGAAACAAAGTTGCAGTCTTTTTGGAGCAGGTCCGCTGTCCTCGGGAGTTTCTTGTCGTCGTCGAAGCAGGGCAGTCCTCAGAGGATTCAGAGGTCGCTGGTCCCTTTGGAAGGCGTCGCTGGAGCAGAGTTCTTTGGAAGGCAGGAGACAGGCCGGTGAGTTTCTGGAGCCAAGGCAGTTGTTGTCTTCTGGTCTTCCTCTGCAGGGGTTTTCAGCTAGGCAGTCCTTCTTCTTGTTGTTGCAGGAATCTAATTTTCTAGGGTTCAGGGTAGCCCTTAAATACTAAATTTAAGGGCGTGTTTAGGTCTGGGGGGTTAGTAGCCAATGGCTACTAGCCCTGAGGGTGGGTACACCCTCTTTGTGCCTCCTCCCAAGGGGAGGGGGTCATAATCCTAACCCTATTGGGGGAATCCTCCATCTGCAAGATGGAGGATTTCTAAAAGTTAGAGTCACCTCAGCTCAGGACACCTTAGGGGCTGTCCTGACTGGCCAGTGACTCCTCCTTGTTATTCTCATTATTTTCTCCGGCCTTGCCGCCAAAAGTGGGGGCCGGGCCGGAGGGGGCGGGCAACTCTACTAGCTGGAGTGTCCTGCGGTGCTGTGACAAAGGGGTGAGCCTTTGAGGCTCACCGCCAGGTGTTACAGCTCCTGCCTGGGGGAGGTGTTAGCATCTCCACCCAGTGCAGGCTTTGTTACTGGCCTCAGAGTGACAAAGGCACTCTCCCCATGGGGCCAGCAACATGTCTCTAGTGTGGCAGGCTGCTGGAACTAGTCAGCCTACACAGATAGTCGGTTAAGTTTCAGGGGGCACCTCTAAGGTGCCCTCTGGGGTGTATTTTGCAATAAAATGTACACTGGCATCAGTGTGCATTTATTGTGCTGAGAAGTTTGATACCAAACTTCCCAGTTTTCAGTGTAGCCATTATGGTGCTGTGGAGTTCGTGTAAAACAGACTCCCAGACCATATACTCTTATGGCTACCCTGCACTTACAATGTCTAAGGTTTTGCTTAGACACTGTAGGGGTACAGTGCTCATGCACTGGTACCCTCACCTATGGTATAGTGCACCCTGCCTTAGGGCTGTAAGGCCTGCTAGAGGGGTGTCTTACCTATACTGCATAGGCAGTGAGAGGCTGGCATGGCACCCTGAGGGGAGTGCCATGTCGACTTACTCATTTTGTCCTCACTAGCACACACAAGCTGGCAAGCAGTGTGTCTGTGCTGAGTGAGAGGTCTCCAGGGTGGCATAAGACATGCTGCAGCCCTTAGAGACCTTCCTTGGCATCAGGGCCCTTGGTACTAGAAGTACCAGTTACAAGGGACTTATCTGGATGCCAGGGTCTGCCAATTGTGGATACAAAAGTACAGGTTAGGGAAAGAACACTGGTGCTGGGGCCTGGTTAGCAGGCCTCAGCACACTTTCAATTGTAAACATAGCATCAGCAAAGGCAAAAAGTCAGGGGGCAACCATGCCAAGGAGGCATTTCCTTACAGGGGGCAAATTTATTTTAGGCCATTTCTGCCCCCCCTGGGGGCAGATCGTCCTATTATTAGGCCGATCTGCCCCCAGGGGGGGCAGAAACCTGTAGGCGCCAGGGCAATTTTTTTTTTGTGTTTTTTTTTTTTTTTTTTTTTTTTTAGAGATCAGACAAGGGTCGCTCCCCTGGGGGGCAAACTGTGTTTAGACCATTTCTGCCCCCCTTGGGGGCAGATTGGTCGATTTTAGGTCAAAATGCCCCCAAGGGGGCAGAAACCACTAGGCACCGGGGATTTGTTTTTTGGCGCCAATGTCACGCAGGGGGAGCGACCCCGTAGGCAAGGGTCGCTCTGACAGGGGGGGTTGGGGGGGGCAAATTTATTTTAGGCCATTTCTGCCCCCCCTAGGGGCAGATCGGCCTATTATTGGGGGCAGAAACCTGTAGGCGCCAGGGCAAATTTTCTTTTTGTGTTTTTTTTTTGTTTGTTTGTTTTTTTAGAGATGGGGAGCGACCCATCAGACAAGGGTCGCTCCCCTGGGGGGCAAACTGTATTTAGACCATTTCTGCCCCCCTTGGGGGCAGATTGGTCGATTTTAGGGCAATCTGCCCCCAAGGGGGCAGAAACCACTAGGCACCGGGGATTTGTTGTTTGGCGCCAATGTCACGCAGGGGGAGCGACCACGTAGGCAAGGGTCGCTCCTGGTGTGGGGGTGGGGGTTTGGGATGCAAATTTATTTTAGGCCATTTCTGCCCCCCCTGGGGGCAGATCGGCCTATTATTAGGCCGATCTGCCACCAGGGGGGGACAGAAACCTCTAGGCCAGGGCAAATTTTGTTTTGTGTTTTTTTTTTTTTTTTTTTTTTAGAGATGGGGAGCGACCCATCAGACAAGGGTCGCTCCCTTGGGGGGCAAACTGTGTTTAGACCATTTCTGCCCCCCTTGGGGGCAGATTGGTCGATTTTAGGTCAATCTGCCCCCAAAGGGGCAGAAACCACTAGGCACCGGGGATTTGTTTTTTGGGGCCAATGTCACTCAGGGGGAGCGACCCCGTAGGCAAGGGTCGCTCCTGGGCAGGGGGGGTTTGGGGGTGTGGGGGGTCAAATTTATTTTAGGGCATTTCCCCCCCCCCCCCTGGGGCCGGCTGAGCTAGAGGTCAAAATCCACAGATAGACACCTCTGTTTTCTGTGAAAAACTATGTTGTGTCCATGTTGTGTTTTGGGCCATTTCCTTTCGTGGGCGCTAGGCCTACCCACACAAGTGAGGTACCATTTTTATGGAGAGACTTAGGGGAACGCTGGGTGGAAGGAAATTTGTGGCTCCTCTCAGATTCCAGAACTTTCTGTCACCGAAATGAGAGGAAAAAGTGTTTTTTGGCCAAATTTTGATGTTTGCAAAGGATTCTGGGTAACAGAACCTGGTCAGAGCCCCGCAAATCACCACATCTTGGATTCCCCTGGGTCTCTAGTTTTCAGAAATGCGCTGGTTTTCTAGGTTTCACCAGGTGCCGACTGAGCTAGAGGCCAAAATCCACAGGTAGGCACTGTTTTCTATGAAAAAATGTGATGTGTCCACGTTGTGTTTTGGGCCGTTTCCTGTCGCGAGCGCTAGGCCTACCCACACAAGTGAGGTATCATTTTTATCGGGAGACATGGGGGAACGCTGGGTGGAAGGAAATTTGTGGCTCCTCTCAGATTCAAGAACTTTCTGCCACAGAAATGTGAGGAACATGTGTTTTTTTAGCCAAATTTTGAGGTTTGCAAAGGATTCTGGGTAACAGAACCTGGTCCGAGCCACACAAGTCACCCCATCTTGGATTCCCCTAGGTCTCTAGCTTTCAGAAATGCACAGGTTTGGTAGGTTTCCCTAGGTGGCGGCTGAGCTACAGGCCAAAATCTACAGGTAGGCACTTTGCAAAAAACACCTCTGTTTTCCTTCAAAAATTTGGCTATGTCCACGTTGCGCTTTGGGGCGTTTCCTGTCGCGTGCGCTAGGCCTACCCACACAAGTGAGGTATCATTTTTATCGGGAGACGTGGGGGGACGCTGGGCGGAAGGAAATTTGTGGCTCCTCTCAGATTCCAGAACTTTCTGCCACAGAAATGTGAGGAACATGTGTTTTTTTAGCCAAATTCTGAGGTTTGCAAAGGATTCTGGGTAACAGAACCTGGTCCGAGCCACACAAGTCACCCCATCTTGGATTCCCCTAGGTCTCTGGTTTTCAGAAATGCACAGGTTTGGTAGGTTTCCCTAGGTGGCGGCTGGGCTACAGGCCAAAATCTACAGGTAGGCACTTTGCAAAAAACACCTCTGTTTTCCTTCAAAAATTTGGCTGTATCCACGTTGCGCTTTGGGGTGGTTCCTGTCGCGGGCGCTAGGCCTACCCACACAAGTGAGGTATCATTTTTATCGGGAGACGTGGGGGAACACTGGGTGGAAGGAAATTTGTGGCTCCTCTCAGATTCCAGAACTTTCTGCCACAGAAATGTGAGGAACATGTGTTTTTTTAGCCAAATTTTGAGGTTTGCAAAGGATTCTGGGTAACAGAACCTGGTCTGAGCCACACAAGTCACCCCATCTTGGATTCCCCTAGGTCTCTAGTTTTCAGAAATGCAGAGGTTTGGTAGGTTTCCCTAGGTGACGGCTGAGCTACAGGCCAAAATCTACAGGTAGGCACTTTGCAAAAAACACCTCTGTTTTCCTTCAAAAATTTGGCTGTGTCCACGTTGCGCTTTGGGGCGTTTCCTGTCGCGGGCGCTAGGCCTACCCACACAAGTGAGGTATCATTTTTATCGGGAGACGTGGGGGAACGCTGGGTGGAGGAAATTTGTGGCTCCTCTCAGATTCCAGAACTTTCTGCCACAGAAATGTGAGGAACATGTGTTTGTTTAGCCAAATTTTGAGGTTTGCGAAGGATTCTGGGTAACAGAACCTGGTCCGAGCCACACAAGTCACCCCATCTTGGATTCCCCTAGGTCTCTAGTTTTCAGAAATGCACAGGTTTGGTAGGTTTCCCTAGGTGGCGGCTGAGCTACCGGCCAAAATCTACAGGTAGGCACTTTGCAAAAAACACCTCTGTTTTCCTTCAAAAATTTGGCTGTGTCCACCTTGCGCTTTGGGGCGTTTCCTGTTGCGGGCGCTAGGCCTACCCACACAAGTGAGGTATAATTTTTATCGGGAGACATGGGGGAACGCTGGGTGGAAGGAAATTTGCGGCTCCTCTCTGATTCCAGAACTTTCTGCCACAGAAATGTGAGGAACATGTGTTTTTTTTAGCCACATTTTGAGGTTTGCAAAGGATTCTGGGTAACAGAACCTGGTCCGAGCCACACAAGTCACCCCATCTTAGATTCCCCTAGGTCTCTAGTTTTCAGAAATGAACAGGTTTGGTAGGATTCCCTAGGTGGCGGCTGAGCTACAGGCCAAAATCTACAGGTAGGCACTTTGCAAAAAACACCTCTGTTTCCTTCAAAAATGTGGCTGTGTCCACGTTGCGCTTTGGGGCGTTTCCTGTCGCGGGCGCTAGGCCTACCCACACAAGTGAGGTATCATTTTTATCGGGGGACGTGGGGGAACGCTGGGTGGAAGGAAATTTGTGGCTCCTCTCAGATTCCAGAACTTTCTGCCACAGAAATGTGAGGAACATGTGTTTTTTTAGCCAAATTTTGAGGTTTGCGAAGGATTCTGGGTAACAGAACCTGGTCCGAGCCACACAAGTCACCCCATCTTGGATTCCCCTAGGTCTCTAGTTTTCAGAAATGCACAGGTTTGGTAGGTTTCCCTAGGTGGCGGCTGAGCTACAGGCCAAAATCTACAGGTAGGCACTTTGCAAAAAACACCTCTGTTTTCCTTCAAAAATTTGGCTGTGTCCACGTTGCGCTTTGGGGCGTTTCCTGTCGCGGGCGCTAGGCCTACCCACACAAGTGAGGTATCATTTTTATCGGGAGACATGGGGGAACGCTGGGTGGAAGGAAATTTGTGGCTCCTCTCAGATTCCAGAACTTTCTGCCACAGAAATGTGAGGAACATGTGTTTTTTTAGCCACATTTTGAGGTTTGCAAAGGATTCTGGGTAACAGAACCTGGTCCGAGCCACACAAGTCACCCCATCTTAGATTCCCCTAGGTCTCTAGTTTTCAGAAATGCACAGGTTTGGTAGGTTTCCCTAGGTGGCGGCTGAGCTACAGGCCAAAATCTACAGGTAGGCACTTTGCAAAAAACACCTCTGTTTTCCTTCAAAAATTTGGCTGTGTCCACGTTGCGCTTTGGGGCGTTTCCTGTCGCGGGCGCTAGGCCTACCCACACAAGTGAGGCATCATTTTTATCGGGAGATGTGGGGGAACGCTGGGTGGAAGGAAATTTGTGGCTACTCTCAGATTCCAGAACTTTCTGCCACAGAAATGTGAGGAACATGTGTTTTTTTAGCCAAATTCTGAGGTTTGCAAAGGATTCTGGGTAACAGAACCTGGTCCGAGCCACACAAGTCACCCCATCTTGGATTCCCCTAGGTCTCTAGTTTTCAGAAATGCACAGGTTTGGTAGGTTTCCGTAGGTGGCGGCTGAGCTACAGGCCAAAATCTACAGGTAGGCACTTTGCAAAAAACACCTCTGTTTTCCTTCAAAAATTTGGCTGTGTCCACGTTGCGCTTTGGGGCGTTTCCTGTCGCGGGCGCTAGGCCTACCCACACAAGTGAGGCATCATTTTTATCGGGAGATGTGGGGGAACGCTGGGTGGAAGGAAATTTGTGGCTACTCTCAGATTCCAGAACTTTCTGCCACAGAAATGTGAGGAACATGTGTTTTTTTAGCCAAATTCTGAGGTTTGCAAAGGATTCTGGGTAACAGAACCTGGTCCGAGCCACACAAGTCACCCCATCTTGGATTCCCCTAGGTCTCTAGTTTTCAGAAATGCACAGGTTTGGTAGGTTTCCGTAGGTGGCGGCTGAGCTACAGGCCAAAATCTACAGGTAGGCACTTTGCAAAAAACACCTCTGTTTTCCTTCAAAAATTTGGCTGTGTCCACGTTGCGCTTTGGGGCGTTTCCTGTCGCGGGCGCTAGGCCTACCCACACAAGTGAGGTATCATTTTTATCGGGAGACGTGGGGGAACACTGGGTGGAAGGAATTTTGTGGCTCCTCTCAGATTCCAGAACTTTCTGCCACAGAAATGTGAGGAACATGTGCTTTTTTAGCCAAATTTTTAGGTTTACAAAGGATTCTGGGTAACAGAACCTGGTCGGAGCCACACAAGTCACCCCATCTTGTATTCCTCTAGGTCTCTAGTTTTCAGAAATGCACAGGTTTGGTAGGTCTCCCTATGTGGAGGCTGAGCTACAGGCCAAAATCTACAGGTAGGCACTTTGCAAAAAACACCTCTGTTTTCCTTCAAAAATTTGGCTGTGTCCACGTTGCGCTTTGGGGCGTTTCCTGTCGCGGGCGCTAGGCCTACCCACACAAGTGAGGTATCATTTTTATCGGGGGACGTGGGGGAACGCTGGGTGGAAGGAAATTTGTGGCTCCTCTCAGATTCCAGAACTTTCTGCCACAGAAATGTGAGGAATATGTGTTTTTTTTGCCAAATTTTGAGGTTTGCGAAGGATTCTGGGTAACAGAACCTGGTCCGAGCCACACAAGTCACCCCATCTTGGATTCCCCTAGGTCTCTAGTTTTCAGAAATGCACAGGTTTGGTAGGTTTCCCTAGGTGGCGGCTGAGCTACAGGCCAAAATCTACAGGTAGGCACTTTGCAAAAAACACCTCTGTTTTCCTTCAAAAATTTGGCTATGTCCACGTTGCGCTTTGGGGCGTTTCCTGTCGCGTGCGCTAGGCCTACCCACACAAGTGAGGTATCATTTTTATCGGGAGACGTGGGGGGACGCTGGGCGGAAGGAAATTTGTGGCTCCTCTCAGATTCCAGAACTTTCTGCCACAGAAATGTGAGGAACATGTGTTTTTTTAGCCAAATTCTGAGGTTTGCAAAGGATTCTGGGTAACAGAACCTGGTCCGAGCCACACAAGTCACCCCATCTTGGATTCCCCTAGGTCTCTGGTTTTCAGAAATGCACAGGTTTGGTAGGTTTCCCTAGGTGGCGGCTGGGCTACAGGCCAAAATCTACAGGTAGGCACTTTGCAAAAAACACCTCTGTTTTCCTTCAAAAATTTGGCTGTATCCACGTTGCGCTTTGGGGTGGTTCCTGTCGCGGGCGCTAGGCCTACCCACACAAGTGAGGTATCATTTTTATCGGGAGACGTGGGGGAACACTGGGTGGAAGGAAATTTGTGGCTCCTCTCAGATTCCAGAACTTTCTGCCACAGAAATGTGAGGAACATGTGTTTTTTTAGCCAAATTTTGAGGTTTGCAAAGGATTCTGGGTAACAGAACCTGGTCTGAGCCACACAAGTCACCCCATCTTGGATTCCCCTAGGTCTCTAGTTTTCAGAAATGCAGAGGTTTGGTAGGTTTCCCTAGGTGACGGCTGAGCTACAGGCCAAAATCTACAGGTAGGCACTTTGCAAAAAACACCTCTGTTTTCCTTCAAAAATTTGGCTGTGTCCACGTTGCGCTTTGGGGCGTTTCCTGTCGCGGGCGCTAGGCCTACCCACACAAGTGAGGTATCATTTTTATCGGGAGACGTGGGGGAACGCTGGGTGGAAGGAAATTTGTGGCTCCTCTCAGATTCCAGAACTTTCTGCCACAGAAATGTGAGGAACATGTGTTTGTTTAGCCAAATTTTGAGGTTTGCGAAGGATTCTGGGTAACAGAACCTGGTCCGAGCCACACAAGTCACCCCATCTTGGATTCCCCTAGGTCTCTAGTTTTCAGAAATGCACAGGTTTGGTAGGTTTCCCTAGGTGGCGGCTGAGCTACCGGCCAAAATCTACAGGTAGGCACTTTGCAAAAAACACCTCTGTTTTCCTTCAAAAATTTGGCTGTGTCCACCTTGCGCTTTGGGGCGTTTCCTGTTGCGGGCGCTAGGCCTACCCACACAAGTGAGGTATAATTTTTATCGGGAGACATGGGGGAACGCTGGGTGGAAGGAAATTTGCGGCTCCTCTCTGATTCCAGAACTTTCTGCCACAGAAATGTGAGGAACATGTGTTTTTTTAGCCACATTTTGAGGTTTGCAAAGGATTCTGGGTAACAGAACCTGGTCCGAGCCACACAAGTCACCCCATCTTAGATTCCCCTAGGTCTCTAGTTTTCAGAAATGAACAGGTTTGGTAGGATTCCCTAGGTGGCGGCTGAGCTACAGGCCAAAATCTACAGGTAGGCACTTTGCAAAAAACACCTCTGTTTTCCTTCAAAAATGTGGCTGTGTCCACGTTGCGCTTTGGGGCGTTTCCTGTCGCGGGCGCTAGGCCTACCCACACAAGTGAGGTATCATTTTTATCGGGGGACGTGGGGGAACGCTGGGTGGAAGGAAATTTGTGGCTCCTCTCAGATTCCAGAACTTTCTGCCACAGAAATGTGAGGAACATGTGTTTTTTTAGCCAAATTTTGAGGTTTGCGAAGGATTCTGGGTAACAGAACCTGGTCCGAGCCACACAAGTCACCCCATCTTGGATTCCCCTAGGTCTCTAGTTTTCAGAAATGCACAGGTTTGGTAGGTTTCCCTAGGTGGCGGCTGAGCTACAGGCCAAAATCTACAGGTAGGCACTTTGCAAAAAACACCTCTGTTTTCCTTCAAAAATTTGGCTGTGTCCACGTTGCGCTTTGGGGCGTTTCCTGTCGCGGGCGCTAGGCCTACCCACACAAGTGAGGTATCATTTTTATCGGGAGACATGGGGGAACGCTGGGTGGAAGGAAATTTGTGGCTCCTCTCAGATTCCAGAACTTTCTGCCACAGAAATGTGAGGAACATGTGTTTTTTTAGCCACATTTTGAGGTTTGCAAAGGATTCTGGGTAACAGAACCTGGTCCGAGCCACACAAGTCACCCCATCTTAGATTCCCCTAGGTCTCTAGTTTTCAGAAATGCACAGGTTTGGTAGGTTTCCCTAGGTGGCGGCTGAGCTACAGGCCAAAATCTACAGGTAGGCACTTTGCAAAAAACACCTCTGTTTTCCTTCAAAAATTTGGCTGTGTCCACGTTGCGCTTTGGGGCGTTTCCTGTCGCGGGCGCTAGGCCTACCCACACAAGTGAGGCATCATTTTTATCGGGAGATGTGGGGGAACGCTGGGTGGAAGGAAATTTGTGGCTACTCTCAGATTCCAGAACTTTCTGCCACAGAAATGTGAGGAACATGTGTTTTTTTAGCCAAATTCTGAGGTTTGCAAAGGATTCTGGGTAACAGAACCTGGTCCGAGCCACACAAGTCACCCCATCTTGGATTCCCCTAGGTCTCTAGTTTTCAGAAATGCACAGGTTTGGTAGGTTTCCGTAGGTGGCGGCTGAGCTACAGGCCAAAATCTACAGGTAGGCACTTTGCAAAAAACACCTCTGTTTTCCTTCAAAAATTTGGCTGTGTCCACGTTGCGCTTTGGGGCGTTTCCTGTCGCGGGCGCTAGGCCTACCCACACAAGTGAGGCATCATTTTTATCGGGAGATGTGGGGGAACGCTGGGTGGAAGGAAATTTGTGGCTACTCTCAGATTCCAGAACTTTCTGCCACAGAAATGTGAGGAACATGTGTTTTTTTAGCCAAATTCTGAGGTTTGCAAAGGATTCTGGGTAACAGAACCTGGTCCGAGCCACACAAGTCACCCCATCTTGGATTCCCCTAGGTCTCTAGTTTTCAGAAATGCACAGGTTTGGTAGGTTTCCGTAGGTGGCGGCTGAGCTACAGGCCAAAATCTACAGGTAGGCACTTTGCAAAAAACACCTCTGTTTTCCTTCAAAAATTTGGCTGTGTCCACGTTGCGCTTTGGGGCGTTTCCTGTCGCGGGCGCTAGGCCTACCCACACAAGTGAGGTATCATTTTTATCGGGAGACGTGGGGGAACACTGGGTGGAAGGAATTTTGTGGCTCCTCTCAGATTCCAGAACTTTCTGCCACAGAAATGTGAGGAACATGTGCTTTTTTAGCCAAATTTTTAGGTTTACAAAGGATTCTGGGTAACAGAACCTGGTCGGAGCCACACAAGTCACCCCATCTTGTATTCCTCTAGGTCTCTAGTTTTCAGAAATGCACAGGTTTGGTAGGTCTCCCTATGTGGAGGCTGAGCTACAGGCCAAAATCTACAGGTAGGCACTTTGCAAAAAACACCTCTGTTTTCCTTCAAAAATTTGGCTGTGTCCACGTTGCGCTTTGGGGCGTTTCCTGTCGCGGGCGCTAGGCCTACCCACACAAGTGAGGTATCATTTTTATCGGGGGACGTGGGGGAACGCTGGGTGGAAGGAAATTTGTGGCTCCTCTCAGATTCCAGAACTTTCTGCCACAGAAATGTGAGGAACATGTGTTTTTTTTGCCAAATTTTGAGGTTTGCGAAGGATTCTGGGTAACAGAACCTGGTCCGAGCCACACAAGTCACCCCATCTTGGATTCCCCTAGGTCTCTAGTTTTCAGAAATGCACAGGTTTGGTAGGTTTCCCTAGGTGGCGGCTGAGCTACAGGCCAAAATCTACAGGTAGGCACTTTGCAAAAAACACCTCTGTTTTCCTTCAAAAATTTGGCTGTTTCCACGTTGCGCTTTGGGGCGTTTCCTGTCGCGGGCGCTAGGCCTACCCACACAAGTGAGGTATCATTTTTATCGGGAGACATGGGGGAACGCTGGGTGGAAGGAAATTTGTGGCTCCTCTCAGATTCCAGAACTTTCTGCCACAGAAATGTGAGGAACATGTGTTTTTTTAGCCACATTTTGAGGTTTGCAAAGGATTCTGGGTAACAGAACCTGGTCCGAGCCACACAAGTCACCCCATCTTAGATTCCCCTAGGTCTCTAGTTTTCAGAAATGCACAGGTTTGGTAGGTTTCCCTAGGTGGCGGCTGAGCTACAGGCCAAAATCTACAGGTAGGCACTTTGCAAAAAACACCTCTGTTTTCCTTCAAAAATTTGGCTGTGTCCACGTTGCGCTTTGGGGCGTTTCCTGTCGCGGGCGCTAGGCCTACCCACACAAGTGAGGCATCATTTTTATCGGGAGATGTGGGGGAACGCTGGGTGGAAGGAAATTTGTGGCTACTCTCAGATTCCAGAACTTTCTGCCACAGAAATGTGAGGAACATGTGTTTTTTTAGCCAAATTCTGAGGTTTGCAAAGGATTCTGGGTAACAGAACCTGGTCCGAGCCACACAAGTCACCCCATCTTGGATTCCCCTAGGTCTCTAGTTTTCAGAAATGCACAGGTTTGGTAGGTTTCCGTAGGTGGCGGCTGAGCTACAGGCCAAAATCTACAGGTAGGCACTTTGCAAAAAACACCTCTGTTTTCCTTAAAAAATTTGGCTGTGTCCACGTTGCGCTTTGGGGCGTTTCCTGTCGCGGGCGCTAGGCCTACCCACACAAGTGAGGTATCATTTTTATCGGGAGACGTGGGGGAACACTGGGTGGAAGGAATTTTGTGGCTCCTCTCAGATTCCAGAACTTTCTGCCACAGAAATGTGAGGAACATGTGTTTTTTTAGCCAAATTTTTAGGTTTACAAAGGATTCTGGGTAACAGAACCTGGTCGGAGCCACACAAGTCACCCCATCTTGTATTCCTCTAGGTCTCTAGTTTTCAGAAATGCACAGGTTTGGTAGGTCTCCCCATGTGGAGGCTGAGCTACAGGCCAAAATCTACAGGTAGGCACTTTGCAAAAAACACCTCTCTTTTCCTTCAAAAATTTGGCTGTGTCCACGTTGCGCTTTGGGGCGTTTCCTGTCGCGGGCGCTAGGCCTACCCACACAAGTGAGGTATCATTTTTATCGGGAGACGTGGGGGAACGCTGGGTGGAAGGAAATTTGTGGCTCCTCTCAGATTCCAGAACTTTCTGCCACAGAAATGTGAGGAACATGTGTTTTTTTAGCCAAATTTTGAGGTTTGGAAAGGATTCTGGGTAACAGAACCTGGTCTGAGCCACACAAGTCACCCCATCTTGGATTCCCCTAGGTCTCTAGTTTTCAGAAATGCACAGGTTTGGTAGGTTTCCCTAGGTGGCGGCTGAGCTACCGGCCAAAATCTACAGGTAGGCACTTTGCAAAAAACACCTCTGTTTTCCTTCAAAAATTTGGCTGTGTCCACGTTGCGCTTTGGGGCGTTTCCTGTCGCGGGCGCTAGGCCTACCCACACAAGTGAGGTATCATTTTTATCGGGAGACGTGGGGGAACGCTGGGTGGAAGGAAATTTGTGGCTCCTCTCAGATTCCAGAACTTTCTGCCACAGAAATGTGAGGAACATGTGTTTTTTTAGCCAAATTTTGAGGTTTGCAAAGGATTCTGGGTAACAGAACCTGGTCCGAGCCACACCTGTCACCCCATCTTGGATTCCCCTAGGTCTCTAGTTTTCAGAAATGCACAGGTTTGGTAGGTTTCCCTAGGTGGCGGCGGAGCTACAGGCCAAAATCTACAGGTAAGCACTTTGCAAAAAACACCTCTGTTTTCCTTCAAAAATTTGGCTGTGTCCACGTTGCGCTTTGGGGTGTTTCCTGTCGCGGGCGCTAGGCCTACCCACACAAGTGAGGTATCATTTTTATCGGGAGACATGGGGGAACGCTTGGTGGAAGGAAATTTGTGGCTCCTCTCAGATTCCAGAACTTTCTGCCACAGAAATGTGAGGAACATGTGTTTTTTTAGCCAAATTTTGAGGTTTGCAAAGGATTCTGGGTAACAGAACCTGGTCCGAGCCACACAAGTCAACCCATCTTGGATTCCTCTAGGTCTCTAGTTTTCAGAAATGCACAGGTTTGGTAGGTTTCCCTAGGTGGCGGCTGAGCTACAGGCCAAAATCTACAGGTAGGCACTTTGCAAAAAACACCTCTGTTTTCCTTCAAAAATTTGGCTGTGTCCACGTTGCGCTTTGGGGCGTTTCCTGTCGCGTGCGCTAGGCCTACCCACACAAGTGAGGTATCATTTTTATCGGGAGACGTGGGGGAACGCTGGGTGGAAGGAAATTTGTGGCTCCTCTCAGATTCCAGAACTTTCTGCCACAGAAATGTGAGGAACATGTGTTTTTTTAGCCAAATTTTGAGGTTTGCAAAGGATTCTGGGTAACAGAACCTGGTCCGAGCCACACAAGTCACCCCATCTTGGATTCCCCTAGGTGTCTAGTTTTCAGAAAAGCACAGGTTTGGTAGGTTTCCCTAGGTGGCGGCTGAGCTACCGGCCAAAATCTACAGGTAGGCACTTTGCAAAAAACACCTCTGTTTTCCTTCAAAAATTTGGCTGTGTCCACGTTGCGCTTTGGGGCGTTTCCTGTCGCGGGCGCTAGGCCTACCCACACAAGTGAGGTATCATTTTTATAGGGAGACGTGGGGGAACGCTGGGTGGAAGGAAATTTGTGGCTCCTCTCAGATTCCAGAACTTTCTGCCACAGAAATGTGAGGAACATGTGTTTTTTTAGCCAAATTTTGAGGTTTGGAAAGGATTCTGGGTAACAGAACCTGGTCCGAGCCACACAAGTCACCCCATCTTGGATTCCCGTAGGTCTCTAGTTTTCAGAAATGCACAGGTTTGGTAGGTTTCCCTAGGTGGCGGCTGAGCTACAGGCCAAAATCTACAGGTAGGCACTTTGCAAAAAACACCTCTGTTTTCCTTCAAAAATTTGGCTGTGTCCACGTTGCGATTTGGGGCGTTTCCTGTCGCGTGCGCTAGGCCTACCCACACAAGTGAGGTATCATTTTTATCGGGAGACGTGGGGGAACGCTGGGTGGAAGGAAATTTGTGGCTCCTCTCAGATTCCAGAACTTTCTGCCACAGAAATGTGAGGAACATGTGTTTTTTTAGCCAAATTTTGAGGTTTGCAAAGGATTCTGGGTAACAGAACCTGGTCCGAGCCACACAAGTCACCCCATCTTGGATTCCCCTAGGTGTCTAGTTTTCAGAAATGCACAGGTTTGGTAGGTTTCCCTAGGTGGCGGCTGAGCTACCGGCCAAAATCTACAGGTAGGCACTTTGCAAAAAACACCTCTGTTTTCCTTCAAAAATGTGGCTGTGTCCACGTTGCGCTTTGGGGCGTTTCCTGTCGCGGGCGCTAGGCCTACCCACACAAGTGAGGTATCATTTTTATCGGGAGATGTGGGGGAACGCTGGGTGGAAGGAATTTTGTGTCTCCTCTCAGATTCCAGAACTTTCTGCCACAGAAATGTGAGGAACATGTGTTTTTTTAGCCAAATTTTTAGGTTTGCAAAGGATTCTGGGTAACAGAACCTGGTCCGAGCCAGACAAGTCACCCCATCTTGGATTCCCCTAGGTCTCTAGTTTACAGAAATGCACAGGTTTGGTAGGTTTCCCTAGGTGGAGGCTGAGCTACAGGCCAAAATCTACAGGTAGGCACTTTGCAAAAAACACCTCTGTTTTCCTTCAAAAATGTGGCTGTGTCCACGTTGCGCTTTGGGGCGTTTCCTGTCGCGGGCGCTAGGCCTACCCACACAAGTGAGGTATCATTTTTATCGGGAGACGTGGGGGAACGCTGGGTGGAAGGAAATTTGTGGCTCCTCTCAGATTCCAGAACTTTCTGCCACAGAAATGTGAGGAACATGTGTTTTTTTAGCCAAATTTTGAGGTTTGCAAAGGATTCTGGGTAACAGAACCTGGTCCGAGCCACACAAGTCACCCCATCTTGGATTCCCCTAGGTCTCTAGTTTTCAGAAATGCACAGGTTTGGTAGGTTTCCCTAGGTGGCGGCTGAGCTACAGGCCAAAATCTACAGGTAAGCACTTTGCAAAAAACACCTCTGTTTTCCTTCAAAAATTTGGCTGTGTCCACGTTGCGCTTTGGGGCGTTTCCTGTCGCAGGCGCTAGGCCTACCCACACAAGTGAGGTATCATTTTTATCGGGAGACGTGGGGGAACGCTTGGTGGAAGGAAATTTGTGGCTCCTCTCAGATTCCAGAACTTTCTGCCACAGAAATGTGAGGAACATGTGTTTTTTTAGCCAAATTTTGAGGTTTGCAAAGGATTCTGGGTAACAGAACCTGGTCCGAGCCACACAAGTCACCCCATCTTGGATTCCCCTAGGTCTCTAGTTTTCAGAAATGCACAGGTTTGGTAGGTTTCCCTAGGTGGCGGCTGAGCTACCGGCCAAAATCTACAGGTAGGCACTTTGCAAAAAACACCTCTGTTTTCCTTCAAAAATTTGGCTGTGTCCACGTTGCGCTTTGGGGCGTTTCCTGTCGCGGGCGCTAGGCCTACCCACACAAGTGAGGTATCATTTTTATCGGGAGACGTGGGGGAACGCTGGGTGGAAGGAAATTTGTGGCTCCTCTCAGATTCCAGAACTTTCTGCCACAGAAATGTGAGGAACATGTGTTTTTTTAGCCAAATTTTGAGGTTTGCAAAGGTTTCTGGGTAACAGAACCTAGTCCGGGCCACACAAGTCACCCCATCTTGGATTCCCCTAGGTCTCTAGTTTTCAGAAATGCACAGGTTTGGTAGGTTTCCCTAGGTGGCGGCTGAGCTACCGGCCAAAATCTACAGGTAGGCACTTTGCAAAAAACACCTCTGTTTTCCTTCAAAAATTTGGCTGTGTCCACGTTGCGCTTTGGGGCGTTTCCTGTCGGGGGCGCTAGGCCTACCCACACAAGTGAGGTATCATTTTTATCGGGAGACGTGGGGGAACGCTTGGTGGAAGGAAATTTGTGGCTCCTCTCAGATTCCAGAACTTTCTGCCACAGAAATGTGAGGAACATGTGTTTTTTTAGCCAAATTTTGAGGTTTGCAAAGGATTCTGGGTAACAGAACCTGGTCCGAGCCACACAAGTCACCCCATCTTGGATTCCCCTAGGTCTCTAGTTTTCAGAAATGCACAGGTTTGGTAGGTTTCCCTAGGTGGCGGCTGAGCTACCGGCCAAAATCTACAGGTAGGCACTTTGCAAAAAACACCTCTGTTTTCCTTCAAAAATTTGGCTGTGTCCACGTTGCGCTTTGGGGCGTTTCCTGTCGCGGGCGCTAGGCCTACCCACACAAGTGAGGTATCATTTTTATCGGGAGACGTGGGGGAACGCTGGGTGGAAGGAAATTTGTGGCTCCTCTCAGATTCCAGAACTTTCTGCCACAGAAATGTGAGGAACATGTGTTTTTTTAGCCAAATTTTGAGGTTTGCAAAGGTTTCTGGGTAACAGAACCTAGTCCGGGCCACACAAGTCACCCCATCTTGGATTCCCCTAGGTCTCTAGTTTTCAGAAATGCACAGGTTTGGTAGGTTTCCCTAGGTGGCGGCTGAGCTACCGGCCAAAATCTACAGGTAGGCACTTTGCAAAAAACACCTCTGTTTTCCTTCAAAAATTTGGCTGTGTCCACGTTGCGCTTTGGGGCGTTTCCTGTCGGGGGCGCTAGGCCTACCCACACAAGTGAGGTATCATTTTTATCGGGAGACGTGGGGGAACGCTGGGTGGAAGGAAATTTGTGGCTCCTCTCAGATTCCAGAACTTTCTGCCACAGAAATGTGAGGAACATGTGTTTTTTTTGCCACATTTTGAGGTTTGCAAAGGATTCTGGGTAACAGAACCTGGTCCGAGCCACACAAGTCACCCCATCTTAGATTCCCCTAGGTCTCTAGTTTTCAGAAATGCACAGGTTTGGTAGGTCTCCCTATGTGGAGGCTGAGCTACAGGCCAAAATCTACAGGTAGGCACTTTGCAAAAAACACCTCTGTTTTCCTTCAAAAATTTGGCTGTGTCCACGTTGCGCTTTGGGGCGTTTCCTGTCGCGTGCGCTAGGCCTACCCACACAAGTGAGGTATCATTTTTATCAGGAGACGTGGGGGAACGCTGGGTGGAAGGAAATTTGTGGCTCCTCTCAGATTCGAGAACTTTCTGCCACAGAAATGTGAGGAACATGTGTTTTTTTAGCCAAATTTTGAGGTTTGGAAAGGATTCTGGGTAACAGAACCTGGTCCGAGCCACACAAGTCACCCCATCTTGGATTCCCCTAGGTCTCTAGTTTTCAGAAATGCACAGGTTTGGTAGGTTTCCCTAGGTGGCGGCTGAGCTACAGGCCAAAATCTACAGGTAGGCACTTTGCAAAAAACACCTCTGTTTTCCTTCAAAAATTTGGCTGTGTCCACGTTGCGCTTTGGGGCGTTTCCTGTCGCGGGCGCTAGGCCTACCCACACAAGTGAGGTATCATTTTTATCGGGAGACGTGGGGGAACGCTTGGTGGAAGGAAATTTGTGGCTCCTCTCAGATTCCAGAACTTTCTGCCACAGAAATGTGAGGAACATGTGTTTTTTTAGCCAAATTTTGAGGTTTGCAAAGGATTCTGGGTAACAGAACCTGGTCCGAGCCACACAAGTCACCCCATCTTGGATTCCCCTAGGTGTCTAGTTTTCAGCAATGCACAGGTTTGATAGGTTTCCCTAGGTGGCGGCTGAGCTACCGGCCAAAATCTACAGGTAGGCACTTTGCAAAAAACACCTCTGTTTTCCTTCAAAAATTTGTCTGTGTCCACGTTGCGCTTTGGGGCGTTTCCTGTCGCGGGCGCTAGGCCTACCCACACAAGTGAGGTATCATTTTTATCGGGAGACGTGGGGGAACGCTGGGTGGAAGGAAATTTGTGGCTCCCCTCAGATTCCAGAACTTTCTGCCACAGAAATGTGAGGAACATGTGTTTTTTTAGCCAAATTTTGAGGTTTGCAAAGGATTCTGGGTAACAGAACCTGGTCCGAGCCACACAAGTCACCCCATCTTGGATTCCCCTAGGTGTCTTGTTTTCAGAAATGCACAGGTTTGGTAGGTTTCCCTAGGTGGCGGCTGAGCTACCGGCCAAAATCTACAGGTAGGCACTTTGCAAAAAACACCTCTGTTTTCCTTCAAACATTTGGCTGTGTCCACGTTGCGCTTTGGGGCGTTTCCTGTCGCGGGCGCTAGGCCTACCCACACAAGTGAGGTATCATTTTTATCGGGAGACGTGGGGGAACGCTGGGTGGAAGGAATTTTGTGGCTCCTCTCAGATTCCAGAACTTTCTGCCACAGAAATGTGAGGAACATGTGTTTTTTTAGCCAAATTTTTAGGTTTGCAAAGGATTCTGGGTAACAGAACCTGGTCCGAGCCACACAAGTCACCCCATCTTGGATTCCCCTAGGTCTCTAGTTTTCAGAAATGCACAGGTTTGGTAGGTTTCCCTAGGTGGAGGCTGAGCTACAGGCCAAAATCTACAGGTAGGCACTTTGCAAAAAACACCTCTGTTTTCCTTCAAAAATTTGGCTGTGTCCACGTTGCGCTTTGGGGCGTTTCCTGTCGGGGGCGCTAGGCCTACCCACACAAGTGAGGTATCATTTTTATCGGGAGACGTGGGGGAACGCTTGGTGGAAGGAAATTTGTGGCTCCTCTCAGATTCCAGAACTTTCTGCCACAGAAATGTGAGGAACATGTGTTTTTTTAGCCAAATTTTGAGGTTTGCAAAGGATTCTGGGTAACAGAACCTGGTCCGAGCCACACAAGTCACCCCATCTTGGATTCCCCTAGGTCTCTAGTTTTCAGAAATGCACAGGTTTGGTAGGTTTCCCTAGGTGGCGGCTGAGCTACCGGCCAAAATCTACAGGTAGGCACTTTGCAAAAAACACCTCTGTTTTCCTTCAAAAATTTGGCTGTGTCCACGTTGCGCTTTGGGGCGTTTCCTGTCGCGGGCGCTAGGCCTACCCACACAAGTGAGGTATCATTTTTATCGGGAGACGTGGGGGAACGCTGGGTGGAAGGAAATTTGTGGCTCCTCTCAGATTCCAGAACTTTCTGCCACAGAAATGTGAGGAACATGTGTTTTTTTAGCCAGATTTTGAGGTTTGCAAAGGTTTCTGGGTAACAGAACCTAGTCCGGGCCACACAAGTCACCCCATCTTGGATTCCCCTAGGTCTCTAGTTTTCAGAAATGCACAGGTTTGGTAGGTTTCCCTAGGTGGCGGCTGAGCTACCGGCCAAAATCTACAGGTAGGCACTTTGCAAAAAACACCTCTGTTTTCCTTCAAAAATTTGGCTGTGTCCACGTTGCGCTTTGGGGCGTTTCCTGTCGGGGGCGCTAGGCCTACCCACACAAGTGAGGTATCATTTTTATCGGGAGACGTGGGGGAACGCTGGGTGGAAGGAAATTTGTGGCTCCTCTCAGATTCCAGAACTTTCTGCCACAGAAATGTGAGGAACATGTGTTTTTTTTGCCACATTTTGAGGTTTGCAAAGGATTCTGGGTAACAGAACCTGGTCCGAGACACACAAGTCACCCCATCTTAGATTCCCCTAGGTCTCTAGTTTTCAGAAATGCACAGGTTTGGTAGGTCTCCCTATGTGGAGGCTGAGCTACAGGCCAAAATCTACAGGTAGGCACTTTGCAAAAAACACCTCTGTTTTCCTTCAAAAATTTGGCTGTGTCCATGTTGCGCTTTGGGGCGTTTCCTGTCGCGTGCGCTAGGCCTACCCACACAAGTGAGGTATCATTTTTATCAGGAGACGTGGGGGAACGCTGGGTGGAAGGAAATTTGTGGCTCCTCTCAGATTCGAGAACTTTCTGCCACAGAAATGTGAGGAACATGTGTTTTTTTAGCCAAATTTTGAGGTTTGGAAAGGATTCTGGGTAACAGAACCTGGTCCGAGCCACACAAGTCACCCCATCTTGGATTCCCCTAGGTCTCTAGTTTTCAGAAATGCACAGGTTTGGTAGGTTTCCCTAGGTGGCGGCTGAGCTACAGGCCAAAATCTACAGGTAGGCACTTTGCAAAAAACACCTCTGTTTTCCTTCAAAAATTTGGCTGTGTCCACGTTGCGCTTTGGGGCGTTTCCTGTCGCGGGCGCTAGGCCTACCCACACAAGTGAGGTATCATTTTTATCGGGAGACGTGGGGGAACGCTTGGTGGAAGGAAATTTGTGGCTCCTCTCAGATTCCAGAACTTTCTGCCACAGAAATGTGAGGAACATGTGTTTTTTTAGCCAAATTTTGAGGTTTGCAAAGGATTCTGGGTAACAGAACCTGGTCCGAGCCACACAAGTCACCCCATCTTGGATTCCCCTAGGTGTCTAGTTTTCAGCAATGCACAGGTTTGATAGGTTTCCCTAGGTGGCGGCTGAGCTACCGGCCAAAATCTACAGGTAGGCACTTTGCAAAAAACACCTCTGTTTTCCTTCAAAAATTTGTCTGTGTCCACGTTGCGCTTTGGGGCGTTTCCTGTCGCGGGCGCTAGGCCTACCCACACAAGTGAGGTATCATTTTTATCGGGAGACGTGGGGGAACGCTGGGTGGAAGGAAATTTGTGGCTCCCCTCAGATTCCAGAACTTTCTGCCACAGAAATGTGAGGAACATGTGTTTTTTTAGCCAAATTTTGAGGTTTGCAAAGGATTCTGGGTAACAGAACCTGGTCCGAGCCACACAAGTCACCCCATCTTGGATTCCCCTAGGTGTCTTGTTTTCAGAAATGCACAGGTTTGGTAGGTTTCCCTAGGTGGCGGCTGAGCTACCGGCCAAAATCTACAGGTAGGCACTTTGCAAAAAACACCTCTGTTTTCCTTCAAACATTTGGCTGTGTCCACGTTGCGCTTTGGGGCGTTTCCTGTCGCGGGCGCTAGGCCTACCCACACAAGTGAGGTATCATTTTTATCGGGAGACGTGGGGGAACGCTGGGTGGAAGGAATTTTGTGGCTCCTCTCAGATTCCAGAACTTTCTGCCACAGAAATGTGAGGAACATGTGTTTTTTTAGCCAAATTTTTAGGTTTGCAAAGGATTCTGGGTAACAGAACCTGGTCCGAGCCACACAAGTCACCCCATCTTGGATTCCCCTAGGTCTCTAGTTTTCAGAAATGCACAGGTTTGGTAGGTTTCCCTAGGTGGAGGCTGAGCTACAGGCCAAAATCTACAGGTAGGCACTTTGCAAAAAACACCTCTGTTTTCCTTCAAAAATTTGGCTGTGTCCACGTTGCGCTTTGGGGCGTTTCCTGTCGGGGGCGCTAGGCCTACCCACACAAGTGAGGTATCATTTTTATCGGGAGACGTGGGGGAACGCTTGGTGGAAGGAAATTTGTGGCTCCTCTCAGATTCCAGAACTTTCTGCCACAGAAATGTGAGGAACATGTGTTTTTTTAGCCAAATTTTGAGGTTTGCAAAGGATTCTGGGTAACAGAACCTGGTCCGAGCCACACAAGTCACCCCATCTTGGATTCCCCTAGGTCTCTAGTTTTCAGAAATGCACAGGTTTGGTAGGTTTCCCTAGGTGGCGGCTGAGCTACCGGCCAAAATCTACAGGTAGGCACTTTGCAAAAAACACCTCTGTTTTCCTTCAAAAATGTGGCTGTGTCCACGTTGCGCTTTGGGGCGTTTCCTGTCGCGGGCGCTAGGCCTACCCACACAAGTGAGGTATCATTTTTATCGGGAGACGTGGGGGAACGCTGGGTGGAAGGAAATTTGTGGCTCCTCTCAGATTCCAGAACTTTCTGCCACAGAAATGTGAGGAACATGTGTTTTTTTAGCCAAATTTTGAGGTTTGCAAAGGTTTCTGGGTAACAGAACCTAGTCCGGGCCACACAAGTCACCCCATCTTGGATTCCCCTAGGTCTCTAGTTTTCAGAAATGCACAGGTTTGGTAGGTTTCCCTAGGTGGCGGCTGAGCTACCGGCCAAAATCTACAGGTAGGCACTTTGCAAAAAACACCTCTGTTTTCCTTCAAAAATTTGGCTGTGTCCACGTTGCGCTTTGGGGCGTTTCCTGTCGGGGGCGCTAGGCCTACCCACACAAGTGAGGTATCATTTTTATCGGGAGACGTGGGGGAACGCTGGGTGGAAGGAAATTTGTGGCTCCTCTCAGATTCCAGAACTTTCTGCCACAGAAATGTGAGGAACATGTGTTTTTTTTGCCACATTTTGAGGTTTGCAAAGGATTCTGGGTAACAGAACCTGGTCCGAGCCACACAAGTCACCCCATCTTAGATTCCCCTAGGTCTCTAGTTTTCAGAAATGCACAGGTTTGGTAGGTCTCCCTATGTGGAGGCTGAGCTACAGGCCAAAATCTACAGGTAGGCACTTTGCAAAAAACACCTCTGTTTTCCTTCAAAAATTTGGCTGTGTCCACGTTGCGCTTTGGGGCGTTTCCTGTCGCGTGCGCTAGGCCTACCCACACAAGTGAGGTATCATTTTTATCAGGAGACGTGGGGGAACGCTGGGTGGAAGGAAATTTGTGGCTCCTCTCAGATTCGAGAACTTTCTGCCACAGAAATGTGAGGAACATGTGTTTTTTTAGCCAAATTTTGAGGTTTGGAAAGGATTCTGGGTAACAGAACCTGGTCCGAGCCACACAAGTCACCCCATCTTGGATTCCCCTAGGTCTCTAGTTTTCAGAAATGCACAGGTTTGGTAGGTTTCCCTAGGTGGCGGCTGAGCTACAGGCCAAAATCTACAGGTAGGCACTTTGCAAAAAACACCTCTGTTTTCCTTCAAAAATTTGGCTGTGTCCACGTTGCGCTTTGGGGCGTTTCCTGTCGCGGGCGCTAGGCCTACCCACACAAGTGAGGTATCATTTTTATCGGGAGACGTGGGGGAACGCTTGGTGGAAGGAAATTTGTGGCTCCTCTCAGATTCCAGAACTTTCTGCCACAGAAATGTGAGGAACATGTGTTTTTTTAGCCAAATTTTGAGGTTTGCAAAGGATTCTGGGTAACAGAACCTGGTCCGAGCCACACAAGTCACCCCATCTTGGATTCCCCTAGGTGTCTAGTTTTCAGCAATGCACAGGTTTGATAGGTTTCCCTAGGTGGCGGCTGAGCTACCGGCCAAAATCTACAGGTAGGCACTTTGCAAAAAACACCTCTGTTTTCCTTCAAAAATTTGTCTGTGTCCACGTTGCGCTTTGGGGCGTTTCCTGTCGCGGGCGCTAGGCCTACCCACACAAGTGAGGTATCATTTTTATCGGGAGACGTGGGGGAACGCTGGGAGGAAGGAAAGTTGTGGCTCCCCTCAGATTCCAGAACTTTCTGCCACAGAAATGTGAGGAACATGTGTTTTTTTAGCCAAATTTTGAGGTTTGCAAAGGATTCTGGGTAACAGAACCTGGTCCGAGCCACACAAGTCACCCCATCTTGGATTCCCCTAGGTGTCTTGTTTTCAGAAATGCACAGGTTTGGTAGGTTTCCCTAGGTGGCGGCTGAGCTACCGGCCAAAATCTACAGGTAGGCACTTTGCAAAAAACACCTCTGTTTTCCTTCAAACATTTGGCTGTGTCCACGTTGCGCTTTGGGGCGTTTCCTGTCGCGGGCGCTAGGCCTACCCACACAAGTGAGGTATCATTTTTATCGGGAGACGTGGGGGAACGCTGGGTGGAAGGAATTTTGTGGCTCCTCTCAGATTCCAGAACTTTCTGCCACAGAAATGTGAGGAACATGTGTTTTTTTAGCCAAATTTTTAGGTTTGCAAAGGATTCTGGGTAACAGAACCTGGTCCGAGCCACACAAGTCACCCCATCTTGGATTCCCCTAGGTCTCTAGTTTTCAGAAATGCACAGGTTTGGTAGGTTTCCCTAGGTGGAGGCTGAGCTACAGGCCAAAATCTACAGGTAGGCACTTTGCAAAAAACACCTCTGTTTTCCTTCAAAAATTTGGCTGTGTCCACGTTGCGCTTTGGGGCGTTTCCTGTCGCGGGCGCTAGGCCTACCCACACAAGTGAGGTATCATTTTTATCGGGAGACGTGGGGGAACGCTGGGTGGAAGGAAATTTGTGGCTCCTCTCAGATTCCAGAACTTTCTGCCACAGAAATGTGAGGAACATGTGTTTTTTTAGCCAAATTTTGAGGTTTGCAAAGGATTCTGGGTAACAGAACCTGGTCCGAGCCACACAAGTCACCCCATCTTGGATTCCCCTAGGTCTCTAGTTTTCAGAAATGCACAGGTTTGGTAGGTTTCCCTAGGTGGCGGCTGAGCTACAGGCCAAAATCCACAGGTAAGCACTTTGCAAAAAACACCTCTGTTTTCCTTCAAAAATTTGCCTGTGTCCACGTTGCGCTTTGGGGCGTTTCCTGTCGCGGGCGCTAGGCCTACCCACACAAGTGAGGTATCATTTTTATCGGGAGACATGGGGGAACGCTTGGTGGAAGGAAATTTGTGGCTCCTCTCAGATTCCAGAACTTTCTGCCACAGAAATGTGAGGAACATGTGTTTATTTAGCCAAATTTTGAGGTTTGCAAAGGATTCTGGGTAACAGAACCTGGTCCGAGCCACACAAGTCACCCTATCTTGGATTCCCCTAGGTCTCTAGTTTTCAGAAATGCACAGGTTTGGTAGGTTTCCCTAGGTGGCGGCTGAGCTACAGGCCAAAATCTACAGGTAGGCACTTTGCAAAAAACACCTCTGTTTTCCTTCAAAAATTTGGCTGTGTCCACGTTGCGCTTTGGGGCGTTTCCTGTCGCGGGCGCTAGGCCTACCCACACAAGTGAGGTATCATTTTTATCAGGAGACGTGGGGGAACGCTGGGTGGAAGGAAATTTGTGGCTCCTCTCAGATTCGAGAACTTTCTGCCACAGAAATGTGAGGAACATGTGTTTTTTTAGCCAAATTTTGAGGTTTGGAAAGGATTCTGGGTAACAGAACCTGGTCCGAGCCACACAAGTCACCCCATCTTGGATTCCCCTAGGTCTCTAGTTTTCAGAAATGCACAGGTTTGGTAGGTTTCCCTAGGTGGCGGCTGAGCTACAGGCCAAAATCTACAGGTAGGCACTTTGCAAAAAACACCTCTGTTTTCCTTCAAAAATTTGGCTGTGTCCACGTTGCGCTTTGGGGCGTTTCCTGTCGCGGGCGCTAGGCCTACCCACACAAGTGAGGTATCATTTTTATCGGGAGACATGGGGGAACGCTGGGTGGAAGGAAATTTGTGGCTCCTCTCAGATTCCAGAACTTTCTGCCACAGAAATGTGAGGAACATGTGTTTTTTTAGCCACATTTTGAGGTTTGCAAAGGATTCTGGGTAACAGAACCTGGTCCGAGCCACACAAGTCACCCCATCTTGGATTCCCCTAGGTCTCTAGTTTTCAGAAATGCACAGGTTTGGTAGGTTTCCCTAGGTGGCGGCTGAGCTACAGGCCAAAATCTACAGGTAGGCACTTTGCAAAAAACACCTCTGTTTTCCTTCAAAAATGTGGCTGTGTCCACGTTGCGCTTTGGGGCGTTTCCTGTCGCGTGCGCTAGGCCTACCCACACAAGTGAGGTATCATTTTTATCGGGAGACGTGAGGGAACGCTGGGTGGAAGGAAATTTGTGGCTCCTCTCAGATTCCAGAACTTTCTGCCACAGAAATGTGAGGAACATGTGTTTTTTTAGCCAAATTTTGAGGTTTGCAAAGGATTCTGGGTAACAGAACCTGGTCCGAGCCACACGTCACCCCATCTTGGATTCCCCTAGGTGTCTAGTGTTCAGAAATGCACAGGTTTGGTAGGTTTCCCTAGGTGGCGGCTGAGCTACCGGCCAAAATCTACAGGTAGGCACTTTGCAAAAAACACCTCTGTTTTCCTTCAAAAATTTGGCTGTGCCCACTTTGCGCTTTGGGGCGTTTCCTGTCGCGGGCGCTAGGCCTACCCACACAAGTGAGGTATCATTTTTATCGGGAGACGTGGGGGAACGGTGGGTGGAAGGAAATTTGTGGCTTCTCTCAGATTCCAGAACTTTCTGCCACAGAAATGTGAGGAACATGTGTTTTTTTAGCCAAATTTTGAGGTTTGGAAAGGATTCTGGGTAACAGAACCTGGTCCGAGCCACACAAGTCACCCCATCTTGGATTCCCCTAGGTCTCTAGTTTTCAGAAATGCACAGGTTTGGTAGGTTTCCCTAGGTGGCGGCTGAGCTACAGGCCAAAATCTACAGGTAGGCACTTTGCAAAAAACACCTCTGTTTTCCTTCAAAAATGTGGCTGTGTCCACGTTGCGCTTTGGGGCGTTTCCTGTCGCGGGCGCTAGGCCTACCCACACAAGTGAGGTATCATTTTTATCGGGGGACGTGGGGGAACGCTGGGTGGAAGGAAATTTGTGGCTCCTCTCAGATTCCAGAACTTTCTGCCACAGAAATGTGAGGAACATGTGTTTTTTTAGCCAAATTTTGAGGTTTGCAAAGGATTCTGGGTAACAGAACCTGGTCCGAGCCACACAAGTCACCCCATCTTGGATTCCCCTAGGTCTCTAGTTTTCAGAAATGCACAGGTTTGGTAGGTTTCCCTAGGTGGCGGCTGAGCTACAGGCCAAAATCTACAGGTAGGCACTTTGCAAAAAACACCTCTGTTTTCCTTCAAAAATTTGGCTGTGTCCACGTTGCGCTTTGGGGCGTTTCCTGTCGCGGGCGCTAGGCCTACCCACACAAGTGAGGTATCATTTTTATCGGGAGACATGGGGGAACGCTGGGTGGAAGGAAATTTGTGGCTCCTCTCAGATTCCAGAACTTTCTGCCACAGAAATGTGAGGAACATGTGTTTTTTTAGCCACATTTTGAGGTTTGCAAAGGATTCTGGGTAACAGAACCTGGTCCGAGCCACACAAGTCACCCCATCTTAGATTCCCCTAGGTCTCTAGTTTTCAGAAATGCACAGGTTTGGTAGGTTTCCCTAGGTGGCGGCTGAGCTACAGGCCAAAATCTACAGGTAGGCACTTTGCAAAAAACACCTCTGTTTTCCTTCAAAAATTTGGCTGTGTCCACGTTGCGCTTTGGGGCGTTTCCTGTCGCGGGCGCTAGGCCTACCCACACAAGTGAGGCATCATTTTTATCGGGAGATGTGGGGGAACGCTGGGTGGAAGGAAATTTGTGGCTACTCTCAGATTCCAGAACTTTCTGCCACAGAAATGTGAGGAACATGTGTTTTTTTAGCCAAATTCTGAGGTTTGCAAAGGATTCTGGGTAACAGAACCTGGTCCGAGCCACACAAGTCACCCCATCTTGGATTCCCCTAGGTCTCTAGTTTTCAGAAATGCACAGGTTTGGTAGGTTTCCGTAGGTGGCGGCTGAGCTACAGGCCAAAATCTACAGGTAGGCACTTTGCAAAAAACACCTCTGTTTTCCTTCAAAAATTTGGCTGTGTCCACGTTGCGCTTTGGGGCGTTTCCTGTCGCGGGCGCTAGGCCTACCCACACAAGTGAGGCATCATTTTTATCGGGAGATGTGGGGGAACGCTGGGTGGAAGGAAATTTGTGGCTACTCTCAGATTCCAGAACTTTCTGCCACAGAAATGTGAGGAACATGTGTTTTTTTAGCCAAATTCTGAGGTTTGCAAAGGATTCTGGGTAACAGAACCTGGTCCGAGCCACACAAGTCACCCCATCTTGGATTCCCCTAGGTCTCTAGTTTTCAGAAATGCACAGGTTTGGTAGGTTTCCGTAGGTGGCGGCTGAGCTACAGGCCAAAATCTACAGGTAGGCACTTTGCAAAAAACACCTCTGTTTTCCTTCAAAAATTTGGCTGTGTCCACGTTGCGCTTTGGGGCGTTTCCTGTCGCGGGCGCTAGGCCTACCCACACAAGTGAGGTATCATTTTTATCGGGAGACGTGGGGGAACACTGGGTGGAAGGAATTTTGTGGCTCCTCTCAGATTCCAGAACTTTCTGCCACAGAAATGTGAGGAACATGTGCTTTTTTAGCCAAATTTTTAGGTTTACAAAGGATTCTGGGTAACAGAACCTGGTCGGAGCCACACAAGTCACCCCATCTTGTATTCCTCTAGGTCTCTAGTTTTCAGAAATGCACAGGTTTGGTAGGTCTCCCTATGTGGAGGCTGAGCTACAGGCCAAAATCTACAGGTAGGCACTTTGCAAAAAACACCTCTGTTTTCCTTCAAAAATTTGGCTGTGTCCACGTTGCGCTTTGGGGCGTTTCCTGTCGCGGGCGCTAGGCCTACCCACACAAGTGAGGTATCATTTTTATCGGGGGACGTGGGGGAACGCTGGGTGGAAGGAAATTTGTGGCTCCTCTCAGATTCCAGAACTTTCTGCCACAGAAATGTGAGGAACATGTGTTTTTTTAGCCAAATTTTGAGGTTTGCGAAGGATTCTGGGTAACAGAACCTGGTCCGAGCCACACAAGTCACCCCATCTTGGATTCCCCTAGGTCTCTAGTTTTCAGAAATGCACAGGTTTGGTAGGTTTCCCTAGGTGGCGGCTGAGCTACAGGCCAAAATCTACAGGTAGGCACTTTGCAAAAAACACCTCTGTTTTCCTTCAAAAATTTGGCTGTGTCCACGTTGCGCTTTGGGGCGTTTCCTGTCGCGGGCGCTATACCTACCCACACAAGTGAGGTATCATTTTTATCGGGAGACATGGGGGAACGCTGGGTGGAAGGAAATTTGTGGCTCCTCTCAGATTCCAGAACTTTCTGCCACAGAAATGTGAGGAACATGTGTTTTTTTAGCCACATTTTGAGGTTTGCAAAGGATTCTGGGTAACAGAACCTGGTCCGAGCCACACAAGTCACCCCATCTTAGATTCCCCTAGGTCTCTAGTTTTCAGAAATGCACAGGTTTGGTAGGTTTCCCTAGGTGGCGGCTGAGCTACAGGCCAAAATCTACAGGTAGGCACTTTGCAAAAAACACCTCTGTTTTCCTTCAAAAATTTGGCTGTGTCCACGTTGCGCTTTGGGGCGTTTCCTGTCGCGGGCGCTAGGCCTACCCACACAAGTGAGGCATCATTTTTATCGGGAGATGTGGGGGAACGCTGGGTGGAAGGAAATTTGTGGCTACTCTCAGATTCCAGAACTTTCTGCCACAGAAATGTGAGGAACATGTGTTTTTTTAGCCAAATTCTGAGGTTTGCAAAGGATTCTGGGTAACAGAACCTGGTCCGAGCCACACAAGTCACCCCATCTTGGATTCCCCTAGGTCTCTAGTTTTCAGAAATGCACAGGTTTGGTAGGTTTCCGTAGGTGGCGGCTGAGCTACAGGCCAAAATCTACAGGTAGGCACTTTGCAAAAAACACCTCTGTTTTCCTTCAAAAATTTGGCTGTGTCCACGTTGCGCTTTGGGGCGTTTCCTGTCGCGGGCGCTAGGCCTACCCACACAAGTGAGGTATCATTTTTATCGGGAGACGTGGGGGAACACTGGGTGGAAGGAATTTTGTGGCTCCTCTCAGATTCCAGAACTTTCTGCCACAGAAATGTGAGGAACATGTGTTTTTTTAGCCAAATTTTTAGGTTTACAAAGGATTCTGGGTAACAGAACCTGGTCGGAGCCACACAAGTCACCCCATCTTGTATTCCTCTAGGTCTCTAGTTTTCAGAAATGCACAGGTTTGGTAGGTCTCCCTATGTGGAGGCTGAGCTACAGGCCAAAATCTACAGGTAGGCACTTTGCAAAAAACACCTCTCTTTTCCTTCAAAAATTTGGCTGTGTCCACGTTGCGCTTTGGGGCGTTTCCTGTCGCGGGCGCTAGGCCTACCCACACAAGTGAGGTATCATTTTTATCGGGAGACGTGGGGGAACGCTGGGTGGAAGGAAATTTGTGGCTCCTCTCAGATTCCAGAACTTTCTGCCACAGAAATGTGAGGAACATGTGTTTTTTTAGCCAAATTTTGAGGTTTGGAAAGGATTCTGGGTAACAGAACCTGGTCCGAGCCACACAAGTCACCCCATCTTGGATTCCCCTAGGTCTCTAGTTTTCAGAAATGCACAGGTTTGGTAGGTTTCCCTAGGTGGCGGCTGAGCTACCGGCCAAAATCTACAGGTAGGCACTTTGCAAAAAACACCTCTGTTTTCCTTCAAAAATTTGGCTGTGTCCACGTTGCGCTTTGGGGCGTTTCCTGTCGCGGGCGCTAGGCCTACCCACACAAGTGAGGTATCATTTTTATCGGGAGACGTGGGGGAACGCTGGGTGGAAGGAAATTTGTGGCTCCTCTCAGATTCCAGAACTTTCTGCCACAGAAATGTGAGGAACATGTGTTTTTTTAGCCAAATTTAGAGGTTTGCAAAGGATTCTGGGTAACAGAACCTGGTCCGAGCCACACCTGTCACCCCATCTTGGATTCCCCTAGGTCTCTAGTTTTCAGAAATGCACAGGTTTGGTAGGTTTCCCTAGGTGGCGGCGGAGCTACAGGCCAAAATCTACAGGTAAGCACTTTGCAAAAAACACCTCTGTTTTCCTTCAAAAATTTGGCTGTGTCCACGTTGCGCTTTGGGGTGTTTCCTGTCGCGGGCGCTAGGCCTACCCACACAAGTGAGGTATCATTTTTATCGGGAGACATGGGGGAACGCTTGGTGGAAGGAAATTTGTGGCTCCTCTCAGATTCCAGAACTTTCTGCCACAGAAATGTGAGGAACATGTGTTTTTTTAGCCAAATTTTGAGGTTTGCAAAGGATTCTGGGTAACAGAACCTGGTCCGAGCCACACAAGTCACCCCATCTTGGATTCCTCTAGGTCTCTAGTTTTCAGAAATGCACAGGTTTGGTAGGTTTCCCTAGGTGGCGGCTGAGCTACAGGCCAAAATCTACAGGTAGGCACTTTGCAAAAAACACCTCTGTTTTCCTTCAAAAATTTGGCTGTGTCCACGTTGCGCTTTGGGGCGTTTCCTGTCGCGTGCGCTAGGCCTACCCACACAAGTGAGGTATCATTTTTATCGGGAGACGTGGGGGAACGCTGGGTGGAAGGAAATTTGTGGCTCCTCTCAGATTCCAGAACTTTCTGCCACAGAAATGTGAGGAACATGTGTTTTTTTAGCCAAATTTTGAGGTTTGCAAAGGATTCTGGGTAACAGAACCTGGTCCGAGCCACACAAGTCACCCCATCTTGGATTCCCCTAGGTGTCTAGTTTTCAGAAATGCACAGGTTTGGTAGGTTTCCCTAGGTGGCGGCTGAGCTACCGGCCAAAATCTACAGGTAGGCACTTTGCAAAAAACACCTCTGTTTTCCTTCAAAAATTTGGCTGTGTCCACGTTGCGCTTTGGGGCGTTTCCTGTCGCGGGCGCTAGGCCTACCCACACAAGTGAGGTATCATTTTTATCGGGAGACGTGGGGGAACGCTGGGTGGAAGGAAATTTGTGGCTCCTCTCAGATTCCAGAACTTTCTGCCACAGAAATGTGAGGAACATGTGTTTTTTTAGCCAAATTTTGAGGTTTGGAAAGGATTCTGGGTAACAGAACCTGGTCCGAGCCACACAAGTCACCCCATCTTGGATTCCCCTAGGTCTCTAGTTTTCAGAAATGCACAGGTTTGGTAGGTTTCCCTAGGTGGCGGCTGAGCTACAGGCCAAAATCTACAGGTAGGCACTTTGCAAAAAACACCTCTGTTTTCCTTCAAAAATTTGGCTGTGTCCACGTTGCGATTTGGGGCGTTTCCTGTCGCGTGCGCTAGGCCTACCCACACAAGTGAGGTATCATTTTTATCGGGAGACGTGGGGGAACGCTGGGTGGAAGGAAATTTGTGGCTCCTCTCAGATTCCAGAACTTTCTGCCACAGAAATGTGAGGAACATGTGTTTTTTTAGCCAAATTTTGAGGTTTGCAAAGGATTCTGGGTAACAGAACCTGGTCCGAGCCACACAAGTCACCCCATCTTGGATTCCCCTAGGTGTCTAGTTTTCAGAAATGCACAGGTTTGGTAGGTTTCCCTAGGTGGCGGCTGAGCTACCGGCCAAAATCTACAGGTAGGCACTTTGCAAAAAACACCTCTGTTTTCCTTCAAAAATGTGGCTGTGTCCACGTTGCGCTTTGGGGCGTTTCCTGTCGCGGGCGCTAGGCCTACCCACACAAGTGAGGTATCATTTTTATCGGGAGATGTGGGGGAACGCTGGGTGGAAGGAATTTTGTGTCTCCTCTCAGATTCCAGAACTTTCTGCCACAGAAATGTGAGGAACATGTGTTTTTTTAGCCAAATTTTGAGGTTTGCAAAGGATTCTGGGTAACAGAACCTGGTCCGAGCCACACAAGTGACCCCATCTTGGATTCCCCTAGGTCTCTAGTTTTCAGAAATGCACAGGTTTGGTAGGTTTCCCTAGGTGGCGGCTGAGCTACAGGCCAAAATCTACAGGTAGGCACTTTGCAAAAAACACCTCTGTTTTCCTTCAAAAATTTGGCTGTGTCCACGTTGCGATTTGGGGCGTTTCCTGTCGCGTGCGCTAGGCCTACCCACACAAGTGAGGTATCATTTTTATCGGGAGACGTGGGGGAACGCTGGGTGGAAGGAAATTTGTGGCTCCTCTCAGATTCCAGAACTTTCTGCCACAGAAATGTGAGGAACATGTGTTTTTTTAGCCAAATTTTGAGGTTTGCAAAGGATTCTGGGTAACAGAACCTGGTCCGAGCCACACAAGTCACCCCATCTTGGATTCCCCTAGGTGTCTAGTTTTCAGAAATGCACAGGTTTGGTAGGTTTCCCTAGGTGGCGGCTGAGCTACCGGCCAAAATCTACAGGTAGGCACTTTGCAAAAAACACCTCTGTTTTCCTTCAAAAATGTGGCTGTGTCCACGTTGCGCTTTGGGGCGTTTCCTGTCGCGGGCGCTAGGCCTACCCACACAAGTGAGGTATCATTTTTATCGGGAGACGTGGGGGAACGCTTGGTGGAAGGAAATTTGTGGCTCCTCTCAGATTCCAGAACTTTCTGCCACAGAAATGTGAGGAACATGTGTTTTTTTAGCCAAATTTTGAGGTTTGCAAAGGATTCTGGGTAACAGAACCTGGTCCGAGCCACACAAGTCACCCCATCTTGGATTCCCCTAGGTCTCTAGTTTTCAGAAATGCACAGGTTTGGTAGGTTTCCCTAGGTGGCGGCTGAGCTACCGGCCAAAATCTACAGGTAGGCACTTTGCAAAAAACACCTCTGTTTTCCTTCAAAAATTTGGCTGTGTCCACGTTGCGCTTTGGGGCGTTTCCTGTCGCGGGCGCTAGGCCTACCCACACAAGTGAGGTATCATTTTTATCGGGAGACGTGGGGGAACGCTGGGTGGAAGGAAATTTGTGGCTCCTCTCAGATTCCAGAACTTTCTGCCACAGAAATGTGAGGAACATGTGTTTTTTTAGCCAAATTTTGAGGTTTGCAAAGGTTTCTGGGTAACAGAACCTAGTCCGGGCCACACAAGTCACCCCATCTTGGATTCCCCTAGGTCTCTAGTTTTCAGAAATGCACAGGTTTGGTAGGTTTCCCTAGGTGGCGGCTGAGCTACCGGCCAAAATCTACAGGTAGGCACTTTGCAAAAAACACCTCTGTTTTCCTTCAAAAATTTGTCTGTGTCCACGTTGCGCTTTGGGGCGTTTCCTGTCGCGGGCGCTAGGCCTACCCACACAAGTGAGGTATCATTTTTATCGGGAGACGTGGGGGAACGCTGGGTGGAAGGAAATTTGTGGCTCCTCTCAGATTCCAGAACTTTCTGCCACAGAAATGTGAGGAACATGTGTTTTTTTAGCCAAATTTTGAGGTTTGCAAAGGATTCTGGGTAACAGAACCTGGTCCGAGCCACACAAGTCACCCCATCTTGGATTCCCCTAGGTCTCTAGTTTTCAGAAATGCACAGGTTTGGTAGGTTTCCCTAGGTGGCGGCTGAGCTACAGGCCAAAATCTACAGGTAAGCACTTTGCAAAAAACACCTCTGTTTTCCTTCAAAAATTTGGCTGTGTCCACGTTGCGCTTTGGGGCGTTTCCTGTCGCGGGCGCTAGGCCTACCCACACAAGTGAGGTATCATTTTTATCGGGAGACGTGGGGGAACGCTTGGTGGAAGGAAATTTGTGGCTCCTCTCAGATTCCAGAACTTTCTGCCACAGAAATGTGAGGAACATGTGTTTTTTTAGCCAAATTTTGAGGTTTGCAAAGGATTCTGGGTAACAGAACCTGGTCCGAGCCACACAAGTCACCCCATCTTGGATTCCCCTAGGTCTCTAGTTTTCAGAAATGCACAGGTTTGGTAGGTTTCCCTAGGTGGCGGCTGAGCTACCGGCCAAAATCTACAGGTAGGCACTTTGCAAAAAACACCTCTGTTTTCCTTCAAAAATTTGGCTGTGTCCACGTTGCGCTTTGGGGCGTTTCCTGTCGCGGGCGCTAGGCCTACCCACACAAGTGAGGTATCATTTTTATCGGGAGACGTGGGGGAACGCTGGGTGGAAGGAAATTTGTGGCTCCTCTCAGATTCCAGAACTTTCTGCCACAGAAATGTGAGGAACATGTGTTTTTTTAGCCAAATTTTGAGGTTTGCAAAGGATTCTGGGTAACAGAACCTGGTCCGAGCCACACAAGTCACCCCATCTTGGATTCCCCTAGGTCTCTAGTTTTCAGAAATGCACAGGTTTGGTAGGTTTCCCTAGGTGGCGGCTGAGCTACAGGCCAAAATCTACAGGTAAGCACTTTGCAAAAAACACCTCTGTTTTCCTTCAAAAATTTGGCTGTGTCCACGTTGCGCTTTGGGGCGTTTCCTGTCACGGGCGCTAGGCCTACCCACACAAGTGAGGTATCATTTTTATCGGGAGACGTGGGGGAACGCTTGGTGGAAGGAAATTTGTGGCTCCTCTCAGATTCCAGAACTTTCTGCCACAGAAATGTGAGGAACATGTGTTTTTTTAGCCAAATTTTGAGGTTTGCAAAGGATTCTGGGTAACAGAACCTGGTCCGAGCCACACCTGTCACCCCATCTTGGATTCCCCTAGGTCTCTAGTTTTCAGAAATGCACAGGTTTGGTAGGTTTCCCTAGGTGGCGGCGGAGCTACAGGCCAAAATCTACAGGTAAGCACTTTGCAAAAAACACCTCTGTTTTCCTTCAAAAATTTGGCTGTGTCCACGTTGCGCTTTGGGGTGTTTCCTGTCGCGGGCGCTAGGCCTACCCACACAAGTGAGGTATCATTTTTATCGGGAGACATGGGGGAACGCTTGGTGGAAGGAAATTTGTGGCTCCTCTCAGATTCCAGAACTTTCTGCCACAGAAATGTGAGGAACATGTGTTTTTTTAGCCAAATTTTGAGGTTTGCAAAGGATTCTGGGTAACAGAACCTGGTCCGAGCCACACAAGTCACCCCATCTTGGATTCCTCTAGGTCTCTAGTTTTCAGAAATGCACAGGTTTGGTAGGTTTCCCTAGGTGGCGGCTGAGCTACAGGCCAAAATCTACAGGTAGGCACTTTGCAAAAAACACCTCTGTTTTCCTTAAAAAATTTGGCTGTGTCCACGTTGCGCTTTGGGGCGTTTCCTGTCGCGTGCGCTAGGCCTACCCACACAAGTGAGGTATCATTTTTATCGGGAGACGTGGGGGAACGCTGGGTGGAAGGAAATTTGTGGCTCCTCTCAGATTCCAGAACTTTCTGCCACAGAAATGTGAGGAACATGTGTTTTTTTAGCCAAATTTTGAGGTTTGCAAAGGATTCTGGGTAACAGAACCTGGTCCGAGCCACACAAGTCACCCCATCTTGGATTCCCCTAGGTGTCTAGTTTTCAGAAATGCACAGGTTTGGTAGGTTTCCCTAGGTGGCGGCTGAGCTACCGGCCAAAATCTACAGGTAGGCACTTTGCAAAAAACACCTCTGTTTTCCTTCAAAAATGTGGCTGTGTCCACGTTGCGCTTTGGGGCGTTTCCTGTCGCGGGCGCTAGGCCTACCCACACAAGTGAGGTATCATTTTTATCGGGAGACGTGGGGGAACGCTTGGTGGAAGGAAATTTGTGGCTCCTCTCAGATTCCAGAACTTTCTGCCACAGAAATGTGAGGAACATGTGTTTTTTTAGCCAAATTTTGAGGTTTGCAAAGGATTCTGGGTAACAGAACCTGGTCCGAGCCACACAAGTCACCCCATCTTGGATTCCCCTAGGTCTCTAGTTTTCAGAAATGCACAGGTTTGGTAGGTTTCCCTAGGTGGCGGCTGAGCTACCGGCCAAAATCTACAGGTAGGCACTTTGCAAAAAACACCTCTGTTTTCCTTCAAAAATTTGGCTGTGTCCACGTTGCGCTTTGGGGCGTTTCCTGTCGCGGGCGCTAGGCCTACCCACACAAGTGAGGTATCATTTTTATCGGGAGACGTGGGGGAACGCTGGGTGGAAGGAAATTTGTGGCTCCTCATAGATTCCAGAACTTTCTGCCACAGAAATGTGAGGAACATGTGTTTTTTTAGCCAAATTTTGAGGTTTGCAAAGGTTTCTGGGTAACAGAACCTAGTCCGGGCCACACAAGTCACCCCATCTTGGATTCCCCTAGGTCTCTAGTTTTCAGAAATGCACAGGTTTGGTAGGTTTCCCTAGGTGGCGGCTGAGCTACCGGCCAAAATCTACAGGTAGGCACTTTGCAAAAAACACCTCTGTTTTCCTTCAAAAATTTGGCTGTGTCCACGTTGCGCTTTGGGGCGTTTCCTGTCGCGGGCGCTAGGCCTACCCACACAAGTGAGGTATCATTTTTATCGGGAGACGTGGGGGAACGCTGGGTGGAAGGAAATTTGTGGCTCCTCTCAGATTCCAGAACTTTCTGCCACAGAAATGTGAGGAACATGTGTTTTTTTAGCCAAATTTTGAGGTTTGCAAAGGATTCTGGGTAACAGAACCTGGTCCGAGCCACACAAGTCACCCCATCTTGGATTCCCCTAGGTCTCTAGTTTTCAGAAATGCACAGGTTTGGTAGGTTTCCCTAGGTGGCGGCTGAGCTACCGGCCAAAATCTACAGGTAGGCACTTTGCAAAAAACACCTCTGTTTTCCTTCAAAAATGTGGCTGTGTCCACGTTGCGCTTTGGGGCGTTTCCTGTCGCGGGCGCTAGGCCTACCCACACAAGTGAGGTATCATTTTTATCGGGAGACGTGGGGGAACGCTTGGTGGAAGGAAATTTGTGGCTCCTCTCAGATTCCAGAACTTTCTGCCACAGAAATGTGAGGAACATGTGTTTTTTTAGCCAAATTTTGAGGTTTGCAAAGGATTCTGGGTAACAGAACCTGGTCCGAGCCACACAAGTCACCCCATCTTGGATTCCCCTAGGTCTCTAGTTTTCAGAAATGCACAGGTTTGGTAGGTTTCCCTAGGTGGCGGCTGAGCTACCGGCCAAAATCTACAGGTAGGCACTTTGCAAAAAACACCTCTGTTTTCCTTCAAAAATTTGGCTGTGTCCACGTTGCGCTTTGGGGCGTTTCCTGTCGCGGGCGCTAGGCCTACCCACACAAGTGAGGTATCATTTTTATCGGGAGACGTGGGGGAACGCTGGGTGGAAGGAAATTTGTGGCTCCTCTCAGATTCCAGAACTTTCTGCCACAGAAATGTGAGGAACATGTGTTTTTTTAGCCAAATTTTGAGGTTTGCAAAGGTTTCTGGGTAACAGAACCTAGTCCGGGCCACACAAGTCACCCCATCTTGGATTCCCCTAGGTCTCTAGTTTTCAGAAATGCACAGGTTTGGTAGGTTTCCCTAGGTGGCGGCTGAGCTACCGGCCAAAATCTACAGGTAGGCACTTTGCAAAAAACACCTCTGTTTTCCTTCAAAAATTTGTCTGTGTCCACGTTGCGCTTTGGGGCGTTTCCTGTCGCGGGCGCTAGGCCTACCCACACAAGTGAGGTATCATTTTTATCGGGAGACGTGGGGGAACGCTGGGTGGAAGGAAATTTGTGGCTCCTCTCAGATTCCAGAACTTTCTGCCACAGAAATGTGAGGAACATGTGTTTTTTTAGCCAAATTTTGAGGTTTGCAAAGGATTCTGGGTAACAGAACCTGGTCCGAGCCACACAAGTCACCCCATCTTGGATTCCCCTAGGTCTCTAGTTTTCAGAAATGCACAGGTTTGGTAGGTTTCCCTAGGTGGCGGCTGAGCT
Source organism: Pleurodeles waltl (assembly GCF_031143425.1). NCBI lineage: Eukaryota > Metazoa > Chordata > Amphibia > Caudata > Salamandridae > Pleurodeles > Pleurodeles waltl. The sequence continues at coordinate 889,417,862 of NC_090439.1, read as the reverse complement.
ACAGGCCAAAATCTACAGGTAAGCACTTTGCAAAAAACACCTCTGTTTTCCTTCAAAAATTTGGCTGTGTCCACGTTGCGCTTTGGGGCGTTTCCTGTCGCGGGCGCTAGGCCTACCCACACAAGTGAGGTATCATTTTTATCGGGAGACGTGGGGGAACGCTTGGTGGAAGGAAATTTGTGGCTCCTCTCAGATTCCAGAACTTTCTGCCACAGAAATGTGAGGAACATGTGTTTTTTTAGCCAAATTTTGAGGTTTGCAAAGGATTCTGGGTAACAGAACCTGGTCCGAGCCACACAAGTCACCCCATCTTGGATTCCCCTAGGTCTCTAGTTTTCAGAAATGCACAGGTTTGGTAGGTTTCCCTAGGTGGCGGCTGAGCTACCGGCCAAAATCTACAGGTAGGCACTTTGCAAAAAACACCTCTGTTTTCCTTCAAAAATTTGGCTGTGTCCACGTTGCGCTTTGGGGCGTTTCCTGTCGCGGGCGCTAGGCCTACCCACACAAGTGAGGTATCATTTTTATCGGGAGACGTGGGGGAACGCTGGGTGGAAGGAAATTTGTGGCTCCTCTCAGATTCCAGAACTTTCTGCCACAGAAATGTGAGGAACATGTGTTTTTTTAGCCAAATTTTGAGGTTTGCAAAGGATTCTGGGTAACAGAACCTGGTCCGAGCCACACAAGTCACCCCATCTTGGATTCCCCTAGGTCTCTAGTTTTCAGAAATGCACAGGTTTGGTAGGTTTCCCTAGGTGGCGGCTGAGCTACAGGCCAAAATCTACAGGTAAGCACTTTGCAAAAAACACCTCTGTTTTCCTTCAAAAATTTGGCTGTGTCCACGTTGCGCTTTGGGGCGTTTCCTGTCGCGGGCGCTAGGCCTACCCACACAAGTGAGGTATCATTTTTATCGGGAGACGTGGGGGAACGCTTGGTGGAAGGAAATTTGTGGCTCCTCTCAGATTCCAGAACTTTCTGCCACAGAAATGTGAGGAACATGTGTTTTTTTAGCCAAATTTTGAGGTTTGCAAAGGATTCTGGGTAACAGAACCTGGTCCGAGCCACACCTGTCACCCCATCTTGGATTCCCCTAGGTCTCTAGTTTTCAGAAATGCACAGGTTTGGTAGGTTTCCCTAGGTGGCGGCGGAGCTACAGGCCAAAATCTACAGGTAAGCACTTTGCAAAAAACACCTCTGTTTTCCTTCAAAAATTTGGCTGTGTCCACGTTGCGCTTTGGGGTGTTTCCTGTCGCGGGCGCTAGGCCTACCCACACAAGTGAGGTATCATTTTTATCGGGAGACATGGGGGAACGCTTGGTGGAAGGAAATTTGTGGCTCCTCTCAGATTCCAGAACTTTCTGCCACAGAAATGTGAGGAACATGTGTTTTTTTAGCCAAATTTTGAGGTTTGCAAAGGATTCTGGGTAACAGAACCTGGTCCGAGCCACACAAGTCACCCCATCTTGGATTCCTCTAGGTCTCTAGTTTTCAGAAATGCACAGGTTTGGTAGGTTTCCCTAGGTGGCGGCTGAGCTACAGGCCAAAATCTACAGGTAGGCACTTTGCAAAAAACACCTCTGTTTTCCTTCAAAAATTTGGCTGTGTCCACGTTGCGCTTTGGGGCGTTTCCTGTCGCGTGCGCTAGGCCTACCCACACAAGTGAGGTATCATTTTTATCGGGAGACGTGGGGGAACGCTGGGTGGAAGGAAATTTGTGGCTCCTCTCAGATTCCAGAACTTTCTGCCACAGAAATGTGAGGAACATGTGTTTTTTTAGCCAAATTTTGAGGTTTGCAAAGGATTCTGGGTAACAGAACCTGGTCCGAGCCACACAAGTCACCCCATCTTGGATTCCCCTAGGTGTCTAGTTTTCAGAAATGCACAGGTTTGGTAGGTTTCCCTAGGTGGCGGCTGAGCTACCGGCCAAAATCTACAGGTAGGCACTTTGCAAAAAACACCTCTGTTTTCCTTCAAAAATTTGGCTGTGTCCACGTTGCGCTTTGGGGCGTTTCCTGTCGCGGGCGCTAGGCCTACCCACACAAGTGAGGTATCATTTTTATCGGGAGACGTGGGGGAACGCTGGGTGGAAGGAAATTTGTGGCTCCTCTCAGATTCCAGAACTTTCTGCCACAGAAATGTGAGGAACATGTGTTTTTTTAGCCAAATTTTGAGGTTTGGAAAGGATTCTGGGTAACAGAACCTGGTCCGAGCCACACAAGTCACCCCATCTTGGATTCCCCTAGGTCTCTAGTTTTCAGAAATGCACAGGTTTGGTAGGTTTCCCTAGGTGGCGGCTGAGCTACAGGCCAAAATCTACAGGTAGGCACTTTGCAAAAAACACCTCTGTTTTCCTTCAAAAATTTGGCTGTGTCCACGTTGCGATTTGGGGCGTTTCCTGTTGCGTGCGCTAGGCCTACCCACACAAGTGAGGTATCATTTTTATCGGGAGACGTGGGGGAACGCTGGGTGGAAGGAAATTTGTGGCTCCTCTCAGATTCCAGAACTTTCTGCCACAGAAATGTGAGGAACATGTGTTTTTTTAGCCAAATTTTGAGGTTTGCAAAGGATTCTGGGTAACAGAACCTGGTCCGAGCCACACAAGTCACCCCATCTTGGATTCCCCTAGGTGTCTAGTTTTCAGAAATGCACAGGTTTGGTAGGTTTCCCTAGGTGGCGGCTGAGCTACCGGCCAAAATCTACAGGTAGGCACTTTGCAAAAAACACCTCTGTTTTCCTTCAAAAATGTGGCTGTGTCCACGTTGCGCTTTGGGGCGTTTCCTGTCGCGGGCGCTAGGCCTACCCACACAAGTGAGGTATCATTTTTATCGGGAGATGTGGGGGAACGCTGGGTGGAAGGAATTTTGTGTCTCCTCTCAGATTCCAGAACTTTCTGCCACAGAAATGTGAGGAACATGTGTTTTTTTAGCCAAATTTTGAGGTTTGCAAAGGATTCTGGGTAACAGAACCTGGTCCGAGCCACACAAGTCACCCCATCTTGGATTCCCCTAGGTCTCTAGTTTTCAGAAATGCACAGGTTTGGTAGGTTTCCCTAGGTGGCGGCTGAGCTACAGGCCAAAATCTACAGGTAGGCACTTTGCAAAAAACACCTCTGTTTTCCTTCAAAAATTTGGCTGTGTCCACGTTGCGATTTGGGGCGTTTCCTGTCGCGTGCGCTAGGCCTACCCACACAAGTGAGGTATCATTTTTATCGGGAGACGTGGGGGAACGCTGGGTGGAAGGAAATTTGTGGCTCCTCTCAGATTCCAGAACTTTCTGCCACAGAAATGTGAGGAACATGTGTTTTTTTAGCCAAATTTTGAGGTTTGCAAAGGATTCTGGGTAACAGAACCTGGTCCGAGCCACACAAGTCACCCCATCTTGGATTCCCCTAGGTGTCTAGTTTTCAGAAATGCACAGGTTTGGTAGGTTTCCCTAGGTGGCGGCTGAGCTACCGGCCAAAATCTACAGGTAGGCACTTTGCAAAAAACACCTCTGTTTTCCTTCAAAAATGTGGCTGTGTCCACGTTGCGCTTTGGGGCGTTTCCTGTCGCGGGCGCTAGGCCTACCCACACAAGTGAGGTATCATTTTTATCGGGAGACGTGGGGGAACGCTTGGTGGAAGGAAATTTGTGGCTCCTCTCAGATTCCAGAACTTTCTGCCACAGAAATGTGAGGAACATGTGTTTTTTTAGCCAAATTTTGAGGTTTGCAAAGGATTCTGGGTAACAGAACCTGGTCCGAGCCACACAAGTCACCCCATCTTGGATTCCCCTAGGTCTCTAGTTTTCAGAAATGCACAGGTTTGGTAGGTTTCCCTAGGTGGCGGCTGAGCTACCGGCCAAAATCTACAGGTAGGCACTTTGCAAAAAACACCTCTGTTTTCCTTCAAAAATTTGGCTGTGTCCACGTTGCGCTTTGGGGCGTTTCCTGTCGCGGGCGCTAGGCCTACCCACACAAGTGAGGTATCATTTTTATCGGGAGACGTGGGGGAACGCTGGGTGGAAGGAAATTTGTGGCTCCTCTCAGATTCCAGAACTTTCTGCCACAGAAATGTGAGGAACATGTGTTTTTTTAGCCAAATTTTGAGGTTTGCAAAGGTTTCTGGGTAACAGAACCTAGTCCGGGCCACACAAGTCACCCCATCTTGGATTCCCCTAGGTCTCTAGTTTTCAGAAATGCACAGGTTTGGTAGGTTTCCCTAGGTGGCGGCTGAGCTACCGGCCAAAATCTACAGGTAGGCACTTTGCAAAAAACACCTCTGTTTTCCTTCAAAAATTTGGCTGTGTCCACGTTGCGCTTTGGGGCGTTTCCTGTCGCGGGCGCTAGGCCTACCCACACAAGTGAGGTATCATTTTTATCGGGAGACGTGGGGGAACGCTGGGTGGAAGGAAATTTGTGGCTCCTCTCAGATTCCAGAACTTTCTGCCACAGAAATGTGAGGAACATGTGTTTTTTTAGCCAAATTTTGAGGTTTGCAAAGGATTCTGGGTAACAGAACCTGGTCCGAGCCACACAAGTCACCCCATCTTGGATTCCCCTAGGTCTCTAGTTTTCAGAAATGCACAGGTTTGGTAGGTTTCCCTAGGTGGCGGCTGAGCTACAGGCCAAAATCTACAGGTAAGCACTTTGCAAAAAACACCTCTGTTTTCCTTCAAAAATTTGGCTGTGTCCACGTTGCGCTTTGGGGCGTTTCCTGTCGCGGGCGCTAGGCCTACCCACACAAGTGAGGTATCATTTTTATCGGGAGACGTGGGGGAACGCTTGGTGGAAGGAAATTTGTGGCTCCTCTCAGATTCCAGAACTTTCTGCCACAGAAATGTGAGGAACATGTGTTTTTTTAGCCAAATTTTGAGGTTTGCAAAGGATTCTGTGTAACAGAACCTGGTCCGAGCCACACAAGTCACCCCATCTTGGATTCCCCTAGGTCTCTAGTTTTCAGAAATGCACAGGTTTGGTAGGTTTCCCTAGGTGGCGGCTGAGCTACCGGCCAAAATCTACAGGTAGGCACTTTGCAAAAAACACCTCTGTTTTCCTTCAAAAATTTGGCTGTGTCCACGTTGCGCTTTGGGGCGTTTCCTGTCGCGGGCGCTAGGCCTACCCACACAAGTGAGGTATCATTTTTATCGGGAGACGTGGGGGAACGCTGGGTGGAAGGAAATTTGTGGCTCCTCTCAGATTCCAGAACTTTCTGCCACAGAAATGTGAGGAACATGTGTTTTTTTAGCCAAATTTTGAGGTTTGCAAAGGTTTCTGGGTAACAGAACCTAGTCCGGGCCACACAAGTCACCCCATCTTGGATTCCCCTAGGTCTCTAGTTTTCAGAAATGCACAGGTTTGGTAGGTTTCCCTAGGTGGCGGCTGAGCTACCGGCCAAAATCTACAGGTAGGCACTTTGCAAAAAACACCTCTGTTTTCCTTCAAAAATTTGGCTGTGTCCACGTTGCGCTTTGGGGCGTTTCCTGTCGGGGGCGCTAGGCCTACCCACACAAGTGAGGTATCATTTTTATCGGGAGACGTGGGGGAACGCTGGGTGGAAGGAAATTTGTGGCTCCTCTCAGATTCCAGAACTTTCTGCCACAGAAATGTGAGGAACATGTGTTTTTTTTGCCACATTTTGAGGTTTGCAAAGGATTCTGGGTAACAGAACCTGGTCCGAGCCACACAAGTCACCCCATCTTAGATTCCCCTAGGTCTCTAGTTTTCAGAAATGCACAGGTTTGGTAGGTCTCCCTATGTGGAGGCTGAGCTACCGGCCAAAATCTACAGGTAGGCACTTTGCAAAAAACACCTCTGTTTTCCTTCAAAAATTTGTCTGTGTCCACGTTGCGCTTTGGGGCGTTTCCTGTCGCGGGCGCTAGGCCTACCCACACAAGTGAGGTATCATTTTTATCGGGAGACGTGGGGGAACGCTGGGTGGAAGGAAATTTGTGGCTCCCCTCAGATTCCAGAACTTTCTGCCACAGAAATGTGAGGAACATGTGTTTTTTTAGCCAAATTTTGAGGTTTGCAAAGGATTCTGGGTAACAGAACCTGGTCCGAGCCACACAAGTCACCCCATCTTGGATTCCCCTAGGTGTCTTGTTTTCAGAAATGCACAGGTTTGGTAGGTTTCCCTAGGTGGCGGCTGAGCTACCGGCCAAAATCTACAGGTAGGCACTTTGCAAAAAACACCTCTGTTTTCCTTCAAAAATTTGGCTGTGTCCACGTTGCGCTTTGGGGCGTTTCCTGTCGCGGGCGCTAGGCCTACCCACACAAGTGAGGTATCATTTTTATCGGGAGACGTGGGGGAACGCTGCGTGGAAGGAATTTTGTGGCTCCTCTCAGATTCCAGAACTTTCTGCCACAGAAATGTGAGGAACATGTGTTTTTTTAGCCACATTTTTAGGTTTGCAAAGGATTCTGGGTAACAGAACCTGGTCCGAGCCACACAAGTCACCCCATCTTGGATTCCCCTAGGTCTCTAGTTTTCAGAAATGCACAGGTTTGGTAGGTTTCTCTAGGTGGAGGCTGAGCTACAGGCCAAAATCTACAGGTAGGCACTTTGCAAAAAACACCTCTGTTTTCCTTCAAAAATTTGGCTGTGTCCACGTTGCGCTTTGGGGCGTTTCCTGTCGCGGGCGCTAGGCCTACCCACACAAGTGAGGTATCATTTTTATCGGGAGACGTGGGGGAACGCTGGGTGGAAGGAAATTTGTGGCTCCTCTCAGATTCCAGAACTTTCTGCCACAGAAATGTGAGGAACATGTGTTTTTTTAGCCAAATTTTGAGGTTTGCAAAGGATTCTGGGTAACAGAACCTGGTCCGAGCCACACAAGTCACCCCATCTTGGATTCCCCTAGGTCTCTAGTTTTCAGAAATGCACAGGTTTGGTAGGTTTCCCTAGGTGGCGGCTGAGCTACAGGCCAAAATCTACAGGTAAGCACTTTGCAAAAAACACCTCTGTTTTCCTTCAAAAATTTGCCTGTGTCCACGTTGCGCTTTGGGGCGTTTCCTGTCGCGGGCGCTAGGCCTACCCACACAAGTGAGGTATCATTTTTATCGGGAGACATGGGGGAACGCTTGGTGGAAGGAAATTTGTGGCTCCTCTCAGATTCCAGAACTTTCTGCCACAGAAATGTGAGGAACATGTGTTTTTTTAGCCAAATTTTGAGGTTTGCAAAGGATTCTGGGTAACAGAACCTGGTCCGAGCCACACAAGTCACCCCATCTTGGATTCCCCTAGGTCTCTAGTTTTCAGAAATGCACAGGTTTGGTAGGTTTCCCTAGGTGGCGGCTGAGCTACAGGCCAAAATCTACAGGTAGGCACTTTGCAAAAAACACCTCTGTTTTCCTTCAAAAATTTGGCTGTGTCCACGTTGCGCTTTGGGGCGTTTCCTGTCGCGGGCGCTAGGCCTACCCACACAAGTGAGGTATAATTTTTATCGGGAGACGTGGGGGAACGCTGGGTGGAAGGAATTTTGTGGCTCCTCTCAGATTCCAGAACTTTCTGCCACAGAAATGTGAGGAACATGTGTTTTTTTAGCCAAATTTTTAGGTTTGCAAAGGATTCTGGGTAACAGAACCTGGTCCGAGCCACACAAGTCACCCCATCTTGGATTCCCCTAGGTCTCTAGTTTTCAGAAATGCACAGGTTTGGTAGATCTCCCTATGTGGAGGCTGAGCTACAGGCCAAAATCTACAGGTAGGCACTTTGCAAAAAACACCTCTGTTTTCCTTCAAAAATTTGGCTGTGTCCACGTTGCGCTTTGGGGCGTTTCCTGTCGCGGGCGCTAGGCCTACCCACACAAGTGAGGTATCATTTTTATCGGGAGACGTGGGGGAACGCTGGGTGGAAGGAAATTTGTGGCTCCTCTCAGATTCCAGAACTTTCTGCCACAGAAATGTGAGGAACATGTGTTTTTTTAGCCAAATTTTGAGGTTTGCAAAGGATTCTGGGTAACAGAACCTGGTCCGAGCCACACAAGTCACCCCATCTTGGATTCCCCTAGGTCTCTAGTTTTCAGAAATGCACAGGTTTGGTAGGTTTCCCTAGGTGGCGGCTGAGCTACAGGCCAAAATCTACAGGTAAGCACTTTGCAAAAAACACCTCTGTTTTCCTTCAAAAATTTGCCTGTGTCCACGTTGCGCTTTGGGGCGTTTCCTGTCGCGGGCGCTAGGCCTACCCACACAAGTGAGGTATCATTTTTATCGGGAGACATGGGGGAACGCTTGGTGGAAGGAAATTTGTGGCTCCTCTCAGATTCCAGAACTTTCTGCCACAGAAATGTGAGGAACATGTGTTTTTTTAGCCAAATTTTGAGGTTTGCAAAGGATTCTGGGTAACAGAACCTGGTCCGAGCCACACAAGTCACCCCATCTTGGATTCCCCTAGGTCTCTAGTTTTCAGAAATGCACAGGTTTGGTAGGTTTCCCTAGGTGGCGGCTGAGCTACAGGCCAAAATCTACAGGTAGGCACTTTGCAAAAAACACCTCTGTTTTCCTTCAAAAATTTGGCTGTGTCCACGTTGCGCTTTGGGGCGTTTCCTGTCGCGGGCGCTAGGCCTACCCACACAAGTGAGGTATAATTTTTATCGGGAGACGTGGGGGAACGCTGGGTGGAAGGAATTTTGTGGCTCCTCTCAGATTCCAGAACTTTCTGCCACAGAAATGTGAGGAACATGTGTTTTTTTAGCCAAATTTTTAGGTTTGCAAAGGATTCTGGGTAACAGAACCTGGTCCGAGCCACACAAGTCACCCCATCTTGGATTCCCCTAGGTCTCTAGTTTTCAGAAATGCACAGGTTTGGTAGATCTCCCTATGTGGAGGCTGAGCTACAGGCCAAAATCTACAGGTAGGCACTTTGCAAAAAACACCTCTGTTTTCCTTCAAAAATTTGGCTGTGTCCACGTTGCGCTTTGGGGCGTTTCCTGTCGCGGGCGCTAGGCCTACCCACACAAGTGAGGTATCATTTTTATCAGGAGACGTGGGGGAACGCTGGGTGGAAGGAAATTTGTGGCTCCTCTCAGATTCGAGAACTTTCTGCCACAGAAATGTGAGGAACATGTGTTTTTTTAGCCAAATTTTGAGGTTTGGAAAGGATTCTGGGTAACAGAACCTGGTCCGAGCCACACAAGTCACCCCATCTTGGATTCCCCTAGGTCTCTAGTTTTCAGAAATGCACAGGTTTGGTAGGTTTCCCTAGGTGGCGGCTGAGCTACAGGCCAAAATCTACAGGTAGGCACTTTGCAAAAAACACCTCTGTTTTCCTTCAAAAATTTGGCTGTGTCCACGTTGCGCTTTGGGGCGTTTCCTGTCGCGGGCGCCAGGCCTACCCACACAAGTGAGGTATCATTTTTATCGGGAGACGTGGGGGAACGCTTGGTGGAACGAAATTTGTGGCTCCTCTCAGATTCCAGAACTTTCTGCCACAGAAATGTGAGGAACATGTGTTTTTTTAGCCAAATTTTGAGGTTTGCAAAGGATTCTGGGTAACAGAACCTGGTCCGAGCCACACAAGTCACCCCATCTTGGATTCCCCTAGGTCTCTAGTTTTCAGAAATGCACAGGTTTGGTAGGTTTCCCTAGGTGGCGGCTGAGCTACAGGCCAAAATCTACAGGTAGGCACTTTGCAAAAAACACCTCTGTTTTCCTTCAAAAATGTGGCTGTGTCCACGTTGCGCTTTGGGGCGTTTCCTGTCGCGTGCGCTAGGCCTACCCACACAAGTGAGGTATCATTTTTATCGGGAGACGTGAGGGAACGCTGGGTGGAAGGAAATTTGTGGCTCCTCTCAGATTCCAGAACTTTCTGCCACAGAAATGTGAGGAACATGTGTTTTTTTAGCCAAATTTTGAGGTTTGCAAAGGATTCTGGGTAACAGAACCTGGTCCGAGCCACACAAGTCACCCCATCTTGGATTCCCCTAGGTCTCTAGTTTTCAGAAATGCACAGGTTTGGTAGGTTTCCCTAGGTGGAGGCTGAGCTACAGGCCAAAATCTACAGGTAGGCACTTTGCAAAAAACACCTCTGTTTTCCTTCAAAAATTTGGCTGTGTCCACGTTGCGCTTTGGGGCGTTTCCTGTCGCGGGCGCTAGGCCTACCCACACAAGTGAGGTATCATTTTTATCGGGAGACGTGGGGGAACGCTGGGTGGAAGGAAATTTGTGGCTCCTCTCAGATTCCAGAACTTTCTGCCACAGAAATATGAGGAACATGTGTTTTTTTAGCCAAATTTTGAGGTTTGCAAAGGATTCTGGGTAACAGAACCTGGTCCGAGCCACACAAGTCACCCCATCTTGGATTCCCTTAGGTCTCTAGTTTTCAGAAATGCACAGGTTTGGTAGGTTTCCCTAGGTGGCGGCTGAGCTACAGGCCAAAATCTACAGGTAAGCACTTTGCAAAAAACACCCCTGTTTTCCTTCAAAAATTTGGCTGTGTCCACGTTGCGCTTTGGGGTGTTTCCTGTCGCGGGCGCTAGGCCTACCCACACAAGTGAGGTATCATTTTTATCGGGAGACATGGGGGAACGCTTGGTGGAAGGAAATTTGTGGCTCCTCTCAGATTCCAGAACTTTCTGCCACAGAAATGTGAGGAACATGTGTTTTTTTAGCCAAATTTTGAGGTTTGCAAAGGATTCTGGGTAACAGAACCTGGTCCGAGCCACACAAGTCACCCCATCTTGGATTCCCCTAGGTCTCTAGTTTTCAGAAATGCACAGGTTTGGTAGGTTTCCCTAGGTGGAGGCTGAGCTACAGGCCAAAATCTACAGGTAGGCACTTTGCAAAAAACACCTCTGTTTTCCTTCAAAAATTTGGCTGTGTCCACGTTGCGCTTCGGGGCGTTTCCTGTCGCGTGCGCTAGGCCTACCCACACAAGTGAGGTATCATTTTTATCGGGAGACGTGGGGGAACGCTGGGTGGAAGGAAATTTGTGGCTCCTCTCAGATTCCAGAACTTTCTGCCACAGAAATGTGAGGAACATGTGTTTTTTTAGCCAAATTTTGAGGTTTGCAAAGGATTCTGGGTAACAGAACCTAGTCCGAGCCACACAAGTCACCCCATCTTGGATTCCCCTAGGTCTCTAGTTTTCAGAAATGCACAGGTTTGGTAGGTTTCCCTAGGTGGCGGCTGAGCTACCGGCCAAAATCTACAGGTAGGCACTTTGCAAAAAACACCTCTGTTTTCCTTCAAAAATTTGGCTGTGTCCACGTTGCGCTTTGGGGTGTTTCCTGTCGCGGGCGCTAGGCCTACCCACACAAGTGAGGTATCATTTTTATCAGGAGACGTGGGGGAACGCTGGGTGGAAGGAATTTTGTGGCTCCTCTCAGATTCCAGAACTTTCTGCCACAGAAATGTGAGGAACATGTGTTTTTTTAGCCAAATTTTTAGGTTTGCAAAGGATTCTGGGTAACAGAACCTGGTCCGAGCCACATAAGTCACCCCATCTTGGATTCCCCTAGGTCTCTAGTTTTCAGAAATGCACAGGTTTGGTAGGTTTCCCTAGGTGGAGGCTGAGCTACAGGCCAAAATCTACAGGTAGGCACTTTGCAAAAAACACCTCTGTTTTCCTTCAAAAATTTGGCTGTGTCCACGTGGCGCTTTGGGGCGTTTCCTGTCGCGGGCGCTAGGCCTACCCACACAAGTGAGGTATCATTTTTATCGGGAGACGTGGGGGAACGCTGGGTGGAAGGAAATTTGTGGCTCCTCTCAGATTCCAGAACTTTCTGCCACAGAAATATGAGGAACATGTGTTTTTTTAGCCAAATTTTGAGGTTTGCAAAGGATTCTGGGTAACAGAACCTGGTCCGAGCCACACAAGTCACCCCATCTTGGATTCCCCTAGGTCTCTAGTTTTCAGAAATGCACAGGTTTGGTAGGTTTCCCTAGGTGGAGGCTGAGCTACAGGCCAAAATCTACAGGTAGGCACTTTGCAAAAAACACCTCTATTTTCCTTCAAAAATTTGGCTGTGTCCACGTTGCGCTTCGGGGCGTTTCCTGTCGCGTGCGCTAGGCCTACCCACACAAGTGAGGTATCATTTTTATCGGGAGACGTGGGGGAACGCTGGGTGGAAGGAAATTTGTGGCTCCTCTCAGATTCCAGAACTTTCTGCCACAGAAATGTGAGGAACATGTGTTTTTTTTAGCCAAATTTTGAGGTTTGCAAAGGATTCTGGGTAACAGAACCTAGTCCGAGCCACACAAGTCACCCCATCTTGGATTCCCCTAGGTCTCTAGTTTTCAGAAATGCACAGGTTTGGTAGGTTTCCCTAGGTGGCGGCTGAGCTACCGGCCAAAATCTACAGGTAGGCACTTTGCAAAAAACACCTCTGTTTTCCTTCAAAAATTTGGCTGTGTCCACGTTGCGCTTTGGGGTGTTTCCTGTCGCGGGCGCTAGGCCTACCCACACAAGTGAGGTATCATTTTTATCAGGAGACGTGGGGGAACGCTGGGTGGAAGGAATTTTGTGGCTCCTCTCAGATTCCAGAACTTTCTGCCACAGAAATGTGAGGAACATGTGTTTTTTTAGCCAAATTTTTAGGTTTGCAAAGGATTCTGGGTAACAGAACCTGGTCCGAGCCACATAAGTCACCCCATCTTGGATTCCCCTAGGTCTCTAGTTTTCAGAAATGCACAGGTTTGGTAGGTTTCCCTAGGTGGAGGCTGAGCTACAGGCCAAAATCTACAGGTAGGCACTTTGCAAAAAACACCTCTGTTTTCCTTCAAAAATTTGGCTGTGTCCACGTGGCGCTTTGGGGCGTTTCCTGTCGCGGGCGCTAGGCCTACCCACACAAGTGAGGTATCATTTTTATCGGGAGACGTGGGGGAACGCTGGGTGGAAGGAAATTTGTGGCTCCTCTCAGATTCCAGAACTTTCTGCCACAGAAATATGAGGAACATGTGTTTTTTTAGCCAAATTTTGAGGTTTGCAAAGGATTCTGGGTAACAGAACCTGGTCCGAGCCACACAAGTCACCCCATCTTGGATTCCCCTAGGTCTCTAGTTTTCAGAAATGCACAGGTTTGGTAGGTTTCCCTAGGTGGAGGCTGAGCTACAGGCCAAAATCTACAGGTAGGCACTTTGCAAAAAACACCTCTATTTTCCTTCAAAAATTTGGCTGTGTCCACGTTGCGCTTTGGGGCGTTTCCTGTCGCGTGCGCTAGGCCTACCCACACAAGTGAGGTATCATTTTTATCGGGAGACGTGGGGGAACGCTGGTTGGAAGGAAATTTGTGGCTCCTCTCAGATTCCAGAACTTTCTGCCACAGAAATGTGAGGAACATGTGTTTTTTTAGCCAAATTTTTAGGTTTGCAAAGGATTCTGGGTAACAGAACCTGGTCCGAGCCACACAAGTCACCCCATCTTGGATTCCCCTAGGTCTCTAGTTTTCAGAAATGCACAGGTTTGGTAGGTTTCCCTAGGTGGAGGCTGAGCTACAGGCCAAAATCTACAGGTAGGCACTTTGCAAAAAACACCTCTGTTTTCCTTCAAAAATTTGGCTGTGTCCACGTTGCGCTTTGGGGCGTTTCCTGTCGCAGGCGCTAGGCCTACCCACACAAGTGAGGTATCATTTTTATCGGGAGACGTGGGGGAACGCTGGGTGGAAGGAAATTTGTGGCTCCTCTCAGATTCCAGAACTTTCTGCCACAGAAATATGAGGAACATGTGTTTTTTTAGCCAAATTTTGAGGTTTGCAAAGGATTCTGGGTAACAGAACCTGGTCCGAGCCACACAAGTCACCCCATCTTGGATTCCCCTAGGTCTCTAGTTTTCAGAAATGCACAGGTTTGGTAGGTTTCCCTAGGTGGCGGCTGAGCTACAGGCCAAAATCTACAGGTAGGCACTTTGCAAAAAACACCTCTGTTTTCCTTCAAAAATTTGGCTGTGCCCACTTTGCGCTTTGGGGCGTTTCCTGTCGCGGGCGCTAGGCCTACCCACACAAGTGAGGTATCATTTTTATCGGGAGACGTGGGGGAACGCTGGGTGGAAGGAAATTTGTGGCTTCTCTCAGATTCCAGAACTTTCTGCCACAGAAATGTGAGGAACATGTGTTTTTTTAGCCAAATTTTGAGGTTTGGAAAGGATTCTGGGTAACAGAACCTGGTCCGAGCCACACAAGTCACCCCATCTTGGATTCCCCTAGGTCTCTAGTTTTCAGAAATGCACAGGTTTGGTAGGTTTCCCTAGGTGGCGGCTGAGCTACAGGCCAAAATCTACAGGTAGGCACTTTGCAAAAAACACCTCTCTTTTCCTTCAAAAATGTGGCTGTGTCCACGTTGCGCTTTGGGGCGTTTCCTGTCGCGGGCGCTAGGCCTACCCACACAAGTGAGGTATCATTTTTATCGGGGGATGTGGGGGAACGCTGGGTGGAAGGAAATTTGTGGCTCCTCTCAGATTCCAGAACTTTCTGCCACAGAAATGTGAGGAACATGTGTTTTTTTAGCCAAATTTTGAGGTTTGCGAAGGATTCTGGGTAACAGAACCTGGTCCGAGCCACACAAGTCACCCCATCTTGGATTCCCCTAGGTCTCTAGTTTTCAGAAATGCACAGGTTTGGTAGGTTTCCCTAGGTGGCGGCTGAGCTACAGGCCAAAATCTACAGGTAGGCACTTTGCAAAAAACACCTCTGTTTTCCTTCAAAAATTTGGCTGTGTCCACGTTGCGCTTTGGGGCGTTTCCTGTCGCGGGCGCTAGGCCTACCCACACAAGTGAGGTATCATTTTTATCGGGAGACATGGGGGAACGCTGTGTGGAAGGAAATTTGTGGCTCCTCTCAGATTCCAGAACTTTCTGCCACAGAAATGTGAGGAACATGTGTTTTTTTAGCCACATTTTGAGGTTTGCAAAGGATTCTGGGTAACAGAACCTGGTCCGAGCCACACAAGTCACCCCATCTTAGATTCCCCTAGGTCTCTAGTTTTCAGAAAAGCACAGGTTTGGTAGGTTTCACTAGGTGGCGGCTGAGCTACAGGCCAAAATCTACAGGTAGGCACTTTGCAAAAAACACCTCTGTTTTCCTTCAAAAATTTGGCTGTGTCCACGTTGCGCTTTGGGGCGTTTCCTGTCGCGGGCGCTAGGCCTACCCACACAAGTGAGGCATCATTTTTATCGGGAGATGTGGGGGAACGCTGGGTGGAAGGAAATTTGTGGCTACTCTCAGATTCCAGAACTTTCTGCCACAGAAATGTGAGGAACATGTGTTTTTTTAGCCAAATTCTGAGGTTTGCAAAGGATTCTGGGTAACAGAACCTGGTCCGAGCCACACAAGTCACCCCATCTTGGATTCCCCTAGGTCTCTAGTTTTCAGAAATGCACAGGTTTGGTAGGTTTCCGTAGGTGGCGGCTGAGCTACAGGCCAAAATCTACAGGTAGGCACTTTGCAAAAAACACCTCTGTTTTCCTTCAAAAATTTGGCTGTGTCCACGTTGCGCTTTGGGGCGTTTCCTGTCGCGGGCGCTAGGCCTACCCACACAAGTGAGGCATCATTTTTATCGGGAGATGTGGGGGAACGCTGGGTGGAAGGAAATTTGTGGCTACTCTCAGATTCCAGAACTTTCTGCCACAGAAATGTGAGGAACATGTGTTTTTTTAGCCAAATTCTGAGGTTTGCAAAGGATTCTGGGTAACAGAACCTGGTCCGAGCCACACAAGTCACCCCATCTTGGATTCCCCTAGGTCTCTAGTTTTCAGAAATGCACAGGTTTGGTAGGTTTCCGTAGGTGGCGGCTGAGCTACAGGCCAAAATCTACAGGTAGGCACTTTGCAAAAAACACCTCTGTTTTCCTTCAAAAATTTGGCTGTGTCCACGTTGCGCTTTGGGGCGTTTCCTGTCGCGGGCGCTAGGCCTACCCACACAAGTGAGGTATCATTTTTATCGGGAGACGTGGGGGAACACTGGGTGGAAGGAATTTTGTGGCTCCTCTCAGATTCCAGAACTTTCTGCCACAGAAATGTGAGGAACATGTGCTTTTTTAGCCACATTTTTAGGTTTACAAAGGATTCTGGGTAACAGAACCTGGTCGGAGCCACACAAGTCACCCCATCTTGTATTCCTCTAGGTCTCTAGTTTTCAGAAATGCACAGGTTTGGTAGGTCTCCCTATGTGGAGGCTGAGCTACAGGCCAAAATCTACAGGTAGGCACTTTGCAAAAAACACCTCTGTTTTCCTTCAAAAATTTGGCTGTGTCCACGTTGCGCTTTGGGGCGTTTCCTGTCGCGGGCGCTAGGCCTACCCACACAAGTGAGGTATCATTTTTATCGGGGGACGTGGGGGAACGCTGGGTGGAAGGAAATTTGTGGCTCCTCTCAGATTCCAGAACTTTCTGCCACAGAAATGTGAGGAACATGTGTTTTTTTAGCCAAATTTTGAGGTTTGCGAAGGATTCTGGGTAACAGAACCTGGTCCGAGCCACACAAGTCACCCCATCTTGGATTCCCCTAGGTCTCTAGTTTTCAGAAATGCACAGGTTTGGTAGGTTTCCCTAGGTGGCGGCTGAGCTACAGGCCAAAATCTACAGGTAGGCACTTTGCAAAAAACACCTCTGTTTTCCTTCAAAAATTTGGCTGTGTCCACGTTGCGCTTTGGGGCGTTTCCTGTCGCGGGCGCTAGGCCTACCCACACAAGTGAGGTATCATTTTTATCGGGAGACATGGGGGAACGCTGGGTGGAAGGAAATTTGTGGCTCCTCTCAGATTCCAGAACTTTCTGCCACAGAAATGTGAGGAACATGTGTTTTTTTAGCCACATTTTGAGGTTTGCAAAGGATTCTGGGTAACAGAACCTGGTCCGAGCCACACAAGTCACCCCATCTTAGATTCCCCTAGGTCTCTAGTTTTCAGAAATGCACAGGTTTGGTAGGTTTCCCTAGGTGGCGGCTGAGCTACAGGCCAAAATCTACAGGTAGGCACTTTGCAAAAAACACCTCTGTTTTCCTTCAAAAATTTGGCTGTGTCCACGTTGCGCTTTGGGGCGTTTCCTGTCGCGGGTGCTAGGCCTACCCACACAAGTGAGGCATCATTTTTATCGGGAGATGTGGGGGAACGCTGGGTGGAAGGAAATTTGTGGCTACTCTCAGATTCCAGAACTTTCTGCCACAGAAATGTGAGGAACATGTGTTTTTTTAGCCAAATTCTGAGGTTTGCAAAGGATTCTGGGTAACAGAACCTGGTCCGAGCCACACAAGTCACCCCATCTTGGATTCCCCTAGGTCTCTAGTTTTCAGAAATGCACAGGTTTGGTAGGTTTCCGTAGGTGGCGGCTGAGCTACAGGCCAAAATCTACAGGTAGGCACTTTGCAAAAAACACCTCTGTTTTCCTTCAAAAATTTGGCTGTGTCCACGTTGCGCTTTGGGGCGTTTCCTGTCGCGGGCGCTAGGCCTACCCACACAAGTGAGGTATCATTTTTATCGGGAGACGTGGGGGAACACTGGGTGGAAGGAATTTTGTGGCTCCTCTCAGATTCCAGAACTTTCTGCCACAGAAATGTGAGGAACATGTGTTTTTTTAGCCAAATTTTTAGGTTTACAAAGGATTCTGGGTAACAGAACCTGGTCGGAGCCACACAAGTCACCCCATCTTGTATTCCTCTAGGTCTCTAGTTTTCAGAAATGCACAGGTTTGGTAGGTCTCCCTATGTGGAGGCTGAGCTACAGGCCAAAATCTACAGGTAGGCACTTTGCAAAAAACACCTCTCTTTTCCTTCAAAAATTTGGTTGTGTCCACGTTGCGCTTTGGGGCGTTTCCTGTCGCGGGCGCTAGGCCTACCCACACAAGTGAGGTATCATTTTTATCGGGAGACGTGGGGGAACGCTGGGTGGAAGGAAATTTGTGGCTCCTCTCAGATTCCAGAACTTTCTGCCACAGAAATGTGAGGAACATGTGTTTTTTTAGCCAAATTTTGAGGTTTGGAAAGGATTCTGGGTAACAGAACCTGGTCCGAGCCACACAAGTCACCCCATCTTGGATTCCCCTAGGTCTCTAGTTTTCAGAAATGCACAGGTTTGGTAGGTTTCCCTAGGTGGCGGCGGAGCTACAGGCCAAAATCTACAGGTAAGCACTTTGCAAAAAACACCTCTGTTTTCCTTCAAAAATTTGGCTGTGTCCACGTTGCGCTTTGGGGCGTTTCCTGTCGCGTGCGCTAGGCCTACCCACACAAGTGAGGTATAATTTTTATCGGGAGACGTGGGGGAACGCTGGGTGGAAGGAAATTTGTGGCTCCTCTCAGATTCCAGAACTTTCTGCCACAGAAATGTGAGGAACATGTGTTTTTTTAGCCAAATTTTGAGGTTTGCAAAGGATTCTGGGTAACAGAACCTGGTCCGAGCCACACAAGTCACCCCATCTTGGATTCCCCTAGGTGTCTAGTTTTCAGAAATGCACAGGTTTGGTAGGTTTCCCTAGGTGGCGGCTGAGCTACCGGCCAAAATCTACAGGTAGGCACTTTGCAAAAAACACCTCTGTTTTCCTTCAAAAATTTGGCTGTGTCCACGTTGCGCTTTGGGGCGTTTCCTGTCGCGGGCGCTAGGCCTACCCACACAAGTGAGGTATCATTTTTATCGGGAGACGTGGGGGAACGCTGGGTGGAAGGAAATTTGTGGCTCCTCTCAGATTCCAGAACTTTCTGCCACAGAAATGTGAGGAACATGTGTTTTTTTAGCCAAATTTTGAGGTTTGGAAAGGATTCTGGGTAACAGAACCTGGTCCGAGCCACACAAGTCACCCCATCTTGGATTCCCCTAGGTCTCTAGTTTTCAGAAATGCACAGGTTTGGTAGGTTTCCCTAGGTGGCGGCTGAGCTACAGGCCAAAATCTACAGGTAGGCACTTTGCAAAAAACACCTCTGTTTTCCTTCAAAAATTTGGCTGTGTCCACGTTGCGATTTGGGGCGTTTCCTGTCGCGTGCGCTAGGCCTACCCACACAAGTGAGGTATCATTTTTATCGGGAGACGTGGGGGAACGCTGGGTGGAAGGAAATTTGTGGCTCCTCTCAGATTCCAGAACTTTCTGCCACAGAAATGTGAGGAACATGTGTTTTTTTAGCCAAATTTTGAGGTTTGCAAAGGATTCTGGGTAACAGAACCTGGTCCGAGCCACACAAGTCACCCCATCTTGGATTCCCCTAGGTGTCTAGTTTTCAGAAATGCACAGGTTTGGTAGGTTTCCCTAGGTGGCGGCTGAGCTACCGGCCAAAATCTACAGGTAGGCACTTTGCAAAAAACACCTCTGTTTTCCTTCAAAAATGTGGCTGTGTCCACGTTGCGCTTTGGGGCGTTTCCTGTCGCGGGCGCTAGGCCTACCCACACAAGTGAGGTATCATTTTTATCGGGAGATGTGGGGGAACGCTGGGTGGAAGGAATTTTGTGTCTCCTCTCAGATTCCAGAACTTTCTGCCACAGAAATGTGAGGAACATGTGTTTTTTTAGCCAAATTTTGAGGTTTGCAAAGGATTCTGGGTAACAGAACCTGGTCCGAGCCACACAAGTCACCCCATCTTGGATTCCCCTAGGTCTCTAGTTTTCAGAAATGCACAGGTTTGGTAGGTTTCCCTAGGTGGCGGCTGAGCTACAGGCCAAAATCTACAGGTAAGCACTTTGCAAAAAACACCTCTGTTTTCCTTAAAAAATTTGGCTGTGTCCACGTTGCGCTTTGGGGCGTTTCCTGTCGCGGGCGCTAGGCCTACCCACACAAGTGAGGTATCATTTTTATCGGGAGACGTGGGGGAACGCTTGGTGGAAGGAAATTTGTGGCTCCTCTCAGATTCCAGAACTTTCTGCCACAGAAATGTGAGGAACATGTGTTTTTTTAGCCAAATTTTGAGGTTTGCAAAGGATTCTGGGTAACAGAACCTGGTCCGAGCCACACAAGTCACCCCATCTTGGATTCCCCTAGGTCTCTAGTTTTCAGAAATGCACAGGTTTGGTAGGTTTCCCTAGGTGGCGGCTGAGCTACCGGCCAAAATCTACAGGTAGGCACTTTGCAAAAAACACCTCTGTTTTCCTTCAAAAATTTGGCTGTGTCCACGTTGCGCTTTGGGGCGTTTCCTGTCGCGGGCGCTAGGCCTACCCACACAAGTGAGGTATCATTTTTATCGGGAGACATGGGGGAACGCTGGGTGGAAGGAAATTTGTGGCTCCTCTCAGATTCCAGAACTTTCTGCCACAGAAATGTGAGGAACATGTGTTTTTTTAGCCACATTTTGAGGTTTGCAAAGGATTCTGGGTAACAGAACCTGGTCCGAGCCACACAAGTCACCCCATCTTAGATTCCCCTAGGTCTCTAGTTTTCAGAAATGCACAGGTTTGGTAGGTTTCCCTAGGTGGCGGCTGAGCTACAGGCCAAAATCTACAGGTAGGCACTTTGCAAAAAACACCTCTGTTTTCCTTCAAAAATTTGGCTGTGTCCACGTTGCGCTTTGGGGCGTTTCCTGTCGCGGGTGCTAGGCCTACCCACACAAGTGAGGCATCATTTTTATCGGGAGATGTGGGGGAACGCTGGGTGGAAGGAAATTTGTGGCTACTCTCAGATTCCAGAACTTTCTGCCACAGAAATGTGAGGAACATGTGTTTTTTTAGCCAAATTCTGAGGTTTGCAAAGGATTCTGGGTAACAGAACCTGGTCCGAGCCACACAAGTCACCCCATCTTGGATTCCCCTAGGTCTCTAGTTTTCAGAAATGCACAGGTTTGGTAGGTTTCCGTAGGTGGCGGCTGAGCTACAGGCCAAAATCTACAGGTAGGCACTTTGCAAAAAACACCTCTGTTTTCCTTCAAAAATTTGGCTGTGTCCACGTTGCGCTTTGGGGCGTTTCCTGTCGCGGGCGCTAGGCCTACCCACACAAGTGAGGTATCATTTTTATCGGGAGACGTGGGGGAACACTGGGTGGAAGGAATTTTGTGGCTCCTCTCAGATTCCAGAACTTTCTGCCACAGAAATGTGAGGAACATGTGTTTTTTTAGCCAAATTTTTAGGTTTACAAAGGATTCTGGGTAACAGAACCTGGTCGGAGCCACACAAGTCACCCCATCTTGTATTCCTCTAGGTCTCTAGTTTTCAGAAATGCACAGGTTTGGTAGGTCTCCCTATGTGGAGGCTGAGCTACAGGCCAAAATCTACAGGTAGGCACTTTGCAAAAAACACCTCTCTTTTCCTTCAAAAATTTGGTTGTGTCCACGTTGCGCTTTGGGGCGTTTCCTGTCGCGGGCGCTAGGCCTACCCACACAAGTGAGGTATCATTTTTATCGGGAGACGTGGGGGAACGCTGGGTGGAAGGAAATTTGTGGCTCCTCTCAGATTCCAGAACTTTCTGCCACAGAAATGTGAGGAACATGTGTTTTTTTAGCCAAATTTTGAGGTTTGGAAAGGATTCTGGGTAACAGAACCTGGTCCGAGCCACACAAGTCACCCCATCTTGGATTCCCCTAGGTCTCTAGTTTTCAGAAATGCACAGGTTTGGTAGGTTTCCCTAGGTGGCGGCGGAGCTACAGGCCAAAATCTACAGGTAAGCACTTTGCAAAAAACACCTCTGTTTTCCTTCAAAAATTTGGCTGTGTCCACGTTGCGCTTTGGGGCGTTTCCTGTCGCGTGCGCTAGGCCTACCCACACAAGTGAGGTATAATTTTTATCGGGAGACGTGGGGGAACGCTGGGTGGAAGGAAATTTGTGGCTCCTCTCAGATTCCAGAACTTTCTGCCACAGAAATGTGAGGAACATGTGTTTTTTTAGCCAAATTTTGAGGTTTGCAAAGGATTCTGGGTAACAGAACCTGGTCCGAGCCACACAAGTCACCCCATCTTGGATTCCCCTAGGTGTCTAGTTTTCAGAAATGCACAGGTTTGGTAGGTTTCCCTAGGTGGCGGCTGAGCTACCGGCCAAAATCTACAGGTAGGCACTTTGCAAAAAACACCTCTGTTTTCCTTCAAAAATTTGGCTGTGTCCACGTTGCGCTTTGGGGCGTTTCCTGTCGCGGGCGCTAGGCCTACCCACACAAGTGAGGTATCATTTTTATCGGGAGACGTGGGGGAACGCTGGGTGGAAGGAAATTTGTGGCTCCTCTCAGATTCCAGAACTTTCTGCCACAGAAATGTGAGGAACATGTGTTTTTTTAGCCAAATTTTGAGGTTTGGAAAGGATTCTGGGTAACAGAACCTGGTCCGAGCCACACAAGTCACCCCATCTTGGATTCCCCTAGGTCTCTAGTTTTCAGAAATGCACAGGTTTGGTAGGTTTCCCTAGGTGGCGGCTGAGCTACAGGCCAAAATCTACAGGTAGGCACTTTGCAAAAAACACCTCTGTTTTCCTTCAAAAATTTGGCTGTGTCCACGTTGCGATTTGGGGCGTTTCCTGTCGCGTGCGCTAGGCCTACCCACACAAGTGAGGTATCATTTTTATCGGGAGACGTGGGGGAACGCTGGGTGGAAGGAAATTTGTGGCTCCTCTCAGATTCCAGAACTTTCTGCCACAGAAATGTGAGGAACATGTGTTTTTTTAGCCAAATTTTGAGGTTTGCAAAGGATTCTGGGTAACAGAACCTGGTCCGAGCCACACAAGTCACCCCATCTTGGATTCCCCTAGGTGTCTAGTTTTCAGAAATGCACAGGTTTGGTAGGTTTCCCTAGGTGGCGGCTGAGCTACCGGCCAAAATCTACAGGTAGGCACTTTGCAAAAAACACCTCTGTTTTCCTTCAAAAATGTGGCTGTGTCCACGTTGCGCTTTGGGGCGTTTCCTGTCGCGGGCGCTAGGCCTACCCACACAAGTGAGGTATCATTTTTATCGGGAGATGTGGGGGAACGCTGGGTGGAAGGAATTTTGTGTCTCCTCTCAGATTCCAGAACTTTCTGCCACAGAAATGTGAGGAACATGTGTTTTTTTAGCCAAATTTTGAGGTTTGCAAAGGATTCTGGGTAACAGAACCTGGTCCGAGCCACACAAGTCACCCCATCTTGGATTCCCCTAGGTCTCTAGTTTTCAGAAATGCACAGGTTTGGTAGGTTTCCCTAGGTGGCGGCTGAGCTACAGGCCAAAATCTACAGGTAAGCACTTTGCAAAAAACACCTCTGTTTTCCTTAAAAAATTTGGCTGTGTCCACGTTGCGCTTTGGGGCGTTTCCTGTCGCGGGCGCTAGGCCTACCCACACAAGTGAGGTATCATTTTTATCGGGAGACGTGGGGGAACGCTTGGTGGAAGGAAATTTGTGGCTCCTCTCAGATTCCAGAACTTTCTGCCACAGAAATGTGAGGAACATGTGTTTTTTTAGCCAAATTTTGAGGTTTGCAAAGGATTCTGGGTAACAGAACCTGGTCCGAGCCACACAAGTCACCCCATCTTGGATTCCCCTAGGTCTCTAGTTTTCAGAAATGCACAGGTTTGGTAGGTTTCCCTAGGTGGCGGCTGAGCTACCGGCCAAAATCTACAGGTAGGCACTTTGCAAAAAACACCTCTGTTTTCCTTCAAAAATTTGGCTGTGTCCACGTTGCGCTTTGGGGCGTTTATTGTCGCGGGCGCTAGGCCTACCCACACAAGTGAGGTATCATTTTTATCGGGAGACGTGGGGGAACGCTGGGTGGAAGGAAATTTGTGGCTCCTCTCAGATTCCAGAACTTTCTGCCACAGAAATGTGAGGAACATGTGTTTTTTTAGCCAAATTTTGAGGTTTGCAAAGGTTTCTGGGTAACAGAACCTAGTCCGGGCCACACAAGTCACCCCATCTTGGATTCCCCTAGGTCTCTAGTTTTCAGAAATGCACAGGTTTGGTAGGTTTCCCTAGGTGGCGGCTGAGCTACCGGCCAAAATCTACAGGTAGGCACTTTGCAAAAAACACCTCTGTTTTCCTTCAAAAATTTGGCTGTGTCCACGTTGCGCTTTGGGGCGTTTCCTGTCGCGGGCGCTAGGCCTACCCACACAAGTGAGGTATCATTTTTATCGGGAGACGTGGGGGAACGCTGGGTGGAAGGAAATTTGTGGCTCCTCTCAGATTCCAGAACTTTCTGCCACAGAAATGTGAGGAACATGTGTTTTTTTAGCCAAATTTTGAGGTTTGCAAAGGATTCTGGGTAACAGAACCTGGTCCGAGCCACACAAGTCACCCCATCTTGGATTCCCCTAGGTCTCTAGTTTTCAGAAATGCACAGGTTTGGTAGGTTTCCCTAGGTGGCGGCTGAGCTACAGGCCAAAATCTACAGGTAAGCACTTTGCAAAAAACACCTCTGTTTTCCTTCAAAAATTTGGCTGTGTCCACGTTGCGCTTTGGGGCGTTTCCTGTCGCGGGCGCTAGGCCTACCCACACAAGTGAGGTATCATTTTTATCGGGAGACGTGGGGGAACGCTTGGTGGAAGGAAATTTGTGGCTCCTCTCAGATTCCAGAACTTTCTGCCACAGAAATGTGAGGAACATGTGTTTTTTTAGCCAAATTTTGAGGTTTGCAAAGGATTCTGGGTAACAGAACCTGGTCCGAGCCACACAAGTCACCCCATCTTGGATTCCCCTAGGTCTCTAGTTTTCAGAAATGCACAGGTTTGGTAGGTTTCCCTAGGTGGCGGCTGAGCTACCGGCCAAAATCTACAGGTAGGCACTTTGCAAAAAACACCTCTGTTTTCCTTCAAAAATTTGGCTGTGTCCACGTTGCGCTTTGGGGCGTTTCCTGTCGCGGGCGCTAGGCCTACCCACACAAGTGAGGTATCATTTTTATCGGGAGACGTGGGGGAACGCTGGGTGGAAGGAAATTTGTGGCTCCTCTCAGATTCCAGAACTTTCTGCCACAGAAATGTGAGGAACATGTGTTTTTTTAGCCAAATTTTGAGGTTTGCAAAGGTTTCTGGGTAACAGAACCTAGTGCGGGCCACACAAGTCACCCCATCTTGGATTCCCCTAGGTCTCTAGTTTTCAGAAATGCACAGGTTTGGTAGGTTTCCCTAGGTGGCGGCTGAGCTACCGGCCAAAATCTACAGGTAGGCACTTTGCAAAAAACACCTCTGTTTTCCTTCAAAAATTTGGCTGTGTCCACGTTGCGCTTTGGGGCGTTTCCTGTCGCGGGCGCTAGGCCTACCCACACAAGTGAGGTATCATTTTTATCGGGAGACGTGGGGGAACGCTGGGTGGAAGGAAATTTGTGGCTCCTCTCAGATTCCAGAACTTTCTGCCACAGAAATGTGAGGAACATGTGTTTTTTTAGCCAAATTTTGAGGTTTGCAAAGGATTCTGGGTAACAGAACCTGGTCCGAGCCACACAAGTCACCCCATCTTGGATTCCCCTAGGTCTCTAGTTTTCAGAAATGCACAGGTTTGGTAGGTTTCCCTAGGTGGCGGCTGAGCTACAGGCCAAAATCTACAGGTAAGCACTTTGCAAAAAACACCTCTGTTTTCCTTCAAAAATTTGGCTGTGTCCACGTTGCGCTTTGGGGCGTTTCCTGTCGCGGGCGCTAGGCCTACCCACACAAGTGAGGTATCATTTTTATCGGGAGACGTGGGGGAACGCTTGGTGGAAGGAAATTTGTGGCTCCTCTCAGATTCCAGAACTTTCTGCCACAGAAATGTGAGGAACATGTGTTTTTTTAGCCAAATTTTGAGGTTTGCAAAGGATTCTGGGTAACAGAACCTGGTCCGAGCCACACAAGTCACCCCATCTTGGATTCCCCTAGGTCTCTAGTTTTCAGAAATGCACAGGTTTGGTAGGTTTCCCTAGGTGGCGGCTGAGCTACCGGCCAAAATCTACAGGTAGGCACTTTGCAAAAAACACCTCTGTTTTCCTTCAAAAATTTGGCTGTGTCCACGTTGCGCTTTGGGGCGTTTCCTGTCGCGGGCGCTAGGCCTACCCACACAAGTGAGGTATCATTTTTATCGGGAGACGTGGGGGAACGCTGGGTGGAAGGAAATTTGTGGCTCCTCTCAGATTCCAGAACTTTCTGCCACAGAAATGTGAGGAACATGTGTTTTTTTAGCCAAATTTTGAGGTTTGCAAAGGTTTCTGGGTAACAGAACCTAGTGCGGGCCACACAAGTCACCCCATCTTGGATTCCCCTAGGTCTCTAGTTTTCAGAAATGCACAGGTTTGGTAGGTTTCCCTAGGTGGCGGCTGAGCTACCGGCCAAAATCTACAGGTAGGCACTTTGCAAAAAACACCTCTGTTTTCCTTCAAAAATTTGGCTGTGTCCACGTTGCGCTTTGGGGCGTTTCCTGTCGCGGGCGCTAGGCCTACCCACACAAGTGAGGTATCATTTTTATCGGGAGACGTGGGGGAACGCTGGGTGGAAGGAAATTTGTGGCTCCTCTCAGATTCCAGAACTTTCTGCCACAGAAATGTGAGGAACATGTGTTTTTTTAGCCAAATTTTGAGGTTTGCAAAGGATTCTGGGTAACAGAACCTGGTCCGAGCCACACAAGTCACCCCATCTTGGATTCCCCTAGGTCTCTAGTTTTCAGAAATGCACAGGTTTGGTAGGTTTCCCTAGGTGGCGGCTGAGCTACCGGCCAAAATCTACAGGTAGGCACTTTGCAAAAAACACCTCTGTTTTCCTTCAAAAATTTGGCTGTGTCCACGTTGCGCTTTGGGGCGTTTCCTGTCGCGGGCGCTAGGCCTACCCACACAAGTGAGGTATCATTTTTATCGGGAGACGTGGGGGAACGCTGGGTGGAAGGAAATTTGTGGCTCCTCTCAGATTCCAGAACTTTCTGCCACAGAAATGTGAGGAACATGTGTTTTTTTAGCCAAATTTTGAGGTTTGCAAAGGTTTCTGGGTAACAGAACCTAGTCCGGGCCACACAAGTCACCCCATCTTGGATTCCCCTAGGTCTCTAGTTTTCAGAAATGCACAGGTTTGGTAGGTTTCCCTAGCTGGCGGCTGAGCTACCGGCCAAAATCTACAGGTAGGCACTTTGCAAAAAACACCTCTGTTTTCCTTCAAAAATTTGGCTGTGTCCACGTTGCGCTTTGGGGCGTTTCCTGTCGGGGGCGCTAGGCCTACCCACACAAGTGAGGTATTATTTTTATCGGGAGACGTGGGGGAACGCTGGGTGGAAGGAAATTTGTGGCTCCTCTCAGATTCCAGAACTTTCTGCCACAGAAATGTGAGGAACATGTGTTTTTTTTGCCACATTTTGAGGTTTGCAAAGGATTCTGGGTAACAGAACCTGGTCCGAGCCACACAAGTCACCCCATCTTAGATTCCCCTAGGTCTCTAGTTTTCAGAAATGCACAGGTTTGGTAGGTCTCCCTATGTGGAGGCTGAGCTACAGGCCAAAATCTACAGGTAGGCACTTTGCAAAAAACACCTCTGTTTTCCTTCAAAAATTTGGCTGTGTCCACGTTGCGCTTTGGGGCGTTTCCTGTCGCGTGCGCTAGGCCTACCCACACAAGTGAGGTATCATTTTTATCAGGAGACGTGGGGGAACGCTGGGTGGAAGGAAATTTGTGGCTCCTCTCAGATTCGAGAACTTTCTGCCACAGAAATGTGAGGAACATGTGTTTTTTTAGCCAAATTTTGAGGTTTGGAAAGGATTCTGGGTAACAGAACCTGGTCCGAGCCACACAAGTCACCCCATCTTGGATTCCCCTAGGTCTCTAGTTTTCAGAAATGCACAGGTTTGGTAGGTTTCCCTAGGTGGCGGCTGAGCTACAGGCCAAAATCTACAGGTAGGCACTTTGCAAAAAACACCTCTGTTTTCCTTCAAAAATTTGGCTGTGTCCACGTTGCGCTTTGGGGCGTTTCCTGTCGCGGGCGCTAGGCCTACCCACACAAGTGAGGTATCATTTTTATCGGGAGACGTGGGGGAACACTTGGTGGAAGGAAATTTGTGGCTCCTCTCAGATTCCAGAACTTTCTGCCACAGAAATGTGAGGAACATGTGTTTTTTTAGCCAAATTTTGAGGTTTGCAAAGGATTCTGGGTAACAGAACCTGGTCCGAGCCACACAAGTCACCCCATCTTGGATTCCCCTAGGTGTCTAGTTTTCAGCAATGCACAGGTTTGATAGGTTTCCCTAGGTGGCGGCTGAGCTACCGGCCAAAATCTACAGGTAGGCACTTTGCAAAAAACACCTCTGTTTTCCTTCAAAAATTTGTCTGTGTCCACGTTGCGCTTTGGGGCGTTTCCTGTCGCGGGCGCTAGGCCTACCCACACAAGTGAGGTATCATTTTTATCGGGAGACGTGGGGGAACGCTGGGTGGAAGGAAATTTGTGGCTCCCCTCAGATTCCAGAACTTTCTGCCACAGAAATGTGAGGAACATGTGTTTTTTTAGCCAAATTTTGAGGTTTGCAAAGGATTCTGGGTAACAGAACCTGGTCCGAGTCACACAAGTCACCCCATCTTGGATTCCCCTAGGTGTCTTGTTTTCAGAAATGCACAGGTTTGGTAGGTTTCCCTAGGTGGCGGCTGAGCTACCGGCCAAAATCTACAGGTAGGCACTTTGCAAAAAACACCTCTGTTTTCCTTCAAAAATTTGGCTGTGTCCACGTTGCGCTTTGGGGCGTTTCCTGTCGCGGGCGCTAGGCCTACCCACACAAGTGAGGTATCATTTTTATCGGGAGACGTGGGGGAACGCTGGGTGGAAGGAATTTTGTGGCTCCTCTCAGATTCCAGAACTTTCTGCCACAGAAATGTGAGGAACATGTGTTTTTTTAGCCAAATTTTTAGGTTTGCAAAGGATTCTGGGTAACAGAACCTGGTCCGAGCCACACAAGTCACCCCATCTTGGATTCCCCTAGGTCTCTAGTTTTCAGAAATGCACAGGTTTGGTAGGTTTCCCTAGGTGGAGGCTGAGCTACAGGCCAAAATCTACAGGTAGGCACTTTGCAAAAAACACCTCTGTTTTCCTTCAAAAATTTGGCTGTGTCCACGTTGCGCTTTGGGGCGTTTCCTGTCGCGGGCGCTAGGCCTACCCACACAAGTGAGGTATCATTTTTATCGGGAGACGTGGGGGAACGCTGGGTGGAAGGAAATTTGTGGCTCCTCTCAGATTCCAGAACTTTCTGCCACAGAAATGTGAGGAACATGTGTTTTTTTAGCCAAATTTTGAGGTTTGCAAAGGATTCTGGGTAACAGAACCTGGTCCGAGCCACACAAGTCACCCCATCTTGGATTCCCCTAGGTCTCTAGTTTTCAGAAATGCACAGGTTTGGTAGGTTTCCCTAGGTGGCGGCTGAGCTACAGGCCAAAATCTACAGGTAAGCACTTTGCAAAAAACACCTCTGTTTTCCTTCAAAAATTTGCCTATGTCCACGTTGCGCTTTGGGGCGTTTCCTGTCGCGGGCGCTAGGCCTACCCACACAAGTGAGGTATCATTTTTATCGGGAGACATGGGGGAACGCTTGGTGGAAGGAAATTTGTGGCTCCTCTCAGATTCCAGAACTTTCTGCCACAGAAATGTGAGGAACATGTGTTTTTTTAGCCAAATTTTGAGGTTTGCAAAGGATTCTGGGTAACAGAACCTGGTCCGAGCCACACAAGTCACCCCATCTTGGATTCCCCTAGGTCTCTAGTTTTCAGAAATGCACAGGTTTGGTAGGTTTCCCTAGGTGGCGGCTGAGCTACAGGCCAAAATCTACAGGTAGGCACTTTGCAAAAAACACCTCTGTTTTCCTTCAAAAATTTGGCTGTGTCCACGTTGCGCTTTGGGGCGTTTCCTGTCGCGGGCGCTAGGCCTACCCACACAAGTGAGGTATAATTTTTATCGGGAGACGTGGGGGAACGCTGGGTGGAAGGAATTTTGTGGCTCCTCTCAGATTCCAGAACTTTCTGCCACAGAAATGTGAGGAACATGTGTTTTTTTAGCCAAATTTTTAGGTTTGCAAAGGATTCTGGGTAACAGAACCTGGTCCGAGCCACACAAGTCACCCCATCTTGGATTCCCCTAGGTCTCTAGTTTTCAGAAATGCACAGGTTTGGCAGATCTCCCTATGTGGAGGCTGAGCTACAGGCCAAAATCTACAGGTAGGCACTTTGCAAAAAACACCTCTGTTTTCCTTCAAAAATTTGGCTGTGTCCACGTTGCGCTTTGGGGCGTTTCCTGTCGCGGGCGCTAGGCCTACCCACACAAGTGAGGTATCATTTTTATCAGGAGACGTGGGGGAACGCTGGGTGGAAGGAAATTTGTGGCTCCTCTCAGATTCGAGAACTTTCTGCCACAGAAATGTGAGGAACATGTGTTTTTTTAGCCAAATTTTGAGGTTTGGAAAGGATTCTGGGTAACAGAACCTGGTCCGAGCCACACAAGTCACCCCATCTTGGATTCCCCTAGGTCTCTAGTTTTCAGAAATGCACAGGTTTGGTAGGTTTCCCTAGGTGGTGGCTGAGCTACAGGCCAAAATCTACAGGTAGGCACTTTGCAAAAAACACCTCTGTTTTCCTTCAAAAATTTGGCTGTGTCCATGTTGCGCTTTGGGGCGTTTCCTGTCGCGGGCGCCAGGCCTACCCACACAAGTGAGGTATCATTTTTATCGGGAGACGTGGGGGAACGCTTGGTGGAACGAAATTTGTGGCTCCTCTCAGATTCCAGAACTTTCTGCCACAGAAATGTGAGGAACATGTGTTTTTTTAGCCAAATTTTGAGGTTTGCAAAGGATTCTGGGTAACAGAACCTGGTCCGAGCCACACAAGTCACCCCATCTTGGATTCCCCTAGGTCTCTAGTTTTCAGAAATGCACAGGTTTGGTAGGTTTCCCTAGGTGGCGGCTGAGCTACAGGCCAAAATCTACAGGTAGGCACTTTGCAAAAAACACCTCTGTTTTCCTTCAAAAATGTGGCTGTGTCCACGTTTCGCTTTGGGGCGTTTCCTGTCGCGTGCGCTAGGCCTACCCACACAAGTGAGGTATCATTTTTATCGGGAGACGTGAGGGAACGCTGGGTGGAAGGAAATTTGTGGCTCCTCTCAGATTCCAGAACTTTCTGCCACAGAAATGTGAGGAACATGTGTTTTTTTAGCCAAATTTTGAGGTTTGCAAAGGATTCTGGGTAACAGAACCTGGTCCGAGCCACACAAGTCACCCCATCTTGGATTCCCCTAGGTCTCTAGTTTTCAGAAATGCACAGGTTTGGTAGGTTTCCCTAGGTGGAGGCTGAGCTACAGGCCAAAATCTACAGGTAGGCACTTTGCAAAAAACACCTCTGTTTTCCTTCAAAAATTTGGCTGTGTCCACGTTGCGCTTTGGGGCGTTTCCTGTCGCGGGCGCTAGGCCTACCCACACAAGTGAGGTATCATTTTTATCGGGAGACGTGGGGGAACGCTGGGTGGAAGGAAATTTGTGGCTCCTCTCAGATTCCAGAACTTTCTGCCACAGAAATATGAGGAACATGTGTTTTTTTAGCCAAATTTTGAGGTTTGCAAAGGATTCTGGGTAACAGAACCTGGTCCGAGCCACACAAGTCACCCCATCTTGGATTCCCCTAGGTCTCTAGTTTTCAGAAATGCACAGGTTTGGTAGGTTTCCCTAGGTGGCGGCTGAGCTACAGGCCAAAATCTACAGGTAAGCACTTTGCAAAAAACACCCCTGTTTTCCTTCAAAAATTTGGCTGTGTCCACGTTGCGCTTTGGGGTGTTTCCTGTCGCGGGCGCTAGGCCTACCCACACAAGTGAGGTATCATTTTTATCGGGAGACATGGGGGAACGCTTGGTGGAAGGAAATTTGTGGCTCCTCTCAGATTCCAGAACTTTCTGCCACAGAAATGTGAGGAACATGTGTTTTTTTAGCCAAATTTTGAGGTTTGCAAAGGATTCTGGGTAACAGAACCTGGTCCGAGCCACACAAGTCACCCCATCTTGGATTCCCCTAGGTCTCTAGTTTTCAGAAATGCACAGGTTTGGTAGGTTTCCCTAGGTGGAGGCTGAGCTACAGGCCAAAATCTACAGGTAGGCACTTTGCAAAAAACACCTCTGTTTTCCTTCAAAAATTTGGCTGTGTCCACGTTGCGCTTTGGGGTGTTTCCTGTCGCGGGCGCTAGGCCTACCCACACAAGTGAGGTATCATTTTTATCAGGAGACGTGGGGGAACGCTGGGTGGAAGGAATTTTGTGGCTCCTCTCAGATTCCAGAACTTTCTGCCACAGAAATGTGAGGAACATGTGTTTTTTTAGCCAAATTTTTAGGTTTGCAAAGGATTCTGGGTAACAGAACCTGGTCCGAGCCACACAAGTCACCCCATCTTGGATTCCCCTAGGTCTCTAGTTTTCAGAAATGCACAGGTTTGGTAGGTTTCCCTAGGTGGAGGCTGAGCTACAGGCCAAAATCTACAGGTAGGCACTTTGCAAAAAACACCTCTTTTTTCCTTCAAAAATTTGGCTGTGTCCACGTGGCGCTTTGGGGCGTTTCCTGTCGCGGGCGCTAGGCCTACCCACACAAGTGAGGTATCATTTTTATCGGGAGACGTGGGGGAACGCTGGGTGGAAGGAAATTTGTGGCTCCTCTCAGATTCCAGAACTTTCTGCCACAGAAATATGAGGAACATGTGTTTTTTTAGCCAAATTTTGAGGTTTGCAAAGGATTCTGGGTAACAGAACCTGGTCCGAGCCACACAAGTCACCCCATCTTGGATTCCCCTAGGTCTCTAGTTTTCAGAAATGCACAGGTTTGGTAGGTTTCCCTAGGTGGCGGCTGAGCTACAGGCCAAAATCTACAGGTAAGCACTTTGCAAAAAACACCCCTGTTTTCCTTCAAAAATTTGGCTGTGTCCACGTTGCGCTTTGGGGTGTTTCCTGTCGCGGGCGCTAGGCCTACCCACACAAGTGAGGTATCATTTTTATCGGGAGACATGGGGGAACGCTTGGTGGAAGGAAATTTGTGGCTCCTCTCAGATTCCAGAACTTTCTGCCACAGAAATGTGAGGAACATGTGTTTTTTTAGCCAAATTTGGAGGTTTGCAAAGGATTCTGGGTAACAGAACCTGGTCCGAGCCACACAAGTCACCCCATCTTGGATTCCCCTAGGTCTCTAGTTTTCAGAAATGCACAGGTTTGGTAGGTTTCCCTAGGTGGAGGCTGAGCTACAGGCCAAAATCTACAGGTAGGCACTTTGCAAAAAACACCTCTATTTTCCTTCAAAAATTTGGCTGTGTCCACGTTGCGCTTTGGGGCGTTTCCTGTCGCGTGCGCTAGGCCTACCCACACAAGTGAGGTATCATTTTTATCGGGAGACGTGGGGGAACGCTGGTTGGAAGGAAATTTGTGGCTCCTCTCAGATTCCAGAACTTTCTGCCACAGAAATGTGAGGAACATGTGTTTTTTTAGCCAAATTTTTAGGTTTGCAAAGGATTCTGGGTAACAGAACCTGGTCCGAGCCACACAAGTCACCCCATCTTGGATTCCCCTAGGTCTCTAGTTTTCAGAAATGCACAGGTTTGGTAGGTTTCCCTAGGTGGAGGCTGAGCTACAGGCCAAAATCTACAGGTAGGCACTTTGCAAAAAACACCTCTGTTTTCCTTCAAAAATTTGGCTGTGTCCACGTTGCGCTTTGGGGCGTTTCCTGTCGCGGGCGCTAGGCCTACCCACACAAGTGAGGTATCATTTTTATCGGGAGACGTGGGGGAACACTGGGTGGAAGGAATTTTGTGGCTCCTCTCAGATTCCAGAACTTTCTGCCACAGAAATGTGAGGAACATGTGTTTTTTTAGCCAAATTTTTAGGTTTACAAAGGATTCTGGGTAACAGAACCTGGTCGGAGCCACACAAGTCACCCCATCTTGTATTCCTCTAGCTCTCTAGTTTTCAGAAATGCACAGGTTTGGTAGGTCTCCCTATGTGGAGGCTGAGCTACAGGCCAAAATCTACAGGTAGGCACTTTGCAAAAAACACCTCTCTTTTCCTTCAAAAATTTGGCTGTGTCCACGTTGCGCTTTGGGGCGTTTCCTGTCGCGGGCGCTAGGCCTACCCACACAAGTGAGGTATCATTTTTATCGGGAGACGTGGGGGAACGCTGGGTGGAAGGAAATTTGTGGCTCCTCTCAGATTCCAGAACTTTCTGCCACAGAAATGTGAGGAACATGTGTTTTTTTAGCCAAATTTTGAGGTTTGGAAAGGATTCTGGGTAACAGAACCTGGTCCGAGCCACACAAGTCACCTCATCTTGGATTCCCCTAGGTCTCTAGTTTTCAGAAATGCACAGGTTTGGTAGGTTTCCCTAGGTGGCGGCTGAGCTACCGGCCAAAATCTACAGGTAGGCACTTTGCAAAAAACACCTCTGTTTTCCTTCAAAAATGTGGCTGTGTCCACGTTGCGCTTTGGGGCGTTTCCTGTCGCGGGCGCTAGGCCTACCCACACAAGTGAGGTATCATTTTTATCGGGAGACGTGGGGGAACGCTTGGTGGAAGGAAATTTGTGGCTCCTCTCAGATTCCAGAACTTTCTGCCACAGAAATGTGAGGAACATGTGTTTTTTTAGCCAAATTTTGAGGTTTGCAAAGGATTCTGGGTAACAGAACCTGGTCCGAGCCACACAAGTCACCCCATCTTGGATTCCCCTAGGTCTCTAGTTTTCAGAAATGCACAGGTTTGGTAGGTTTCCCTAGGTGGCGGCTGAGCTACCGGCCAAAATCTACAGGTAGGCACTTTGCAAAAAACACCTCTGTTTTCCTTCAAAAATTTGGCTGTGTCCACGTTGCGCTTTGGGGCGTTTCCTGTCGCGGGCGCTAGGCCTACCCACACAAGTGAGGTATCATTTTTATCGGGAGACGTGGGGGAACGCTGGGTGGAAGGAAATTTGTGGCTCCTCTCAGATTCCAGAACTTTCTGCCACAGAAATGTGAGGAACATGTGTTTTTTTAGCCAAATTTTGAGGTTTGCAAAGGTTTCTGGGTAACAGAACCTAGTCCGGGCCACACAAGTCACCCCATCTTGGATTCCCCTAGGTCTCTAGTTTTCAGAAATGCACAGGTTTGGTAGGTTTCCCTAGGTGGCGGCTGAGCTACCGGCCAAAATCTACAGGTAGGCACTTTGCAAAAAACACCTCTGTTTTCCTTCAAAAATTTGGCTGTGTCCACGTTGCGCTTTGGGGCGTTTCCTGTCGCGGGCGCTAGGCCTACCCACACAAGTGAGGTATCATTTTTATCGGGAGACGTGGGGGAACGCTGGGTGGAAGGAAATTTGTGGCTCCTCTCAGATTCCAGAACTTTCTGCCACAGAAATGTGAGGAACATGTGTTTTTTTAGCCAAATTTTGAGGTTTGCAAAGGATTCTGGGTAACAGAACCTGGTCCGAGCCACACAAGTCACCCCATCTTGGATTCCCCTAGGTCTCTAGTTTTCAGAAATGCACAGGTTTGGTAGGTTTCCCTAGGTGGCGGCTGAGCTACAGGCCAAAATCTACAGGTAAGCACTTTGCAAAAAACACCTCTGTTTTCCTTCAAAAATTTGGCTGTGTCCACGTTGCGCTTTGGGGCGTTTCCTGTCGCGGGCGCTAGGCCTACCCACACAAGTGAGGTATCATTTTTATCGGGAGACGTGGGGGAACGCTTGGTGGAAGGAAATTTGTGGCTCCTCTCAGATTCCAGAACTTTCTGCCACAGAAATGTGAGGAACATGTGTTTTTTTAGCCAAATTTTGAGGTTTGCAAAGGATTCTGTGTAACAGAACCTGGTCCGAGCCACACAAGTCACCCCATCTTGGATTCCCCTAGGTCTCTAGTTTTCAGAAATGCACAGGTTTGGTAGGTTTCCCTAGGTGGCGGCTGAGCTACCGGCCAAAATCTACAGGTAGGCACTTTGCAAAAAACACCTCTGTTTTCCTTCAAAAATTTGGCTGTGTCCACGTTGCGCTTTGGGGCGTTTCCTGTCGCGGGCGCTAGGCCTACCCACACAAGTGAGGTATCATTTTTATCGGGAGACGTGGGGGAACGCTGGGTGGAAGGAAATTTGTGGCTCCTCTCAGATTCCAGAACTTTCTGCCACAGAAATGTGAGGAACATGTGTTTTTTTAGCCAAATTTTGAGGTTTGCAAAGGTTTCTGGGTAACAGAACCTAGTCCGGGCCACACAAGTCACCCCATCTTGGATTCCCCTAGGTCTCTAGTTTTCAGAAATGCACAGGTTTGGTAGGTTTCCCTAGGTGGCGGCTGAGCTACCGGCCAAAATCTACAGGTAGGCACTTTGCAAAAAACACCTCTGTTTTCCTTCAAAAATTTGGCTGTGTCCACGTTGCGCTTTGGGGCGTTTCCTGTCGGGGGCGCTAGGCCTACCCACACAAGTGAGGTATCATTTTTATCGGGAGACGTGGGGGAACGCTGGGTGGAAGGAAATTTGTGGCTCCTCTCAGATTCCAGAACTTTCTGCCACAGAAATGTGAGGAACATGTGTTTTTTTTGCCACATTTTGAGGTTTGCAAAGGATTCTGGGTAACAGAACCTGGTCCGAGCCACACAAGTCACCCCATCTTAGATTCCCCTAGGTCTCTAGTTTTCAGAAATGCACAGGTTTGGTAGGTCTCCCTATGTGGAGGCTGAGCTACCGGCCAAAATCTACAGGTAGGCACTTTGCAAAAAACACCTCTGTTTTCCTTCAAAAATTTGTCTGTGTCCACGTTGCGCTTTGGGGCGTTTCCTGTCGCGGGCGCTAGGCCTACCCACACAAGTGAGGTATCATTTTTATCGGGAGACGTGGGGGAACGCTGGGTGGAAGGAAATTTGTGGCTCCCCTCAGATTCCAGAACTTTCTGCCACAGAAATGTGAGGAACATGTGTTTTTTTAGCCAAATTTTGAGGTTTGCAAAGGATTCTGGGTAACAGAACCTGGTCCGAGCCACACAAGTCACCCCATCTTGGATTCCCCTAGGTGTCTTGTTTTCAGAAATGCACAGGTTTGGTAGGTTTCCCTAGGTGGCGGCTGAGCTACCGGCCAAAATCTACAGGTAGGCACTTTGCAAAAAACACCTCTGTTTTCCTTCAAAAATTTGGCTGTGTCCACGTTGCGCTTTGGGGCGTTTCCTGTCGCGGGCGCTAGGCCTACCCACACAAGTGAGGTATCATTTTTATCGGGAGACGTGGGGGAACGCTGCGTGGAAGGAATTTTGTGGCTCCTCTCAGATTCCAGAACTTTCTGCCACAGAAATGTGAGGAACATGTGTTTTTTTAGCCACATTTTTAGGTTTGCAAAGGATTCTGGGTAACAGAACCTGGTCCGAGCCACACAAGTCACCCCATCTTGGATTCCCCTAGGTCTCTAGTTTTCAGAAATGCACAGGTTTGGTAGGTTTCCCTAGGTGGAGGCTGAGCTACAGGCCAAAATCTACAGGTAGGCACTTTGCAAAAAACACCTCTGTTTTCCTTCAAAAATTTGGCTGTGTCCACGTTGCGCTTTGGGGCGTTTCCTGTCGCGGGCGCTAGGCCTACCCACACAAGTGAGGTATCATTTTTATCGGGAGACGTGGGGGAACGCTGGGTGGAAGGAAATTTGTGGCTCCTCTCAGATTCCAGAACTTTCTGCCACAGAAATGTGAGGAACATGTGTTTTTTTAGCCAAATTTTGAGGTTTGCAAAGGATTCTGGGTAACAGAACCTGGTCCGAGCCACACAAGTCACCCCATCTTGGATTCCCCTAGGTCTCTAGTTTTCAGAAATGCACAGGTTTGGTAGGTTTCCCTAGGTGGCGGCTGAGCTACAGGCCAAAATCTACAGGTAAGCACTTTGCAAAAAACACCTCTGTTTTCCTTCAAAAATTTGCCTGTGTCCACGTTGCGCTTTGGGGCGTTTCCTGTCGCGGGCGCTAGGCCTACCCACACAAGTGAGGTATCATTTTTATCGGGAGACATGGGGGAACGCTTGGTGGAAGGAAATTTGTGGCTCCTCTCAGATTCCAGAACTTTCTGCCACAGAAATGTGAGGAACATGTGTTTTTTTAGCCAAATTTTGAGGTTTGCAAAGGATTCTGGGTAACAGAACCTGGTCCGAGCCACACAAGTCACCCCATCTTGGATTCCCCTAGGTCTCTAGTTTTCAGAAATGCACAGGTTTGGTAGGTTTCCCTAGGTGGCGGCTGAGCTACAGGCCAAAATCTACAGGTAGGCACTTTGCAAAAAACACCTCTGTTTTCCTTCAAAAATTTGGCTGTGTCCACGTTGCGCTTTGGGGCGTTTCCTGTCGCGGGCGCTAGGCCTACCCACACAAGTGAGGTATAATTTTTATCGGGAGACGTGGGGGAACGCTGGGTGGAAGGAATTTTGTGGCTCCTCTCAGATTCCAGAACTTTCTGCCACAGAAATGTGAGGAACATGTGTTTTTTTAGCCAAATTTTTAGGTTTGCAAAGGATTCTGGGTAACAGAACCTGGTCCGAGCCACACAAGTCACCCCATCTTGGATTCCCCTAGGTCTCTAGTTTTCAGAAATGCACAGGTTTGGTAGATCTCCCTATGTGGAGGCTGAGCTACAGGCCAAAATCTACAGGTAGGCACTTTGCAAAAAACACCTCTGTTTTCCTTCAAAAATTTGGCTGTGTCCACGTTGCGCTTTGGGGCGTTTCCTGTCGCGGGCGCTAGGCCTACCCACACAAGTGAGGTATCATTTTTATCAGGAGACGTGGGGGAACGCTGGGTGGAAGGAAATTTGTGGCTCCTCTCAGATTCGAGAACTTTCTGCCACAGAAATGTGAGGAACATGTGTTTTTTTAGCCAAATTTTGAGGTTTGGAAAGGATTCTGGGTAACAGAACCTGGTCCGAGCCACACAAGTCACCCCATCTTGGATTCCCCTAGGTCTCTAGTTTTCAGAAATGCACAGGTTTGGTAGGTTTCCCTAGGTGGCGGCTGAGCTACAGGCCAAAATCTACAGGTAGGCACTTTGCAAAAAACACCTCTGTTTTCCTTCAAAAATTTGGCTGTGTCCACGTTGCGCTTTGGGGCGTTTCCTGTCGCGGGCGCCAGGCCTACCCACACAAGTGAGGTATCATTTTTATCGGGAGACGTGGGGGAACGCTTGGTGGAACGAAATTTGTGGCTCCTCTCAGATTCCAGAACTTTCTGCCACAGAAATGTGAGGAACATGTGTTTTTTTAGCCAAATTTTGAGGTTTGCAAAGGATTCTGGGTAACAGAACCTGGTCCGAGCCACACAAGTCACCCCATCTTGGATTCCCCTAGGTCTCTAGTTTTCAGAAATGCACAGGTTTGGTAGGTTTCCCTAGGTGGCGGCTGAGCTACAGGCCAAAATCTACAGGTAGGCACTTTGCAAAAAACACCTCTGTTTTCCTTCAAAAATGTGGCTGTGTCCACGTTGCGCTTTGGGGCGTTTCCTGTCGCGTGCGCTAGGCCTACCCACACAACTGAGGTATCATTTTTATCGGGAGACGTGAGGGAACGCTGGGTGGAAGGAAATTTGTGGCTCCTCTCAGATTCCAGAACTTTCTGCCACAGAAATGTGAGGAACATGTGTTTTTTTAGCCAAATTTTGAGGTTTGCAAAGGATTCTGGGTAACAGAACCTGGTCCGAGCCACACAAGTCACCCCATCTTGGATTCCCCTAGGTCTCTAGTTTTCAGAAATGCACAGGTTTGGTAGGTTTCCCTAGGTGGAGGCTGAGCTACAGGCCAAAATCTACAGGTAGGCACTTTGCAAAAAACACCTCTGTTTTCCTTCAAAAATTTGGCTGTGTCCACGTTGCGCTTTGGGGCGTTTCCTGTCGCGGGCGCTAGGCCTACCCACACAAGTGAGGTATCATTTTTATCGGGAGACGTGGGGGAACGCTGGGTGGAAGGAAATTTGTGGCTCCTCTCAGATTCCAGAACTTTCTGCCACAGAAATATGAGGAACATGTGTTTTTTTAGCCAAATTTTGAGGTTTGCAAAGGATTCTGGGTAACAGAACCTGGTCCGAGCCACACAAGTCACCCCATCTTGGATTCCCCTAGGTCTCTAGTTTTCAGAAATGCACAGGTTTGGTAGGTTTCCCTAGGTGGCGGCTGAGCTACAGGCCAAAATCTACAGGTAAGCACTTTGCAAAAAACACCCCTGTTTTCCTTCAAAAATTTGGCTGTGTCCACGTTGCGCTTTGGGGTGTTTCCTGTCGCGGGCGCTAGGCCTACCCACAAAAGTGAGGTATCATTTTTATCGGGAGACATGGGGGAACGCTTGGTGGAAGGAAATTTGTGGCTCCTCTCAGATTCCAGAACTTTCTGCCACAGAAATGTGAGGAACATGTGTTTTTTTAGCCAAATTTTGAGGTTTGCAAAGGATTCTGGGTAACAGAACCTGGTCCGAGCCACACAAGTCACCCCATCTTGGATTCCCCTAGGTCTCTAGTTTTCAGAAATGCACAGGTTTGGTAGGTTTCCCTAGGTGGAGGCTGAGCTACAGGCCAAAATCTACAGGTAGGCACTTTGCAAAAAACACCTCTGTTTTCCTTCAAAAATTTGGCTGTGTCCACGTTGCGCTTCGGGGCGTTTCCTGTCGCGTGCGCTAGGCCTACCCACACAAGTGAGGTATCATTTTTATCGGGAGACGTGGGGGAACGCTGGGTGGAAGGAAATTTGTGGCTCCTCTCAGATTCCAGAACTTTCTGCCACAGAAATGTGAGGAACATGTGTTTTTTTAGCCAAATTTTGAGGTTTGCAAAGGATTCTGGGTAACAGAACCTAGTCCGAGCCACACAAGTCACCCCATCTTGGATTCCCCTAGGTCTCTAGTTTTCAGAAATGCACAGGTTTGGTAGGTTTCCCTAGGTGGCGGCTGAGCTACCGGCCAAAATCTACAGGTAGGCACTTTGCAAAAAACACCTCTGTTTTCCTTCAAAAATTTGGCTGTGTCCACGTTGCGCTTTGGGGTGTTTCCTGTCGCGGGCGCTAGGCCTACCCACACAAGTGAGGTATCATTTTTATCAGGAGACGTGGGGGAACGCTGGGTGGAAGGAATTTTGTGGCTCCTCTCAGATTCCAGAACTTTCTGCCACAGAAATGTGAGGAACATGTGTTTTTTTAGCCAAATTTTTAGGTTTGCAAAGGATTCTGGGTAACAGAACCTGGTCCGAGCCACACAAGTCACCCCATCTTGGATTCCCCTAGGTCTCTAGTTTTCAGAAATGCACAGGTTTGGTAGGTTTCCCTAGGTGGAGGCTGAGCTACAGGCCAAAATCTACAGGTAGGCACTTTGCAAAAAACACCTCTGTTTTCCTTCAAAAATTTGGCTGTGTCCACGTTGCGCTTTGGGGCGTTTCCTGTCGCGGGCGCTAGGCCTACCCACACAAGTGAGGTATCATTTTTATCGGGAGACGTGGGGGAACGCTGGGTGGAAGGAATTTTGTGGCTCCTCTCAGATTCCAGAACTTTCTGCCACAGAAATGTGAGGAACATGTGTTTTTTTAGCCAAATTTTTAGGTTTGCGAAGGATTCTGGGTAACAGAACCTGGTCCGAGCCACACAAGTCACCCCATCTTGGATTCCCCTAGGTCTCTAGTTTTCAGAAATGCACAGGTTTGGTAGGTTTCCCTAGGTGGAGGCTGAGCTACAGGCCAAAATCTACAGGTAGGCACTTTGCAAAAAACACCTCTGTTTTCCTTCAAAAATTTGGCTGTGTCCACGTTGCGCTTTGGGGCGTTTCCTGTCGCGGGCGCTAGGCCTACCCACACAAGTGAGGTATCATTTTTATCGGGAGACGTGGGGGAACGCTGGGTGGAAGGAAATTTGTGGCTCCTCTCAGATTCCAGAACTTTCTGCCACAGAAATATGAGGAACATGTGTTTTTTTAGCCAAATTTTGAGGTTTGCAAAGGATTCTGGGTAACAGAACCTGGTCCGAGCCACACAAGTCACCCCATCTTGGATTCCCTTAGGTCTCTAGTTTTCAGAAATGCACAGGTTTGGTAGGTTTCCCTAGGTGGCGGCTGAGCTACAGGCCAAAATCTACAGGTAAGCACTTTGCAAAAAACACCCCTGTTTTCCTTCAAAAATTTGGCTGTGTCCACGTTGCGCTTTGGGGTGTTTCCTGTCGCGGGCGCTAGGCCTACCCACACAAGTGAGGTATCATTTTTATCGGGAGACATGGGGGAACGCTTGGTGGAAGGAAATTTGTGGCTCCTCTCAGATTCCAGAACTTTCTGCCACAGAAATGTGAGGAACATGTGTTTTTTTAGCCAAATTTTGAGGTTTGCAAAGGATTCTGGGTAACAGAACCTGGTCCGAGCCACACAAGTCACCCCATCTTGGATTCCCCTAGGTCTCTAGTTTTCAGAAATGCACAGGTTTGGTAGGTTTCCCTAGGTGGAGGCTGAGCTACAGGCCAAAATCTACAGGTAGGCACTTTGCAAAAAACACCTCTGTTTTCCTTAAAAAATTTGGCTGTGTCCACGTTGCGCTTCGGGGCGTTTCCTGTCGCGTGCGCTAGGCCTACCCACACAAGTGAGGTATCATTTTTATCGGGAGACGTGGGGGAACGCTGGGTGGAAGGAAATTTGTGGCTCCTCTCAGATTCCAGAACTTTCTGCCACAGAAATGTGAGGAACATGTGTTTTTTTAGCCAAATTTTGAGGTTTGCAAAGGATTCTGGGTAACAGAACCTAGTCCGAGCCACACAAGTCACCCCATCTTGGATTCCCCTAGGTCTCTAGTTTTCAGAAATGCACAGGTTTGGTAGGTTTCCCTAGGTGGCGGCTGAGCTACCGGCCAAAATCTACAGGTAGGCACTTTGCAAAAAACACCTCTGTTTTCCTTCAAAAATTTGGCTGTGTCCACGTTGCGCTTTGGGGTGTTTCCTGTCGCGGGCGCTAGGCCTACCCACACAAGTGAGGTATCATTTTTATCAGGAGACGTGGGGGAACGCTGGGTGGAAGGAATTTTGTGGCTCCTCTCAGATTCCAGAACTTTCTGCCACAGAAATGTGAGGAACATGTGTTTTTTTAGCCAAATTTTTAGGTTTGCAAAGGATTCTGGGTAACAGAACCTGGTCCGAGCCACATAAGTCACCCCATCTTGGATTCCCCTAGGTCTCTAGTTTTCAGAAATGCACAGGTTTGGTAGGTTTCCCTAGGTGGAGGCTGAGCTACAGGCCAAAATCTACAGGTAGGCACTTTGCAAAAAACACCTCTGTTTTCCTTCAAAAATTTGGCTGTGTCCACGTGGCGCTTTGGGGCGTTTCCTGTCGCGGGCGCTAGGCCTACCCACACAAGTGAGGTATCATTTTTATCGGGAGACGTGGGGGAACGCTGGGTGGAAGGAAATTTGTGGCTCCTCTCAGATTCCAGAACTTTCTGCCACAGAAATATGAGGAACATGTGTTTTTTTAGCCAAATTTTGAGGTTTGCAAAGGATTCTGGGTAACAGAACCTGGTCCGAGCCACACAAGTCACCCCATCTTGGATTCCCCTAGGTCTCTAGTTTTCAGAAATGCACAGGTTTGGTAGGTTTCCCTAGGTGGAGGCTGAGCTACAGGCCAAAATCTACAGGTAGGCACTTTGCAAAAAACACCTCTATTTTCCTTCAAAAATTTGGCTGTGTCCACGTTGCGCTTCGGGGCGTTTCCTGTCGCGTGCGCTAGGCCTACCCACACAAGTGAGGTATCATTTTTATCAGGAGACGTGGGGGAACGCTGGGTGGAAGGAAATTTGTGGCTCCTCTCAGATTCCAGAACTTTCTGCCACAGAAATGTGAGGAACATGTGTTTTTTTAGCCAAATTTTGAGGTTTGCAAAGGATTCTGGGTAACAGAACCTAGTCCGAGCCACACAAGTCACCCCATCTTGGATTCCCCTAGGTCTCTAGTTTTCAGAAATGCACAGGTTTGGTAGGTTTCCCTAGGTGGCGGCTGAGCTACCGGCCAAAATCTACAGGTAGGCACTTTGCAAAAAACACCTCTGTTTTCCTTCAAAAATTTGGCTGTGTCCACGTTGCGCTTTGGGGTGTTTCCTGTCGCGGGCGCTAGGCCTACCCACACAAGTGAGGTATCATTTTTATCAGGAGACGTGGGGGAACGCTGGGTGGAAGGAATTTTGTGGCTCCTCTCAGATTCCAGAACTTTCTGCCACAGAAATGTGAGGAACATGTGTTTTTTTAGCCAAATTTTTAGGTTTGCAAAGGATTCTGGGTAACAGAACCTGGTCCGAGCCACATAAGTCACCCCATCTTGGATTCCCCTAGGTCTCTAGTTTTCAGAAATGCACAGGTTTGGTAGGTTTCCCTAGGTGGAGGCTGAGCTACAGGCCAAAATCTACAGGTAGGCACTTTGCAAAAAACACCTCTGTTTTCCTTCAAAAATTTGGCTGTGTCCACGTGGCGCTTTGGGGCGTTTCCTGTCGCGGGCGCTAGGCCTACCCACACAAGTGAGGTATCATTTTTATCGGGAGACGTGGGGGAACGCTGGGTGGAAGGAAATTTGTGGCTCCTCTCAGATTCCAGAACTTTCTGCCACAGAAATATGAGGAACATGTGTTTTTTTAGCCAAATTTTGAGGTTTGCAAAGGATTCTGGGTAACAGAACCTGGTCCGAGCCACACAAGTCACCCCATCTTGGATTCCCCTAGGTCTCTAGTTTTCAGAAATGCACAGGTTTGGTAGGTTTCCCTAGGTGGAGGCTGAGCTACAGGCCAAAATCTACAGGTAGGCACTTTGCAAAAAACACCTCTATTTTCCTTCAAAAA
Organism: Pleurodeles waltl; assembly: GCF_031143425.1. Taxonomy (NCBI): domain Eukaryota; kingdom Metazoa; phylum Chordata; class Amphibia; order Caudata; family Salamandridae; genus Pleurodeles; species Pleurodeles waltl. Next base: position 889,373,374 of record NC_090439.1, on the reverse strand, counting down.
TTTGGCTGTGTCCACGTTGCGCTTTGGGGCGTTTCCTGTCGCGTGCGCTAGGCCTACCCACACAAGTGAGGTATCATTTTTATCGGGAGACGTGGGGGAACGCTGGTTGGAAGGAAATTTGTGGCTCCTCTCAGATTCCAGAACTTTCTGCCACAGAAATGTGAGGAACATGTGTTTTTTTAGCCAAATTTTTAGGTTTGCAAAGGATTCTGGGTAACAGAACCTGGTCCGAGCCACACAAGTCACCCCATCTTGGATTCCCCTAGGTCTCTAGTTTTCAGAAATGCACAGGTTTGGTAGGTTTCCCTAGGTGGAGGCTGAGCTACAGGCCAAAATCTACAGGTAGGCACTTTGCAAAAAACACCTCTGTTTTCCTTCAAAAATTTGGCTGTGTCCACGTTGCGCTTTGGGGCGTTTCCTGTCGCAGGCGCTAGGCCTACCCACACAAGTGAGGTATCATTTTTATCGGGAGACGTGGGGGAACGCTGGGTGGAAGGAAATTTGTGGCTCCTCTCAGATTCCAGAACTTTCTGCCACAGAAATATGAGGAACATGTGTTTTTTTAGCCAAATTTTGAGGTTTGCAAAGGATTCTGGGTAACAGAACCTGGTCCGAGCCACACAAGTCACCCCATCTTGGATTCCCCTAGGTCTCTAGTTTTCAGAAATGCACAGGTTTGGTAGGTTTCCCTAGGTGGCGGCTGAGCTACAGGCCAAAATCTACAGGTAGGCACTTTGCAAAAAACACCTCTGTTTTCCTTCAAAAATTTGGCTGTGCCCACTTTGCGCTTTGGGGCGTTTCCTGTCGCGGGCGCTAGGCCTACCCACACAAGTGAGGTATCATTTTTATCGGGAGACGTGGGGGAACGCTGGGTGGAAGGAAATTTGTGGCTTCTCTCAGATTCCAGAACTTTCTGCCACAGAAATGTGAGGAACATGTGTTTTTTTAGCCAAATTTTGAGGTTTGGAAAGGATTCTGGGTAACAGAACCTGGTCCGAGCCACACAAGTCACCCCATCTTGGATTCCCCTAGGTCTCTAGTTTTCAGAAATGCACAGGTTTGGTAGGTTTCCCTAGGTGGCGGCTGAGCTACAGGCCAAAATCTACAGGTAGGCACTTTGCAAAAAACACCTCTCTTTTCCTTCAAAAATGTGGCTGTGTCCACGTTGCGCTTTGGGGCGTTTCCTGTCGCGGGCGCTAGGCCTACCCACACAAGTGAGGTATCATTTTTATCGGGGGATGTGGGGGAACGCTGGGTGGAAGGAAATTTGTGGCTCCTCTCAGATTCCAGAACTTTCTGCCACAGAAATGTGAGGAACATGTGTTTTTTTAGCCAAATTTTGAGGTTTGCGAAGGATTCTGGGTAACAGAACCTGGTCCGAGCCACACAAGTCACCCCATCTTGGATTCCCCTAGGTCTCTAGTTTTCAGAAATGCACAGGTTTGGTAGGTTTCCCTAGGTGGCGGCTGAGCTACAGGCCAAAATCTACAGGTAGGCACTTTGCAAAAAACACCTCTGTTTTCCTTCAAAAATTTGGCTGTGTCCACGTTGCGCTTTGGGGCGTTTCCTGTCGCGGGCGCTAGGCCTACCCACACAAGTGAGGTATCATTTTTATCGGGAGACATGGGGGAACGCTGTGTGGAAGGAAATTTGTGGCTCCTCTCAGATTCCAGAACTTTCTGCCACAGAAATGTGAGGAACATGTGTTTTTTTAGCCACATTTTGAGGTTTGCAAAGGATTCTGGGTAACAGAACCTGGTCCGAGCCACACAAGTCACCCCATCTTAGATTCCCCTAGGTCTCTAGTTTTCAGAAAAGCACAGGTTTGGTAGGTTTCACTAGGTGGCGGCTGAGCTACAGGCCAAAATCTACAGGTAGGCACTTTGCAAAAAACACCTCTGTTTTCCTTCAAAAATTTGGCTGTGTCCACGTTGCGCTTTGGGGCGTTTCCTGTCGCGGGCGCTAGGCCTACCCACACAAGTGAGGCATCATTTTTATCGGGAGATGTGGGGGAACGCTGGGTGGAAGGAAATTTGTGGCTACTCTCAGATTCCAGAACTTTCTGCCACAGAAATGTGAGGAACATGTGTTTTTTTAGCCAAATTCTGAGGTTTGCAAAGGATTCTGGGTAACAGAACCTGGTCCGAGCCACACAAGTCACCCCATCTTGGATTCCCCTAGGTCTCTAGTTTTCAGAAATGCACAGGTTTGGTAGGTTTCCGTAGGTGGCGGCTGAGCTACAGGCCAAAATCTACAGGTAGGCACTTTGCAAAAAACACCTCTGTTTTCCTTCAAAAATTTGGCTGTGTCCACGTTGCGCTTTGGGGCGTTTCCTGTCGCGGGCGCTAGGCCTACCCACACAAGTGAGGCATCATTTTTATCGGGAGATGTGGGGGAACGCTGGGTGGAAGGAAATTTGTGGCTACTCTCAGATTCCAGAACTTTCTGCCACAGAAATGTGAGGAACATGTGTTTTTTTAGCCAAATTCTGAGGTTTGCAAAGGATTCTGGGTAACAGAACCTGGTCCGAGCCACACAAGTCACCCCATCTTGGATTCCCCTAGGTCTCTAGTTTTCAGAAATGCACAGGTTTGGTAGGTTTCCGTAGGTGGCGGCTGAGCTACAGGCCAAAATCTACAGGTAGGCACTTTGCAAAAAACACCTCTGTTTTCCTTCAAAAATTTGGCTGTGTCCACGTTGCGCTTTGGGGCGTTTCCTGTCGCGGGCGCTAGGCCTACCCACACAAGTGAGGTATCATTTTTATCGGGAGACGTGGGGGAACACTGGGTGGAAGGAATTTTGTGGCTCCTCTCAGATTCCAGAACTTTCTGCCACAGAAATGTGAGGAACATGTGCTTTTTTAGCCACATTTTTAGGTTTACAAAGGATTCTGGGTAACAGAACCTGGTCGGAGCCACACAAGTCACCCCATCTTGTATTCCTCTAGGTCTCTAGTTTTCAGAAATGCACAGGTTTGGTAGGTCTCCCTATGTGGAGGCTGAGCTACAGGCCAAAATCTACAGGTAGGCACTTTGCAAAAAACACCTCTGTTTTCCTTCAAAAATTTGGCTGTGTCCACGTTGCGCTTTGGGGCGTTTCCTGTCGCGGGCGCTAGGCCTACCCACACAAGTGAGGTATCATTTTTATCGGGGGACGTGGGGGAACGCTGGGTGGAAGGAAATTTGTGGCTCCTCTCAGATTCCAGAACTTTCTGCCACAGAAATGTGAGGAACATGTGTTTTTTTAGCCAAATTTTGAGGTTTGCGAAGGATTCTGGGTAACAGAACCTGGTCCGAGCCACACAAGTCACCCCATCTTGGATTCCCCTAGGTCTCTAGTTTTCAGAAATGCACAGGTTTGGTAGGTTTCCCTAGGTGGCGGCTGAGCTACAGGCCAAAATCTACAGGTAGGCACTTTGCAAAAAACACCTCTGTTTTCCTTCAAAAATTTGGCTGTGTCCACGTTGCGCTTTGGGGCGTTTCCTGTCGCGGGCGCTAGGCCTACCCACACAAGTGAGGTATCATTTTTATCGGGAGACATGGGGGAACGCTGGGTGGAAGGAAATTTGTGGCTCCTCTCAGATTCCAGAACTTTCTGCCACAGAAATGTGAGGAACATGTGTTTTTTTAGCCACATTTTGAGGTTTGCAAAGGATTCTGGGTAACAGAACCTGGTCCGAGCCACACAAGTCACCCCATCTTAGATTCCCCTAGGTCTCTAGTTTTCAGAAATGCACAGGTTTGGTAGGTTTCCCTAGGTGGCGGCTGAGCTACAGGCCAAAATCTACAGGTAGGCACTTTGCAAAAAACACCTCTGTTTTCCTTCAAAAATTTGGCTGTGTCCACGTTGCGCTTTGGGGCGTTTCCTGTCGCGGGTGCTAGGCCTACCCACACAAGTGAGGCATCATTTTTATCGGGAGATGTGGGGGAACGCTGGGTGGAAGGAAATTTGTGGCTACTCTCAGATTCCAGAACTTTCTGCCACAGAAATGTGAGGAACATGTGTTTTTTTAGCCAAATTCTGAGGTTTGCAAAGGATTCTGGGTAACAGAACCTGGTCCGAGCCACACAAGTCACCCCATCTTGGATTCCCCTAGGTCTCTAGTTTTCAGAAATGCACAGGTTTGGTAGGTTTCCGTAGGTGGCGGCTGAGCTACAGGCCAAAATCTACAGGTAGGCACTTTGCAAAAAACACCTCTGTTTTCCTTCAAAAATTTGGCTGTGTCCACGTTGCGCTTTGGGGCGTTTCCTGTCGCGGGCGCTAGGCCTACCCACACAAGTGAGGTATCATTTTTATCGGGAGACGTGGGGGAACACTGGGTGGAAGGAATTTTGTGGCTCCTCTCAGATTCCAGAACTTTCTGCCACAGAAATGTGAGGAACATGTGTTTTTTTAGCCAAATTTTTAGGTTTACAAAGGATTCTGGGTAACAGAACCTGGTCGGAGCCACACAAGTCACCCCATCTTGTATTCCTCTAGGTCTCTAGTTTTCAGAAATGCACAGGTTTGGTAGGTCTCCCTATGTGGAGGCTGAGCTACAGGCCAAAATCTACAGGTAGGCACTTTGCAAAAAACACCTCTCTTTTCCTTCAAAAATTTGGCTGTGTCCACGTTGCGCTTTGGGGCGTTTCCTGTCGCGGGCGCTAGGCCTACCCACACAAGTGAGGTATCATTTTTATCGGGAGACGTGGGGGAACGCTGGGTGGAAGGAAATTTGTGGCTCCTCTCAGATTCCAGAACTTTCTGCCACAGAAATATGAGGAACATGTGTTTTTTTAGCCAAATTTTGAGGTTTGGAAAGGATTCTGGGTAACAGAACCTGGTCCGAGCCACACAAGTCACCCCATCTTGGATTCCCCTAGGTCTCTAGTTTTCAGAAATGCACAGGTTTGGTAGGTTTCCCTAGGTGGCGGCGGAGCTACAGGCCAAAATCTACAGGTAAGCACTTTGCAAAAAACACCTCTGTTTTCCTTCAAAAATTTGGCTGTGTCCACGTTGCGCTTTGGGGCGTTTCCTGTCGCGTGCGCTAGGCCTACCCACACAAGTGAGGTATAATTTTTATCGGGAGACGTGGGGGAACGCTGAGTGGAAGGAAATTTGTGGCTCCTCTCAGATTCCAGAACTTTCTGCCACAGAAATGTGAGGAACATGTGTTTTTTTAGCCAAATTTTGAGGTTTGCAAAGGATTCTGGGTAACAGAACCTGGTCCGAGCCACACAAGTCACCCCATCTTGGATTCCCCTAGGTGTCTAGTTTTCAGAAATGCACAGGTTTGGTAGGTTTCCCTAGGTGGCGGCTGAGCTACCGGCCAAAATCTACAGGTAGGCACTTTGCAAAAAACACCTCTGTTTTCCTTCAAAAATTTGGCTGTGTCCACGTTGCGCTTTGGGGCGTTTCCTGTCGCGGGCGCTAGGCCTACCCACACAAGTGAGGTATCATTTTTATCGGGAGACGTGGGGGAACGCTGGGTGGAAGGAAATTTGTGGCTCCTCTCAGATTCCAGAACTTTCTGCCACAGAAATGTGAGGAACATGTGTTTTTTTAGCCAAATTTTGAGGTTTGGAAAGGATTCTGGGTAACAGAACCTGGTCCGAGCCACACAAGTCACCCCATCTTGGATTCCCCTAGGTCTCTAGTTTTCAGAAATGCACAGGTTTGGTAGGTTTCCCTAGGTGGCGGCTGAGCTACAGGCCAAAATCTACAGGTAGGCACTTTGCAAAAAACACCTCTGTTTTCCTTCAAAAATTTGGCTGTGTCCACGTTGCGATTTGGGGCGTTTCCTGTCGCGTGCGCTAGGCCTACCCACACAAGTGAGGTATCATTTTTATCGGGAGACGTGGGGGAACGCTGGGTGGAAGGAAATTTGTGGCTCCTCTCAGATTCCAGAACTTTCTGCCACAGAAATGTGAGGAACATGTGTTTTTTTAGCCAAATTTTGAGGTTTGCAAAGGATTCTGGGTAACAGAACCTGGTCCGAGCCACACAAGTCACCCCATCTTGGATTCCCCTAGGTGTCTAGTTTTCAGAAATGCACAGGTTTGGTAGGTTTCCCTAGGTGGCGGCTGAGCTACCGGCCAAAATCTACAGGTAGGCACTTTGCAAAAAACACCTCTGTTTTCCTTCAAAAATGTGGCTGTGTCCACGTTGCGCTTTGGGGCGTTTCCTGTCGCGGGCGCTAGGCCTACCCACACAAGTGAGGTATCATTTTTATCGGGAGATGTGGGGGAACGCTGGGTGGAAGGAATTTTGTGTCTCCTCTCAGATTCCAGAACTTTCTGCCACAGAAATGTGAGGAACATGTGTTTTTTTAGCCAAATTTTGAGGTTTGCAAAGGATTCTGGGTAACAGAACCTGGTCCGAGCCACACAAGTCACCCCATCTTGGATTCCCCTAGGTCTCTAGTTTTCAGAAATGCACAGGTTTGGTAGGTTTCCCTAGGTGGCGGCTGAGCTACAGGCCAAAATCTACAGGTAAGCACTTTGCAAAAAACACCTCTGTTTTCCTTAAAAAATTTGGCTGTGTCCACGTTGCGCTTTGGGGCGTTTCCTGTCGCGGGCGCTAGGCCTACCCACACAAGTGAGGTATCATTTTTATCGGGAGACGTGGGGGAACGCTTGGTGGAAGGAAATTTGTGGCTCCTCTCAGATTCCAGAACTTTCTGCCACAGAAATGTGAGGAACATGTGTTTTTTTAGCCAAATTTTGAGGTTTGCAAAGGATTCTGGGTAACAGAACCTGGTCCGAGCCACACAAGTCACCCCATCTTGGATTCCCCTAGGTCTCTAGTTTTCAGAAATGCACAGGTTTGGTAGGTTTCCCTAGGTGGCGGCTGAGCTACCGGCCAAAATCTACAGGTAGGCACTTTGCAAAAAACACCTCTGTTTTCCTTCAAAAATTTGGCTGTGTCCACGTTGCGCTTTGGGGCGTTTATTGTCGCGGGCGCTAGGCCTACCCACACAAGTGAGGTATCATTTTTATCGGGAGACGTGGGGGAACGCTGGGTGGAAGGAAATTTGTGGCTCCTCTCAGATTCCAGAACTTTCTGCCACAGAAATGTGAGGAACATGTGTTTTTTTAGCCAAATTTTGAGGTTTGCAAAGGTTTCTGGGTAACAGAACCTAGTCCGGGCCACACAAGTCACCCCATCTTGGATTCCCCTAGGTCTCTAGTTTTCAGAAATGCACAGGTTTGGTAGGTTTCCCTAGGTGGCGGCTGAGCTACCGGCCAAAATCTACAGGTAGGCACTTTGCAAAAAACACCTCTGTTTTCCTTCAAAAATTTGGCTGTGTCCACGTTGCGCTTTGGGGCGTTTCCTGTCGCGGGCGCTAGGCCTACCCACACAAGTGAGGTATCATTTTTATCGGGAGACGTGGGGGAACGCTGGGTGGAAGGAAATTTGTGGCTCCTCTCAGATTCCAGAACTTTCTGCCACAGAAATGTGAGGAACATGTGTTTTTTTAGCCAAATTTTGAGGTTTGCAAAGGATTCTGGGTAACAGAACCTGGTCCGAGCCACACAAGTCACCCCATCTTGGATTCCCCTAGGTCTCTAGTTTTCAGAAATGCACAGGTTTGGTAGGTTTCCCTAGGTGGCGGCTGAGCTACAGGCCAAAATCTACAGGTAAGCACTTTGCAAAAAACACCTCTGTTTTCCTTCAAAAATTTGGCTGTGTCCACGTTGCGCTTTGGGGCGTTTCCTGTCGCGGGCGCTAGGCCTACCCACACAAGTGAGGTATCATTTTTATCGGGAGACGTGGGGGAACGCTTGGTGGAAGGAAATTTGTGGCTCCTCTCAGATTCCAGAACTTTCTGCCACAGAAATGTGAGGAACATGTGTTTTTTTAGCCAAATTTTGAGGTTTGCAAAGGATTCTGGGTAACAGAACCTGGTCCGAGCCACACAAGTCACCCCATCTTGGATTCCCCTAGGTCTCTAGTTTTCAGAAATGCACAGGTTTGGTAGGTTTCCCTAGGTGGCGGCTGAGCTACCGGCCAAAATCTACAGGTAGGCACTTTGCAAAAAACACCTCTGTTTTCCTTCAAAAATTTGGCTGTGTCCACGTTGCGCTTTGGGGCGTTTCCTGTCGCGGGCGCTAGGCCTACCCACACAAGTGAGGTATCATTTTTATCGGGAGACGTGGGGGAACGCTGGGTGGAAGGAAATTTGTGGCTCCTCTCAGATTCCAGAACTTTCTGCCACAGAAATGTGAGGAACATGTGTTTTTTTAGCCAAATTTTGAGGTTTGCAAAGGTTTCTGGGTAACAGAACCTAGTGCGGGCCACACAAGTCACCCCATCTTGGATTCCCCTAGGTCTCTAGTTTTCAGAAATGCACAGGTTTGGTAGGTTTCCCTAGGTGGCGGCTGAGCTACCGGGCAAAATCTACAGGTAGGCACTTTGCAAAAAACACCTCTGTTTTCCTTCAAAAATTTGGCTGTGTCCACGTTGCGCTTTGGGGCGTTTCCTGTCGCGGGCGCTAGGCCTACCCACACAAGTGAGGTATCATTTTTATCGGGAGACGTGGGGGAACGCTGGGTGGAAGGAAATTTGTGGCTCCTCTCAGATTCCAGAACTTTCTGCCACAGAAATGTGAGGAACATGTGTTTTTTTAGCCAAATTTTGAGGTTTGCAAAGGATTCTGGGTAACAGAACCTGGTCCGAGCCACACAAGTCACCCCATCTTGGATTCCCCTAGGTCTCTAGTTTTCAGAAATGCACAGGTTTGGTAGGTTTCCCTAGGTGGCGGCTGAGCTACAGGCCAAAATCTACAGGTAAGCACTTTGCAAAAAACACCTCTGTTTTCCTTCAAAAATTTGGCTGTGTCCACGTTGCGCTTTGGGGCGTTTCCTGTCGCGGGCGCTAGGCCTACCCACACAAGTGAGGTATCATTTTTATCGGGAGACGTGGGGGAACGCTTGGTGGAAGGAAATTTGTGGCTCCTCTCAGATTCCAGAACTTTCTGCCACAGAAATGTGAGGAACATGTGTTTTTTTAGCCAAATTTTGAGGTTTGCAAAGGATTCTGGGTAACAGAACCTGGTCCGAGCCACACAAGTCACCCCATCTTGGATTCCCCTAGGTCTCTAGTTTTCAGAAATGCACAGGTTTGGTAGGTTTCCCTAGGTGGCGGCTGAGCTACCGGCCAAAATCTACAGGTAGGCACTTTGCAAAAAACACCTCTGTTTTCCTTCAAAAATTTGGCTGTGTCCACGTTGCGCTTTGGGGCGTTTCCTGTCGCGGGCGCTAGGCCTACCCACACAAGTGAGGTATCATTTTTATCGGGAGACGTGGGGGAACGCTGGGTGGAAGGAAATTTGTGGCTCCTCTCAGATTCCAGAACTTTCTGCCACAGAAATGTGAGGAACATGTGTTTTTTTAGCCAAATTTTGAGGTTTGCAAAGGTTTCTGGGTAACAGAACCTAGTGCGGGCCACACAAGTCACCCCATCTTGGATTCCCCTAGGTCTCTAGTTTTCAGAAATGCACAGGTTTGGTAGGTTTCCCTAGGTGGCGGCTGAGCTACCGGCCAAAATCTACAGGTAGGCACTTTGCAAAAAACACCTCTGTTTTCCTTCAAAAATTTGGCTGTGTCCACGTTGCGCTTTGGGGCGTTTCCTGTCGCGGGCGCTAGGCCTACCCACACAAGTGAGGTATCATTTTTATCGGGAGACGTGGGGGAACGCTGGGTGGAAGGAAATTTGTGGCTCCTCTCAGATTCCAGAACTTTCTGCCACAGAAATGTGAGGAACATGTGTTTTTTTAGCCAAATTTTGAGGTTTGCAAAGGATTCTGGGTAACAGAACCTGGTCCGAGCCACACAAGTCACCCCATCTTGGATTCCCCTAGGTCTCTAGTTTTCAGAAATGCACAGGTTTGGTAGGTTTCCCTAGGTGGCGGCTGAGCTACCGGCCAAAATCTACAGGTAGGCACTTTGCAAAAAACACCTCTGTTTTCCTTCAAAAATTTGGCTGTGTCCACGTTGCGCTTTGGGGCGTTTCCTGTCGCGGGCGCTAGGCCTACCCACACAAGTGAGGTATCATTTTTATCGGGAGACGTGGGGGAACGCTGGGTGGAAGGAAATTTGTGGCTCCTCTCAGATTCCAGAACTTTCTGCCACAGAAATGTGAGGAACATGTGTTTTTTTAGCCAAATTTTGAGGTTTGCAAAGGTTTCTGGGTAACAGAACCTAGTCCGGGCCACACAAGTCACCCCATCTTGGATTCCCCTAGGTCTCTAGTTTTCAGAAATGCACAGGTTTGGTAGGTTTCCCTAGGTGGCGGCTGAGCTACCGGCCAAAATCTACAGGTAGGCACTTTGCAAAAAACACCTCTGTTTTCCTTCAAAAATTTGGCTGTGTCCACGTTGCGCTTTGGGGCGTTTCCTGTCGGGGGCGCTAGGCCTACCCACACAAGTGAGGTATCATTTTTATCGGGAGACGTGGGGGAACGCTGGGTGGAAGGAAATTTGTGGCTCCTCTCAGATTCCAGAACTTTCTGCCACAGAAATGTGAGGAACATGTGTTTTTTTTGCCACATTTTGAGGTTTGCAAAGGATTCTGGGTAACAGAACCTGGTCCGAGCCACACAAGTCACCCCATCTTAGATTCCCCTAGGTCTCTAGTTTTCAGAAATGCACAGGTTTGGTAGGTCTCCCTATGTGGAGGCTGAGCTACAGGCCAAAATCTACAGGTAGGCACTTTGCAAAAAACACCTCTGTTTTCCTTCAAAAATTTGGCTGTGTCCACGTTGCGCTTTGGGGCGTTTCCTGTCGCGTGCGCTAGGCCTACCCACACAAGTGAGGTATCATTTTTATCAGGAGACGTGGGGGAACGCTGGGTGGAAGGAAATTTGTGGCTCCTCTCAGATTCGAGAACTTTCTGCCACAGAAATGTGAGGAACATGTGTTTTTTTAGCCAAATTTTGAGGTTTGGAAAGGATTCTGGGTAACAGAACCTGGTCCGAGCCACACAAGTCACCCCATCTTGGATTCCCCTAGGTCTCTAGTTTTCAGAAATGCACAGGTTTGGTAGGTTTCCCTAGGTGGCGGCTGAGCTACAGGCCAAAATCTACAGGTAGGCACTTTGCAAAAAACACCTCTGTTTTCCTTCAAAAATTTGGCTGTGTCCACGTTGCGCTTTGGGGCGTTTCCTGTCGCGGGCGCTAGGCCTACCCACACAAGTGAGGTATCATTTTTATCGGGAGACGTGGGGGAACACTTGGTGGAAGGAAATTTGTGGCTCCTCTCAGATTCCAGAACTTTCTGCCACAGAAATGTGAGGAACATGTGTTTTTTTAGCCAAATTTTGAGGTTTGCAAAGGATTCTGGGTAACAGAACCTGGTCCGAGCCACACAAGTCACCCCATCTTGGATTCCCCTAGGTGTCTAGTTTTCAGCAATGCACAGGTTTGATAGGTTTCCCTAGGTGGCGGCTGAGCTACCGGCCAAAATCTACAGGTAGGCACTTTGCAAAAAACACCTCTGTTTTCCTTCAAAAATTTGTCTGTGTCCACGTTGCGCTTTGGGGCGTTTCCTGTCGCGGGCGCTAGGCCTACCCACACAAGTGAGGTATCATTTTTATCGGGAGACGTGGGGGAACGCTGGGTGGAAGGAAATTTGTGGCTCCCCTCAGATTCCAGAACTTTCTGCCACAGAAATGTGAGGAACATGTGTTTTTTTAGCCAAATTTTGAGGTTTGCAAAGGATTCTGGGTAACAGAACCTGGTCCGAGTCACACAAGTCACCCCATCTTGGATTCCCCTAGGTGTCTTGTTTTCAGAAATGCACAGGTTTGGTAGGTTTCCCTAGGTGGCGGCTGAGCTACCGGCCAAAATCTACAGGTAGGCACTTTGCAAAAAACACCTCTGTTTTCCTTCAAAAATTTGGCTGTGTCCACGTTGCGCTTTGGGGCGTTTCCTGTCGCGGGCGCTAGGCCTACCCACACAAGTGAGGTATCATTTTTATCGGGAGACGTGGGGGAACGCTGGGTGGAAGGAATTTTGTGGCTCCTCTCAGATTCCAGAACTTTCTGCCACAGAAATGTGAGGAACATGTGTTTTTTTAGCCAAATTTTTAGGTTTGCAAAGGATTCTGGGTAACAGAACCTGGTCCGAGCCACACAAGTCACCCCATCTTGGATTCCCCTAGGTCTCTAGTTTTCAGAAATGCACAGGTTTGGTAGGTTTCCCTAGGTGGAGGCTGAGCTACAGGCCAAAATCTACAGGTAGGCACTTTGCAAAAAACACCTCTGTTTTCCTTCAAAAATTTGGCTGTGTCCACGTTGCGCTTTGGGGCGTTTCCTGTCGCGGGCGCTAGGCCTACCCACACAAGTGAGGTATCATTTTTATCGGGAGACGTGGGGGAACGCTGGGTGGAAGGAAATTTGTGGCTCCTCTCAGATTCCAGAACTTTCTGCCACAGAAATGTGAGGAACATGTGTTTTTTTAGCCAAATTTTGAGGTTTGCAAAGGATTCTGGGTAACAGAACCTGGTCCGAGCCACACAAGTCACCCCATCTTGGATTCCCCTAGGTCTCTAGTTTTCAGAAATGCACAGGTTTGGTAGGTTTCCCTAGGTGGCGGCTGAGCTACAGGCCAAAATCTACAGGTAAGCACTTTGCAAAAAACACCTCTGTTTTCCTTCAAAAATTTGCCTATGTCCACGTTGCGCTTTGGGGCGTTTCCTGTCGCGGGCGCTAGGCCTACCCACACAAGTGAGGTATCATTTTTATCGGGAGACATGGGGGAACGCTTGGTGGAAGGAAATTTGTGGCTCCTCTCAGATTCCAGAACTTTCTGCCACAGAAATGTGAGGAACATGTGTTTTTTTAGCCAAATTTTGAGGTTTGCAAAGGATTCTGGGTAACAGAACCTGGTCCGAGCCACACAAGTCACCCCATCTTGGATTCCCCTAGGTCTCTAGTTTTCAGAAATGCACAGGTTTGGTAGGTTTCCCTAGGTGGCGGCTGAGCTACAGGCCAAAATCTACAGGTAGGCACTTTGCAAAAAACACCTCTGTTTTCCTTCAAAAATTTGGCTGTGTCCACGTTGCGCTTTGGGGCGTTTCCTGTCGCGGGCGCTAGGCCTACCCACACAAGTGAGGTATAATTTTTATCGGGAGACGTGGGGGAACGCTGGGTGGAAGGAATTTTGTGGCTCCTCTCAGATTCCAGAACTTTCTGCCACAGAAATGTGAGGAACATGTGTTTTTTTAGCCAAATTTTTAGGTTTGCAAAGGATTCTGGGTAACAGAACCTGGTCCGAGCCACACAAGTCACCCCATCTTGGATTCCCCTAGGTCTCTAGTTTTCAGAAATGCACAGGTTTGGCAGATCTCCCTATGTGGAGGCTGAGCTACAGGCCAAAATCTACAGGTAGGCACTTTGCAAAAAACACCTCTGTTTTCCTTCAAAAATTTGGCTGTGTCCACGTTGCGCTTTGGGGCGTTTCCTGTCGCGGGCGCTAGGCCTACCCACACAAGTGAGGTATCATTTTTATCAGGAGACGTGGGGGAACGCTGGGTGGAAGGAAATTTGTGGCTCCTCTCAGATTCGAGAACTTTCTGCCACAGAAATGTGAGGAACATGTGTTTTTTTAGCCAAATTTTGAGGTTTGGAAAGGATTCTGGGTAACAGAACCTGGTCCGAGCCACACAAGTCACCCCATCTTGGATTCCCCTAGGTCTCTAGTTTTCAGAAATGCACAGGTTTGGTAGGTTTCCCTAGGTGGTGGCTGAGCTACAGGCCAAAATCTACAGGTAGGCACTTTGCAAAAAACACCTCTGTTTTCCTTCAAAAATTTGGCTGTGTCCATGTTGCGCTTTGGGGCGTTTCCTGTCGCGGGCGCCAGGCCTACCCACACAAGTGAGGTATCATTTTTATCGGGAGACGTGGGGGAACGCTTGGTGGAACGAAATTTGTGGCTCCTCTCAGATTCCAGAACTTTCTGCCACAGAAATGTGAGGAACATGTGTTTTTTTAGCCAAATTTTGAGGTTTGCAAAGGATTCTGGGTAACAGAACCTGGTCCGAGCCACACAAGTCACCCCATCTTGGATTCCCCTAGGTCTCTAGTTTTCAGAAATGCACAGGTTTGGTAGGTTTCCCTAGGTGGCGGCTGAGCTACAGGCCAAAATCTACAGGTAGGCACTTTGCAAAAAACACCTCTGTTTTCCTTCAAAAATGTGGCTGTGTCCACGTTTCGCTTTGGGGCGTTTCCTGTCGCGTGCGCTAGGCCTACCCACACAAGTGAGGTATCATTTTTATCGGGAGACGTGAGGGAACGCTGGGTGGAAGGAAATTTGTGGCTCCTCTCAGATTCCAGAACTTTCTGCCACAGAAATGTGAGGAACATGTGTTTTTTTACCCAAATTTTGAGGTTTGCAAAGGATTCTGGGTAACAGAACCTGGTCCGAGCCACACAAGTCACCCCATCTTGGATTCCCCTAGGTCTCTAGTTTTCAGAAATGCACAGGTTTGGTAGGTTTCCCTAGGTGGAGGCTGAGCTACAGGCCAAAATCTACAGGTAGGCACTTTGCAAAAAACACCTCTGTTTTCCTTCAAAAATTTGGCTGTGTCCACGTTGCGCTTTGGGGCGTTTCCTGTCGCGGGCGCTAGGCCTACCCACACAAGTGAGGTATCATTTTTATCGGGAGACGTGGGGGAACGCTGGGTGGAAGGAAATTTGTGGCTCCTCTCAGATTCCAGAACTTTCTGCCACAGAAATATGAGGAACATGTGTTTTTTTAGCCAAATTTTGAGGTTTGCAAAGGATTCTGGGTAACAGAACCTGGTCCGAGCCACACAAGTCACCCCATCTTGGATTCCCCTAGGTCTCTAGTTTTCAGAAATGCACAGGTTTGGTAGGTTTCCCTAGGTGGCGGCTGAGCTACAGGCCAAAATCTACAGGTAAGCACTTTGCAAAAAACACCCCTGTTTTCCTTCAAAAATTTGGCTGTGTCCACGTTGCGCTTTGGGGTGTTTCCTGTCGCGGGCGCTAGGCCTACCCACACAAGTGAGGTATCATTTTTATCGGGAGACATGGGGGAACGCTTGGTGGAAGGAAATTTGTGGCTCCTCTCAGATTCCAGAACTTTCTGCCACAGAAATGTGAGGAACATGTGTTTTTTTAGCCAAATTTTGAGGTTTGCAAAGGATTCTGGGTAACAGAACCTGGTCCGAGCCACACAAGTCACCCCATCTTGGATTCCCCTAGGTCTCTAGTTTTCAGAAATGCACAGGTTTGGTAGGTTTCCCTAGGTGGAGGCTGAGCTACAGGCCAAAATCTACAGGTAGGCACTTTGCAAAAAACACCTCTGTTTTCCTTCAAAAATTTGGCTGTGTCCACGTTGCGCTTTGGGGTGTTTCCTGTCGCGGGCGCTAGGCCTACCCACACAAGTGAGGTATCATTTTTATCAGGAGACGTGGGGGAACGCTGGGTGGAAGGAATTTTGTGGCTCCTCTCAGATTCCAGAACTTTCTGCCACAGAAATGTGAGGAACATGTGTTTTTTTAGCCAAATTTTTAGGTTTGCAAAGGATTCTGGGTAACAGAACCTGGTCCGAGCCACACAAGTCACCCCATCTTGGATTCCCCTAGGTCTCTAGTTTTCAGAAATGCACAGGTTTGGTAGGTTTCCCTAGGTGGAGGCTGAGCTACAGGCCAAAATCTACAGGTAGGCACTTTGCAAAAAACACCTCTTTTTTCCTTCAAAAATTTGGCTGTGTCCACGTGGCGCTTTGGGGCGTTTCCTGTCGCGGGCGCTAGGCCTACCCACACAAGTGAGGTATCATTTTTATCGGGAGACGTGGGGGAACGCTGGGTGGAAGGAAATTTGTGGCTCCTCTCAGATTCCAGAACTTTCTGCCACAGAAATATGAGGAACATGTGTTTTTTTAGCCAAATTTTGAGGTTTGCAAAGGATTCTGGGTAACAGAACCTGGTCCGAGCCACACAAGTCACCCCATCTTGGATTCCCCTAGGTCTCTAGTTTTCAGAAATGCACAGGTTTGGTAGGTTTCCCTAGGTGGCGGCTGAGCTACAGGCCAAAATCTACAGGTAAGCACTTTGCAAAAAACACCCCTGTTTTCCTTCAAAAATTTGGCTGTGTCCACGTTGCGCTTTGGGGTGTTTCCTGTCGCGGGCGCTAGGCCTACCCACACAAGTGAGGTATCATTTTTATCGGGAGACATGGGGGAACGCTTGGTGGAAGGAAATTTGTGGCTCCTCTCAGATTCCAGAACTTTCTGCCACAGAAATGTGAGGAACATGTGTTTTTTTAGCCAAATTTGGAGGTTTGCAAAGGATTCTGGGTAACAGAACCTGGTCCGAGCCACACAAGTCACCCCATCTTGGATTCCCCTAGGTCTCTAGTTTTCAGAAATGCACAGGTTTGGTAGGTTTCCCTAGGTGGAGGCTGAGCTACAGGCCAAAATCTACAGGTAGGCACTTTGCAAAAAACACCTCTATTTTCCTTCAAAAATTTGGCTGTGTCCACGTTGCGCTTTGGGGCGTTTCCTGTCGCGTGCGCTAGGCCTACCCACACAAGTGAGGTATCATTTTTATCGGGAGACGTGGGGGAACGCTGGTTGGAAGGAAATTTGTGGCTCCTCTCAGATTCCAGAACTTTCTGCCACAGAAATGTGAGGAACATGTGTTTTTTTAGCCAAATTTTTAGGTTTGCAAAGGATTCTGGGTAACAGAACCTGGTCCGAGCCACACAAGTCACCCCATCTTGGATTCCCCTAGGTCTCTAGTTTTCAGAAATGCACAGGTTTGGTAGGTTTCCCTAGGTGGAGGCTGAGCTACAGGCCAAAATCTACAGGTAGGCACTTTGCAAAAAACACCTCTGTTTTCCTTCAAAAATTTGGCTGTGTCCACGTTGCGCTTTGGGGCGTTTCCTGTCGCGGGCGCTAGGCCTACCCACACAAGTGAGGTATCATTTTTATCGGGAGACGTGGGGGAACACTGGGTGGAAGGAATTTTGTGGCTCCTCTCAGATTCCAGAACTTTCTGCCACAGAAATGTGAGGAACATGTGTTTTTTTAGCCAAATTTTTAGGTTTACAAAGGATTCTGGGTAACAGAACCTGGTCGGAGCCACACAAGTCACCCCATCTTGTATTCCTCTAGCTCTCTAGTTTTCAGAAATGCACAGGTTTGGTAGGTCTCCCTATGTGGAGGCTGAGCTACAGGCCAAAATCTACAGGTAGGCACTTTGCAAAAAACACCTCTCTTTTCCTTCAAAAATTTGGCTGTGTCCACGTTGCGCTTTGGGGCGTTTCCTGTCGCGGGCGCTAGGCCTACCCACACAAGTGAGGTATCATTTTTATCGGGAGACGTGGGGGAACGCTGGGTGGAAGGAAATTTGTGGCTCCTCTCAGATTCCAGAACTTTCTGCCACAGAAATGTGAGGAACATGTGTTTTTTTAGCCAAATTTTGAGGTTTGGAAAGGATTCTGGGTAACAGAACCTGGTCCGAGCCACACAAGTCACCTCATCTTGGATTCCCCTAGGTCTCTAGTTTTCAGAAATGCACAGGTTTGGTAGGTTTCCCTAGGTGGCGGCTGAGCTACCGGCCAAAATCTACAGGTAGGCACTTTGCAAAAAACACCTCTGTTTTCCTTAAAAAATTTGGCTGTGTCCATGTTGCGCTTTGGGGCGTTTCCTGTCGCGGGCGCTAGGCCTACCCACACAAGTGAGGTATCATTTTTATCGGGAGACGTGGGGGAACGCTGGGTGGAAGGAATTTTGTGGCTCCTCTCAGATTCCAGAACTTTCTGCCACAGAAATGTGAGGAACATGTGTTTTTTTAGCCAAATTTTTAGGTTTGCAAAGGATTCTGGGTAACAGAACCTGGTCCGAGCCACACAAGTCACCCCATCTTGGATTCCCCTAGGTCTCTAGTTTTCAGAAATGCACAGGTTTGGTAGGTCTCCCTATGTGGAGGCTGAGCTACAGGCCAAAATCTACAGGTAGGCACTTTGCAAAAAACACCTCTGTTTTCCTTCAAAAATTTGGCTGTGTCCACGTTGCGCTTTGGGGCGTTTCCTGTCGCGGGCGCTAGGCCTACCCACACAAGTGAGGTATCATTTTTATCAGGAGACGTGGGGGAACGCTGGGTGGAAGGAAATTTGTGGCTCCTCTCAGATTCGAGAACTTTCTGCCACAGAAATGTGAGGAACATGTGTTTTTTTAGCCAAATTTTGAGGTTTGGAAAGGATTCTGGGTAACAGAACCTGGTCCGAGCCACACAAGTCACCCCATCTTGGATTCCCCTAGGTGTCTAGTTTTCAGAAATGCACAGGTTTTGTAGGTTTCCCTAGGTGGTGGCTGAGCTACAGGCCAAAATCTACAGGTAGGCACTTTGCAAAAAACACCTCTGTTTTCCTTCAAAAATGTGGCTGTGTCCACGTTGCGCTTTGGGGCGTTTCCTGTCGCGTGCGCTAGGCCTACCCACACAAGTGAGGTATCATTTTTATCGGGAGACGTGAGGGAACGCTGGGTGGAAGGAAATTTGTGGCTCCTCTCAGATTCCAGAACTTTCTGCCACAGAAATGTGAGGAACATGTGTTTTTTTAGCCAAATTTTGAGGTTTGCAAAGGATTCTGGGTAACAGAACCTGGTCCGAGCCACACAAGTCACCCCATCTTGGATTCCCCTAGGTGTCTAGTTTTCAGAAATGCACAGGTTTGGTAGGTTTCCCTAGGTGGCGGCTGAGCTACCGGCCAAAATCTTCAGGTAGGCACTTTGCAAAAAACACCTCTGTTTTCCTTCAAAAATTTGGCTGTGTCCACGTTGCGCTTTGGGGCGTTTCCTGTCGCGGGCGCTAGGCCTACCCACACAAGTGAGGTATCATTTTTATCGGGAGACGTGGGGGAACGCTGGGTGGAAGGAAATTTGTGGCTCCTCTCAGATTCCAGAATTTTCTGCCACAGAAATGTGAGGAACATGTGTTTTTTTAGCCACATTTTGAGGTTTGGAAAGGATTCTGGGTAACAGAACCTGGTCCGAGCCACACAAGTCACCCCATCTTGGATTCCCCTAGGTCTCTAGTTTTCAGAAATGCACAGGTTTGGTAGGTTTCCCTAGGTGGCGGCTGAGCTACAGGCCAAAATCTACAGGTAGGCATTTTGCAAAAAACACCTCTGTTTTCTTCCAAAAATTTGGCTGTGTCCACGTTGCGCTTTGGTGCGTTTCCTGTCGCGGGCGCTAGGCCTACCCACACAAGTGAGGTATCATTTTTATCGGGAGACGTGGGGGAACGCTTGGTGGAAGGAAATTTGTGGCTCCTCTCAGATTCCAGAACTTTCTGCCACAGAAATGTGAGGAACATGTGTTTTTTTAGCCAAATTTTGAGGTTTGCAAAGGATTCTGGGTAACAGAACCTGGTCCGAGCCACACAAGTCACCCCATCTTGGATTGCCCTAGGTCTCTAGTTTTCAGAAATGCACAGGTTTGGTAGGTTTCCCTAGGTGGCGGCTGTGCTACAGGCCAAAATCTACAGGTAGGCACTTTGCAAAAAACACCTCTGTTTTCCTTCAAAAATTTGGCTGTGTCCACGTTGCGCTTTGGGGCGTTTCCGGTCGCGTGCGCTAGGCCTACCCACACAAGTGAGGTATCATTTTTATCGGGAGACGTGGGGGAATGCTGGGTGGAAGGAAATTTGTGGCTCCCCTCAGATTCCAGAACTTTCTGCCACAGAAATGTGAGGAACATGTGTTTTTTTGGCCAAATTTTGAGGTTTGCAAAGGATTCTGGGTAACAGAACCTGGTCCGAGCCACACAAGTCACCCCATCTTGGATTCCCCTAGGTCTCTAGTTTTCAGAAATGCACAGGTTTGGTAGGTTTCCCTAGGTGGCGGCTGAGCTACCGGCCAAAATCTCCAGGTAGGCACTTTGCAAAAAACACTTCTGTTTTCCTTCAAAAATGTGGCTGTGTCCACGTTGCGCTTTGGGGCGTTTCCTGTCGCGGGCGCTAGGCCTACCCACACAAGTGAGGTATCATTTTTATCGGGAGACGTGGGGGAACGCTGGGTGGAAGGAATTTTGTGGCTCCTCTCAGATTCCAGAACTTTCTGCCACAGAAATGTGAGGAACATGTGTTTTTTTAGCCAAATTTTTAGGTTTGCAAAGGATTCTGGGTAACAGAACCTGGTCCGAGCCACACAAGTCACCCCATCTTGGATTCCCCTAGGTCTCTAGTTTTCAGAAATGCACAGGTTTGGTAGGTTTCCCTAGGTGGAGGCTGAGCTACAGGCCAAAATCTACAGGTAGGCACTTTGCAAAAAACACCTCTGTTTTCCTTCAAAAATTTGGCTGTGTCCACGTTGCGCTTTGGGGCGTTTCCTGTCGCGGGCGCTAGGCCTACCCACACAAGTTAGGTATCATTTTTATCAGGAGACGTGGGGGAACGCTGGGTGGAAGGAAATTTGTGGCTCCTCTCAGATTCCAGAACTTTCTGCCACAGAAATGTGAGGAACATGTGTTTTTTTAGCCAAATTTTGAGGTTTGCAAAGGATTCTGGGTAACAGAACCTGGTCCGAGCCACACAAGTCACCCCATCTTGGATTCCCCTAGGTCTCTAGTTTTCAGAAATGCACAGGTTTGGTAGGTTTCCCTAGGTGGCGGCTGAGCTACAGGCCAAAATCTACAGGTAAGCACTTTGCAAAAAACACCTCTGTTTTCTTCCAAAAATTTGGCTGTGTCCACGTTGCACTTTGGGGTGTTTCCTGTCGCGGGCGCTAGGCCTACCCACACAAGTGAGGTATCATTTTTATCGAGAGACATGGGGGAACGCTTGGTGGAAGGAAATTTGTGGCTACTCTCAGATTCCAGAACTTTCTGCCACAGAAATGTGAGGAACATGTGTTTTTTTAGCCAAATTTTGAGGTTTGCAAAGGATTCTGGGTAACAGAACCTGGTCCGAGCCACACAAGTCACCCCATCTTGTATTCCTCTAGGTCTCTAGTTTTCAGAAATGCACAGGTTTGGTAGGTTTCCGTAGGTGGCGGCTGAGCTACAGGCCAAAATCTACAGGTAGGCACTTTGCAAAAAACACCTCTGTTTTCCTTCAAAAATTTGGCTGTGTCCACGTTGCGCTTTGGGGCGTTTCCTGTCGCGGGCGCTAGGCCTACCCACACAAGTGAGGTATCATTTTTATCGGGAGACGTGGGGGAACACTGGGTGGAAGGAATTTTGTGGCTCCTCTCAGATTCCAGAACTTTCTGCCACAGAAATGTGAGGAACATGTGTTTTTTTAGCCAAATTTTTAGGTTTACAAAGGATTCTGGGTAACAGAACCTGGTCGGAGCCACACAAGTCACCCCATCTTGTATTCCTCTAGGTCTCTAGTTTTCAGAAATGCACAGGTTTGGTAGGTCTCCCTATGTGGAGGCTGAGCTACAGGCCAAAATCTACAGGTAGGCACTTTGCAAAAAACACCTCTCTTTTCCTTCAAAAATTTGGCTGTGTCCACGTTGCGCTTTGGGGCGTTTCCTGTCGCGGGCGCTAGGCCTACCCACACAAGTGAGGTATCATTTTTATCGGGAGACGTGGGGGAACGCTGGGTGGAAGGAAATTTGTGGCTCCTCTCAGATTCCAGAACTTTCTGCCACAGAAATGTGAGGAACATGTGTTTTTTTAGCCAAATTTTGAGGTTTGGAAAGGATTCTGGGTAACAGAACCTGGTCCGAGCCACACAAGTCACCCCATCTTGGATTCCCCTAGGTCTCTAGTTTTCAGAAATGCACAGGTTTGGTAGGTTTCCCTAGGTGGCGGCTGAGCTACCGGCCAAAATCTACAGGTAGGCACTTTGCAAAAAACACCTCTGTTTTCCTTCAAAAATTTGGCTGTGTCCACGTTGCGCTTTGGGGCGTTTCCTGTCGCGGGCGCTAGGCCTACCCACACAAGTGAGGTATCATTTTTATCGGGAGACGTGGGGGAACGCTGGGTGGAAGGAAATTTGTGGCTCCTCTCAGATTCCAGAACTTTCTGCCACAGAAATGTGAGGAACATGTGTTTTTTTTGCCAAATTTTGAGGTTTGCAAAGGATTCTGGATAACAGAACCTGGTCCGAGCCACACCTGTCACCCCATCTTGGATTCCCCTAGGTCTCTAGTTTTCAGAAATGCACAGGTTTGGTAGGTTTCCCTAGGTGGCGGCGGAGCTACAGGCCAAAATCTACAGGTAAGCACTTTGCAAAAAACACCTCTGTTTTCCTTCAAAAATTTGGCTGTGTCCACGTTGCGCTTTGGGGTGTTTCCTGTCGCGGGCGCTAGGCCTACCCACACAAGTGAGGTATCATTTTTATCGGGAGACATGGGGGAACGCTTGGTGGAAGGAAATTTGTGGCTCCTCTCAGATTCCAGAACTTTCTGCCACAGAAATGTGAGGAACATGTGTTTTTTTAGCCAAATTTTGAGGTTTGCAAAGGATTCTGGGTAACAGAACCTGGTCCGAGCCACACAAGTCACCCCATCTTGGATTCCTCTAGGTCTCTAGTTTTCAGAAATGCACAGGTTTGGTAGGTTTCCCTAGGTGGCGGCTGAGCTACAGGCCAAAATCTACAGGTAGGCACTTTGCAAAAAACACCTCTGTTTTCCTTCAAAAATTTGGCTGTGTCCACGTTGCGCTTTGGGGCGTTTCCTGTCGCGTGCGCTAGGCCTACCCACACAAGTGAGGTATCATTTTTATCGGGAGACGTGGGGGAACGCTGGGTGGAAGGAAATTTGTGGCTCCTCTCAGATTCCAGAACTTTCTGCCACAGAAATATGAGGAACATGTGTTTTTTTAGCCAAATTTTGAGGTTTGCAAAGGATTCTGGGTAACAGAACCTGGTCCGAGCCACACAAGTCACCCCATCTTGGATTCCCCTAGGTCTCTAGTTTTCAGAAATGCACAGGTTTGGTAGGTTTCCCTAGGTGGAGGCTGAGCTACAGGCCAAAATCTACAGGTAGGCACTTTGCAAAAAACACCTCTGTTTTCCTTCAAAAATTTGGCTGTGTCCACGTTGCGCTTTGGGGCGTTTCCTGTCGCGGGCGCTAGGCCTACCCACACAAGTGAGGTATCATTTTTATCGGGAGACGTGGGGGAACGCTGGGTGGAAGGAAATTTGTGGCTCCTCTCAGATTCCAGAACTTTCTGCCACAGAAATGTGAGGAACATGTGTTTTTTTAGCCAAATTTTGAGGTTTGCAAAGGATTCTGGGTAACAGAACCTGGTCCGAGCCACACAAGTCACCCCATCTTGGATTCCCCTAGGTCTCTAGTTTTCAGAAATGCACAGGTTTGGTAGGTTTCCCTAGGTGGCGGCTGAGCTACAGGCCAAAATCTACAGGTAGGCACTTTGCAAAAAACACCTCTGTTTTCCTTCAAAAATTTGGCTGTGTCCACGTTGCGCTTTGGGGCGTTTCCTGTCGCGGGCGCTAGGCCTACCCACACAAGTGAGGTATAATTTTTATCGGGAGACGTGGGGGAACGCTGGGTGGAAGGAATTTTGTGGCTCCTCTCAGATTCCAGAACTTTCTGCCACAGAAATGTGAGGAACATGTGTTTTTTTAGCCAAATTTTTAGGTTTGCAAAGGATTCTGGGTAACAGAACCTGGTCCGAGCCACACAAGTCACCCCATCTTGGATTCCCCTAGGTCTCTAGTTTTCAGAAATGCACAGGTTTGGTAGATCTCCCTATGTGGAGGCTGAGCTACAGGCCAAAATCTACAGGTAGGCACTTTGCAAAAAACACCTCTGTTTTCCTTCAAAAATTTGGCTGTGTCCACGTTGCGCTTTGGGGCGTTTCCTGTCGCGGGCGCTAGGCCTACCCACACAAGTGAGGTATCATTTTTATCAGGAGACGTGGGGGAACGCTGGGTGGAAGGAAATTTGTGGCTCCTCTCAGATTCGAGAACTTTCTGCCACAGAAATGTGAGGAACATGTGTTTTTTTAGCCAAATTTTGAGGTTTGCAAAGGATTCTGGGTAACAGAACCTGGTCCGAGCCACACAAGTCACCCCATCTTGGATTCCCCTAGGTCTCTAGTTTTCAGAAATGCACAGGTTTGGTAGGTTTCCCTAGGTGGCGGCTGAGCTACAGGCCAAAATCTACAGGTAAGCACTTTGCAAAAAACACCCCTGTTTTCCTTCAAAAATTTGGCTGTGTCCACGTTGCGCTTTGGGGTGTTTTCTGTCGCGGGCGCTAGGCCTACCCACACAAGTGAGGTATCATTTTTATCGGGAGACATGGGGGAACGCTTGGTGGAAGGAAATTTGTGGCTCCTCTCAGATTCCAGAACTTTCTGCCACAGAAATGTGAGGAACATGTGTTTTTTTAGCCAAATTTTGAGGTTTGCAAAGGATTCTGGGTAACAGAACCTGGTCCGAGCCACACAAGTCACCCCATCTTGGATTCCCCTAGGTCTCTAGTTTTCAGAAATGCACAGGTTTGGTAGGTTTCCCTAGGTGGAGGCTGAGCTACAGGCCAAAATCTACAGGTAGGCACTTTGCAAAAAACACCTCTGTTTTCCTTCAAAAATTTGGCTGTGTCCACGTTGCGCTTCGGGGCGTTTCCTGTCGCGTGCGCTAGGCCTACCCACACAAGTGAGGTATCATTTTTATCGGGAGACGTGGGGGAACGCTGGGTGGAAGGAAATTTGTGGCTCCTCTCAGATTCCAGAACTTTCTGCCACAGAAATGTGAGGAACATGTGTTTTTTTAGCCAAATTTTGAGGTTTGCAAAGGATTCTGGGTAACAGAACCTAGTCCGAGCCACACAAGTCACCCCATCTTGGATTCCCCTAGGTCTCTAGTTTTCAGAAATGCACAGGTTTGGTAGGTTTCCCTAGGTGGCGGCTGAGCTACCGGCCAAAATCTACAGGTAGGCACTTTGCAAAAAACACCTCTGTTTTCCTTCAAAAATTTGGCTGTGTCCACGTTGCGCTTTGGGGTGTTTCCTGTCGCGGGCGCTAGGCCTACCCACACAAGTGAGGTATCATTTTTATCAGGAGACGTGGGGGAACGCTGGGTGGAAGGAATTTTGTGGCTCCTCTCAGATTCCAGAACTTTCTGCCACAGAAATGTGAGGAACATGTGTTTTTTTAGCCAAATTTTTAGGTTTGCAAAGGATTCTGGGTAACAGAACCTGGTCCGAGCCACACAAGTCACCCCATCTTGGATTCCCCTAGGTCTCTAGTTTTCAGAAATGCACAGGTTTGGTAGGTTTCCCTAGGTGGAGGCTGAGCTACAGGCCAAAATCTACAGGTAGGCACTTTGCAAAAAACACCTCTGTTTTCCTTCAAAAATTTGGCTGTGTCCACGTGGCGCTTTGGGGCGTTTCCTGTCGCGGGCGCTAGGCCTACCCACACAAGTGAGGTATCATTTTTATCGGGAGACGTGGGGGAACGCTGGGTGGAAGGAAATTTGTGGCTCCTCTCAGATTCCAGAACTTTCTGCCACAGAAATATGAGGAACATGTGTTTTTTTAGCCAAATTTTGAGGTTTGCAAAGGATTCTGGGTAACAGAACCTGGTCCGAGCCACACAAGTCACCCCATCTTGGATTCCCCTAGGTCTCTAGTTTTCAGAAATGCACAGGTTTGGTAGGTTTCCCTAGGTGGCGGCTGAGCTACAGGCCAAAATCTACAGGTAAGCACTTTGCAAAAAACACCCCTGTTTTCCTTCAAAAATTTGGCTGTGTCCACGTTGCGCTTTGGGGTGTTTCCTGTCGCGGGCGCTAGGCCTACCCACACAAGTGAGGTATCATTTTTATCGGGAGACATGGGGGAACGCTTGGTGGAAGGAAATTTGTGGCTCCTCTCAGATTCCAGAACTTTCTGCCACAGAAATGTGAGGAACATGTGTTTTTTTAGCCAAATTTGGAGGTTTGCAAAGGATTCTGGGTAACAGAACCTGGTCCGAGCCACACAAGTCACCCCATCTTGGATTCCCCTAGGTCTCTAGTTTTCAGAAATGCACAGGTTTGGTAGGTTTCCCTAGGTGGAGGCTGAGCTACAGGCCAAAATCTACAGGTAGGCACTTTGCAAAAAACACCTCTATTTTCCTTCAAAAATTTGGCTGTGTCCACGTTGCGCTTTGGGGCGTTTCCTGTCGCGTGCGCTAGGCCTACCCACACAAGTGAGGTATCATTTTTATCGGGAGACGTGGGGGAACGCTGGTTGGAAGGAAATTTGTGGCTCCTCTCAGATTCCAGAACTTTCTGCCACAGAAATGTGAGGAACATGTGTTTTTTTAGCCAAATTTTTAGGTTTGCAAAGGATTCTGGGTAACAGAACCTGGTCCGAGCCACACAAGTCACCCCATCTTGGATTCCCCTAGGTCTCTAGTTTTCAGAAATGCACAGGTTTGGTAGGTTTCCCTAGGTGGAGGCTGAGCTACAGGCCAAAATCTACAGGTAGGCACTTTGCAAAAAACACCTCTGTTTTCCTTCAAAAATTTGGCTGTGTCCACGTTGCGCTTTGGGGCGTTTCCTGTCGCGGGCGCTAGGCCTACCCACACAAGTGAGGTATCATTTTTATCGGGAGACGTGGGGGAACGCTGGGTGGAAGGAAATTTGTGGCTCCTCTCAGATTCCAGAACTTTCTGCCACAGAAATATGAGGAACATGTGTTTTTTTAGCCAAATTTTGAGGTTTGCAAAGGATTCTGGGTAACAGAACCTGGTCCGAGCCACACATGTCACCCCATCTTGGATTCCCCTAGGTCTCTAGTTTTCAGAAATGCACAGGTTTGGTAGGTTTCCCTAGGTGGCGGCTGAGCTACAGGCCAAAATCTACAGGTAGGCACTTTGCAAAAAACACCTCTGTTTTCCTTAAAAAATTTGGCTGTGTCCATGTTGCGCTTTGGGGCGTTTCCTGTCGCGGGCGCTAGGCCTACCCACACAAGTGAGGTATCATTTTTATCGGGAGACGTGGGGGAACGCTGGGTGGAAGGAATTTTGTGGCTCCTCTCAGATTCCAGAACTTTCTGCCACAGAAATGTGAGGAACATGTGTTTTTTTAGCCAAATTTTTAGGTTTGCAAAGGATTCTGGGTAACAGAACCTGGTCCGAGCCACACAAGTCACCCCATCTTGGATTCCCCTAGGTCTCTAGTTTTCAGAAATGCACAGGTTTGGTAGGTCTCCCTATGTGGAGGCTGAGCTACAGGCCAAAATCTACAGGTAGGCACTTTGCAAAAAACACCTCTGTTTTCCTTCAAAAATTTGGCTGTGTCCACGTTGCGCTTTGGGGCGTTTCCTGTCGCGGGCGCTAGGCCTACCCACACAAGTGAGGTATCATTTTTATCAGGAGACGTGGGGGAACGCTGGGTGGAAGGAAATTTGTGGCTCCTCTCAGATTCGAGAACTTTCTGCCACAGAAATGTGAGGAACATGTGTTTTTTTAGCCACATTTTGAGGTTTGGAAAGGATTCTGGGTAACAGAACCTGGTCCGAGCCACACAAGTCACCCCATCTTGGATTCCCCTAGGTGTCTAGTTTTCAGAAATGCACAGGTTTTGTAGGTTTCCCTAGGTGGTGGCTGAGCTACAGGCCAAAATCTACAGGTAGGCCCTTTGCAAAAAACACCTCTGTTTTCCTTCAAAAATGTGGCTGTGTCCACGTTGCGATTTGGGGCGTTTCCTGTCGCGTGCGCTAGGCCTACCCACACAAGTGAGGTATCATTTTTATCGGGAGACGTGAGGGAACGCTGGGTGGAAGGAAATTTGTGGCTCCTCTCAGATTCCAGAACTTTCTGCCACAGAAATGTGAGGAACATGTGTTTTTTTAGCCAAATTTTGAGGTTTGCAAAGGATTCTGGGTAACAGAACCTGGTCCGAGCCACACAAGTCACCCCATCTTGGATTCCCCTAGGTGTCTAGTTTTCAGAAATGCACAGGTTTGGTAGGTTTCCCTAGGTGGCGGCTGAGCTACCGGCCAAAATCTTCAGGTAGGCACTTTGCAAAAAACACCTCTGTTTTCCTTCAAAAATTTGGCTGTGTCCACGTTGCGCTTTGGGGCGTTTCCTGTCGCGGGCGCTAGGCCTACCCACACAAGTGAGGTATCATTTTTATCGGGAGACGTGGGGGAACGCTGGGTGGAAGGAAATTTGTGGCTCCTCTCAGATTCCAGAACTTTCTGCCACAGAAATGTGAGGAACATGTGTTTTTTTAGCCACATTTTGAGGTTTGGAAAGGATTCTGGGTAACAGAACCTGGTCCGAGCCACACAAGTCACCCCATCTTGGATTCCCCTAGGTCTCTAGTTTTCAGAAATGCACAGGTTTGGTAGGTTTCCCTAGGTGGCGGCTGAGCTACAGGCCAAAATCTACAGGTAGGCATTTTGCAAAAAACACCTCTGTTTTCTTCCAAAAATTTGGCTGTGTCCACGTTGCGCTTTGGTGCGTTTCCTGTCGCGGGCGCTAGGCCTACCCACACAAGTGAGGTATCATTTTTATCGGGAGACGTGGGGGAACGCTTGGTGGAAGGAAATTTGTGGCTCCTCTCAGATTCCAGAACTTTCTGCCACAGAAATGTGAGGAACATGTGTTTTTTTTAGCCAAATTTTGAGGTTTGCAAAGGATTCTGGGTAACAGAACCTGGTCCGAGCCACACAAGTCACCCCATCTTGGATTGCCCTAGGTCTCTAGTTTTCAGAAATGCACAGGTTTGGTAGGTTTCCCTAGGTGGCGGCTGTGCTACAGGCCAAAATCTACAGGTAGGCACTTTGCAAAAAACACCTCTGTTTTCCTTCAAAAATTTGGCTGTGTCCACGTTGCGCTTTGGGGCGTTTCCGGTCGCGTGCGCTAGGCCTACCCACACAAGTGAGGTATCATTTTTATCGGGAGACGTGGGGGAATGCTGGGTGGAAGGAAATTTGTGGCTCCCCTCAGATTCCAGAACTTTCTGCCACAGAAATGTGAGGAACATGTGTTTTTTTGGCCAAATTTTGAGGTTTGCAAAGGATTCTGGGTAACAGAACCTGGTCCGAGCCACACAAGTCACCCCATCTTGGATTCCCCTAGGTCTCTAGTTTTCAGAAATGCACAGGTTTGGTAGGTTTCCCTAGGTGGCGGCTGAGCTACCGGCCAAAATCTCCAGGTAGGCACTTTGCAAAAAACACTTCTGTTTTCCTTCAAAAATGTGGCTGTGTCCACGTTGCGCTTTGGGGCGTTTCCTGTCGCGGGCGCTAGGCCTACCCACACAAGTGAGGTATCATTTTTATCGGGAGACGTGGGGGAACGCTGGGTGGAAGGAATTTTGTGGCTCCTCTCAGATTCCAGAACTTTCTGCCACAGAAATGTGAGG
The DNA here is from genome assembly GCF_031143425.1 of Pleurodeles waltl. Classification (NCBI taxonomy): domain Eukaryota; kingdom Metazoa; phylum Chordata; class Amphibia; order Caudata; family Salamandridae; genus Pleurodeles; species Pleurodeles waltl. The sequence goes on along the minus strand of NC_090439.1, from coordinate 889,344,099 downwards.
AACATGTGTTTTTTTAGCCAAATTTTTAGGTTTGCAAAGGATTCTGGGTAACAGAACCTGGTCCGAGCCACACAAGTCACCCCATCTTGGATTCCCCTAGGTCTCTAGTTTTCAGAAATGCACAGGTTTGGTAGGTTTCCCTAGGTGGAGGCTGAGCTACAGGCCAAAATCTACAGGTAGGCACTTTGCAAAAAACACCTCTGTTTTCCTTCAAAAATTTGGCTGTGTCCACGTTGCGCTTTGGGGCGTTTCCTGTCGCGGGCGCTAGGCCTACCCACACAAGTGAGGTATCATTTTTATCGGGAGACGTGGGGGAACGCTGGGTGGAAGGAAATTTGTGGCTCCTCTCAGATTCCAGAACTTTCTGCCACAGAAATGTGAGGAACATGTGTTTTTTTAGCCAAATTTTGAGGTTTGCAAAGGATTCTGGGTAACAGAACCTGGTCCGAGCCACACAAGTCACCCCATCTTGGATTCCCCTAGGTCTCTAGTTTTCAGAAATGCACAGGTTTGGTAGGTTTCCCTAGGTGGCGGCTGAGCTACAGGCCAAAATCTACAGGTAAGCACTTTGCAAAAAACACCTCTGTTTTCTTCCAAAAATTTGGCTGTGTCCACGTTGCGCTTTGGGGTGTTTCCTGTCGCGGGCGCTAGGCCTACCCACACAAGTGAGGTATCATTTTTATCGAGAGACATGGGGGAACGCTTGGTGGAAGGAAATTTGTGGCTACTCTCAGATTCCAGAACTTTCTGCCACAGAAATGTGAGGAACATGTGTTTTTTTAGCCAAATTTTGAGGTTTGCAAAGGATTCTGGGTAACAGAACCTGGTCCGAGCCACACAAGTCACCCCATCTTGTATTCCTCTAGGTCTCTAGTTTTCAGAAATGCACAGGTTTGGTAGGTTTCCGTAGGTGGCGGCTGAGCTACAGGCCAAAATCTACAGGTAGGCACTTTGCAAAAAACACCTCTGTTTTCCTTCAAAAATTTGGCTGTGTCCACGTTGCGCTTTGGGGCGTTTCCTGTCGCGGGCGCTAGGCCTACCCACACAAGTGAGGTATCATTTTTATCGGGAGACGTGGGGGAACACTGGGTGGAAGGAATTTTGTGGCTCCTCTCAGATTCCAGAACTTTCTGCCACAGAAATGTGAGGAACATGTGTTTTTTTAGCCAAATTTTTAGGTTTACAAAGGATTCTGGGTAACAGAACCTGGTCGGAGCCACACAAGTCACCCCATCTTGTATTCCTCTAGGTCTCTAGTTTTCAGAAATGCACAGGTTTGGTAGGTCTCCCTATGTGGAGGCTGAGCTACAGGCCAAAATCTACAGGTAGGCACTTTGCAAAAAACACCTCTCTTTTCCTTCAAAAATTTGGCTGTGTCCACGTTGCGCTTTGGGGCGTTTCCTGTCGCGGGCGCTAGGCCTACCCACACAAGTGAGGTATCATTTTTATCGGGAGACGTGGGGGAACGCTGGGTGGAAGGAAATTTGTGGCTCCTCTCAGATTCCAGAACTTTCTGCCACAGAAATGTGAGGAACATGTGTTTTTTTAGCCAAATTTTGAGGTTTGGAAAGGATTCTGGGTAACAGAACCTGGTCCGAGCCACACAAGTCACCTCATCTTGGATTCCCCTAGGTCTCTAGTTTTCAGAAATGCACAGGTTTGGTAGGTTTCCCTAGGTGGCGGCTGAGCTACCGGCCAAAATCTACAGGTAGGCACTTTGCAAAAAACACCTCTGTTTTCCTTCAAAAATTTGGCTGTGTCCACGTTGCGCTTTGGGGCGTTTCCTGTCGCGGGCGCTAGGCCTACCCACACAAGTGAGGTATCATTTTTATCGGGAGACGTGGGGGAACGCTGGGTGGAAGGAAATTTGTGGCTCCTCTCAGATTCCAGAACTTTCTGCCACAGAAATGTGAGGAACATGTGTTTTTTTTGCCAAATTTTGAGGTTTGCAAAGGATTCTGGATAACAGAACCTGGTCCGAGCCACACCTGTCACCCCATCTTGGATTCCCCTAGGTCTCTAGTTTTCAGAAATGCACAGGTTTGGTAGGTTTCCCTAGGTGGCGGCGGAGCTACAGGCCAAAATCTACAGGTAAGCACTTTGCAAAAAACACCTCTGTTTTCCTTCAAAAATTTGGCTGTGTCCACGTTGCGCTTTGGGGTGTTTCCTGTCGCGGGCGCTAGGCCTACCCACACAAGTGAGGTATCATTTTTATCGGGAGACATGGGGGAACGCTTGGTGGAAGGAAATTTGTGGCTCCTCTCAGATTCCAGAACTTTCTGCCACAGAAATGTGAGGAACATGTGTTTTTTTAGCCAAATTTTGAGGTTTGCAAAGGATTCTGGGTAACAGAACCTGGTCCGAGCCACACAAGTCACCCCATCTTGGATTCCTCTAGGTCTCTAGTTTTCAGAAATGCACAGGTTTGGTAGGTTTCCCTAGGTGGCGGCTGAGCTACAGGCCAAAATCTACAGGTAGGCACTTTGCAAAAAACACCTCTGTTTTCCTTCAAAAATTTGGCTGTGTCCACGTTGCGCTTTGGGGCGTTTCCTGTCGCGTGCGCTAGGCCTACCCACACAAGTGAGGTATCATTTTTATCGGGAGACGTGGGGGAACGCTGGGTGGAAGGAAATTTGTGGCTCCTCTCAGATTCCAGAACTTTCTGCCACAGAAATATGAGGAACATGTGTTTTTTTAGCCAAATTTTGAGGTTTGCAAAGGATTCTGGGTAACAGAACCTGGTCCGAGCCACACAAGTCACCCCATCTTGGATTCCCCTAGGTCTCTAGTTTTCAGAAATGCACAGGTTTGGTAGGTTTCCCTAGGTGGCGGCTGAGCTACAGGCCAAAATCTACAGGTAAGCACTTTGCAAAAAACACCCCTGTTTTCCTTCAAAAATTTGGCTGTGTCCACGTTGCGCTTTGGGGTGTTTCCTGTCGCGGGCGCTAGGCCTACCCACACAAGTGAGGTATCATTTTTATCGGGAGACATGGGGGAACGCTTGGTGGAAGGAAATTTGTGGCTCCTCTCAGATTCCAGAACTTTCTGCCACAGAAATGTGAGGAACATGTGTTTTTTTAGCCAAATTTTGAGGTTTGCAAAGGATTCTGGGTAACAGAACCTGGTCCGAGCCACACAAGTCACCCCATCTTGGATTCCCCTAGGTCTCTAGTTTTCAGAAATGCACAGGTTTGGTAGGTTTCCCTAGGTGGAGGCTGAGCTACAGGCCAAAATCTACAGGTAGGCACTTTGCAAAAAACACCTCTGTTTTCCTTCAAAAATTTGGCTGTGTCCACGTTGCGCTTCGGGGCGTTTCCTGTTGCGTGCGCTAGGCCTACCCACACAAGTGAGGTATCATTTTTATCGGGAGACGTGGGGGAACGCTGGGTGGAAGGAAATTTGTGGCTCCTCTCAGATTCCAGAACTTTCTGCCACAGAAATGTGAGGAACATGTGTTTTTTTAGCCAAATTTTGAGGTTTGCAAAGGATTCTGGGTAACAGAACCTAGTCCGAGCCACACAAGTCACCCCATCTTGGATTCCCCTAGGTCTCTAGTTTTCAGAAATGCACAGGTTTGGTAGGTTTCCCTAGGTGGCGGCTGAGCTACCGGCCAAAATCTACAGGTAGGCACTTTGCAAAAAACACCTCTGTTTTCCTTCAAAAATTTGGCTGTGTCCACGTTGCGCTTTGGGGTGTTTCCTGTCGCGGGCGCTAGGCCTACCCACACAAGTGAGGTATCATTTTTATCAGGAGACGTGGGGGAACGCTGGGTGGAAGGAATTTTGTGGCTCCTCTCAGATTCCAGAACTTTCTGCCACAGAAATGTGAGGAACATGTGTTTTTTTAGCCAAATTTTTAGGTTTGCAAAGGATTCTGGGTAACAGAACCTGGTCCGAGCCACACAAGTCACCCCATCTTGGATTCCCCTAGGTCTCTAGTTTTCAGAAATGCACAGGTTTGGTAGGTTTCCCTAGGTGGAGGCTGAGCTACAGGCCAAAATCTACAGGTAGGCACTTTGCAAAAAACACCTCTGTTTTCCTTCAAAAATTTGGCTGTGTCCACGTGGCGCTTTGGGGCGTTTCCTGTCGCGGGCGCTAGGCCTACCCACACAAGTGAGGTATCATTTTTATCGGGAGACGTGGGGGAACGCTGGGTGGAAGGAAATTTGTGGCTCCTCTCAGATTCCAGAACTTTCTGCCACAGAAATATGAGGAACATGTGTTTTTTTAGCCAAATTTTGAGGTTTGCAAAGGATTCTGGGTAACAGAACCTGGTCCGAGCCACACAAGTCACCCCATCTTGGATTCCCCTAGGTCTCTAGTTTTCAGAAATGCACAGGTTTGGTAGGTTTCCCTAGGTGGCGGCTGAGCTACAGGCCAAAATCTACAGGTAAGCACTTTGCAAAAAACACCCCTGTTTTCCTTCAAAAATTTGGCTGTGTCCACGTTGCGCTTTGGGGTGTTTCCTGTCGCGGGCGCTAGGCCTACCCACACAAGTGAGGTATCATTTTTATCGGGAGACATGGGGGAACGCTTGGTGGAAGGAAATTTGTGGCTCCTCTCAGATTCCAGAACTTTCTGCCACAGAAATGTGAGGAACATGTGTTTTTTTAGCCAAATTTGGAGGTTTGCAAAGGATTCTGGGTAACAGAACCTGGTCCGAGCCACACAAGTCACCCCATCTTGGATTCCCCTAGGTCTCTAGTTTTCAGAAATGCACAGGTTTGGTAGGTTTCCCTAGGTGGAGGCTGAGCTACAGGCCAAAATCTACAGGTAGGCACTTTGCAAAAAACACCTCTATTTTCCTTCAAAAATTTGGCTGTGTCCACGTTGCGCTTTGGGGCGTTTCCTGTCGCGTGCGCTAGGCCTACCCACACAAGTGAGGTATCATTTTTATCGGGAGACGTGGGGGAACGCTGGTTGGAAGGAAATTTGTGGCTCCTCTCAGATTCCAGAACTTTCTGCCACAGAAATGTGAGGAACATGTGTTTTTTTAGCCAAATTTTTAGGTTTGCAAAGGATTCTGGGTAACAGAACCTGGTCCGAGCCACACAAGTCACCCCATCTTGGATTCCCCTAGGTCTCTAGTTTTCAGAAATGCACAGGTTTGGTAGGTTTCCCTAGGTGGAGGCTGAGCTACAGGCCAAAATCTACAGGTAGGCACTTTGCAAAAAACACCTCTGTTTTCCTTCAAAAATTTGGCTGTGTCCACGTTGCGCTTTGGGGCGTTTCCTGTCGCGGGCGCTAGGCCTACCCACACAAGTGAGGTATCATTTTTATCGGGAGACGTGGGGGAACGCTGGGTGGAAGGAAATTTGTGGCTCCTCTCAGATTCCAGAACTTTCTGCCACAGAAATATGAGGAACATGTGTTTTTTTAGCCAAATTTTGAGGTTTGCAAAGGATTCTGGGTAACAGAACCTGGTCCGAGCCACACATGTCACCCCATCTTGGATTCCCCTAGGTCTCTAGTTTTCAGAAATGCACAGGTTTGGTAGGTTTCCCTAGGTGGCGGCTGAGCTACAGGCCAAAATCTACAGGTAGGCACTTTGCAAAAAACACCTCTGTTTTCCTTAAAAAATTTGGCTGTGTCCATGTTGCGCTTTGGGGCGTTTCCTGTCGCGGGCGCTAGGCCTACCCACACAAGTGAGGTATCATTTTTATCGGGAGACGTGGGGGAACGCTGGGTGGAAGGAATTTTGTGGCTCCTCTCAGATTCCAGAACTTTCTGCCACAGAAATGTGAGGAACATGTGTTTTTTTAGCCAAATTTTTAGGTTTGCAAAGGATTCTGGGTAACAGAACCTGGTCCGAGCCACACAAGTCACCCCATCTTGGATTCCCCTAGGTCTCTAGTTTTCAGAAAGGCACAGGTTTGGTAGGTCTCCCTATGTGGAGGCTGAGCTACAGGCCAAAATCTACAGGTAGGCACTTTGCAAAAAACACCTCTGTTTTCCTTCAAAAATTTGGCTGTGTCCACGTTGCGCTTTGGGGCGTTTCCTGTCGCGGGCGCTAGGCCTACCCACACAAGTGAGGTATCATTTTTATCAGGAGACGTGGGGGAACGCTGGGTGGAAGGAAATTTGTGGCTCCTCTCAGATTCGAGAACTTTCTGCCACAGAAATGTGAGGAACATGTGTTTTTTTAGCCAAATTTTGAGGTTTGGAAAGGATTCTGGGTAACAGAACCTGGTCCGAGCCACACAAGTCACCCCATCTTGGATTCCCCTAGGTGTCTAGTTTTCAGAAATGCACAGGTTTTGTAGGTTTCCCTAGGTGGTGGCTGAGCTACAGGCCAAAATCTACAGGTAGGCACTTTGCAAAAAACACCTCTGTTTTCCTTCAAAAATGTGGCTGTGTCCACGTTGCGCTTTGGGGCGTTTCCTGTCGCGTGCGCTAGGCCTACCCACACAAGTGAGGTATCATTTTTATCGGGAGACGTGAGGGAACGCTGGGTGGAAGGAAATTTGTGGCTCCTCTCAGATTCCAGAACTTTCTGCCACAGAAATGTGAGGAACATGTGTTTTTTTAGCCAAATTTTGAGGTTTGCAAAGGATTCTGGGTAACAGAACCTGGTCCGAGCCACACAAGTCACCCCATCTTGGATTCCCCTAGGTGTCTAGTTTTCAGAAATGCACAGGTTTGGTAGGTTTCCCTAGGTGGCGGCTGAGCTACCGGCCAAAATCTTCAGGTAGGCACTTTGCAAAAAACACCTCTGTTTTCCTTCAAAAATTTGGCTGTGTCCACGTTGCGCTTTGGGGCGTTTCCTGTCGCGGGCGCTAGGCCTACCCACACAAGTGAGGTATCATTTTTATCGGGAGACGTGGGGGAACGCTGGGTGGAAGGAAATTTGTGGCTCCTCTCAGATTCCAGAACTTTCTGCCACAGAAATGTGAGGAACATGTGTTTTTTTAGCCACATTTTGAGGTTTGGAAAGGATTCTGGGTAACAGAACCTGGTCCGAGCCACACAAGTCACCCCATCTTGGATTCCCCTAGGTCTCTAGTTTTCAGAAATGCACAGGTTTGGTAGGTTTCCCTAGGTGGCGGCTGAGCTACAGGCCAAAATCTACAGGTAGGCATTTTGCAAAAAACACCTCTGTTTTCTTCCAAAAATTTGGCTGTGTCCACGTTGCGCTTTGGTGCGTTTCCTGTCGCGGGCGCTAGGCCTACCCACACAAGTGAGGTATCATTTTTATCGGGAGACGTGGGGGAACGCTTGGTGGAAGGAAATTTGTGGCTCCTCTCAGATTCCAGAACTTTCTGCCACAGAAATGTGAGGAACATGTGTTTTTTTAGCCAAAGTTTGAGGTTTGCAAAGGATTCTGGGTAACAGAACCTGGTCCGAGCCACACAAGTCACCCCATCTTGGATTGCCCTAGGTCTCTAGTTTTCAGAAATGCACAGGTTTGGTAGGTTTCCCTAGGTGGCGGCTGTGCTACAGGCCAAAATCTACAGGTAGGCACTTTGCAAAAAACACCTCTGTTTTCCTTCAAAAATTTGGCTGTGTCCACGTTGCGCTTTGGGGCGTTTCCGGTCGCGTGCGCTAGGCCTACCCACACAAGTGAGGTATCATTTTTATCGGGAGACGTGGGGGAATGCTGGGTGGAAGGAAATTTGTGGCTCCCCTCAGATTCCAGAACTTTCTGCCACAGAAATGTGAGGAACATGTGTTTTTTTAGCCAAATTTTGAGGTTTGCAAAGGATTCTGGGTAACAGAACCTGGTCCGAGCCACACAAGTCACCCCATCTTGGATTCCCCTAGGTCTCTAGTTTTCAGAAATGCACAGGTTTGGTAGGTTTCCCTAGGTGGCGGCTGAGCTACCGGCCAAAATCTCCAGGTAGGCACTTTGCAAAAAACACTTCTGTTTTCCTTCAAAAATGTGGCTGTGTCCACGTTGCGCTTTGGGGCGTTTCCTGTCGCGGGCGCTAGGCCTACCCACACAAGTGAGGTATCATTTTTATCGGGAGACGTGGGGGAACGCTGGGTGGAAGGAATTTTGTGGCTCCTCTCAGATTCCAGAACTTTCTGCCACAGAAATGTGAGGAACATGTGTTTTTTTAGCCAAATTTTTAGGTTTGCAAAGGATTCTGGGTAACAGAACCTGGTCCGAGCCACACAAGTCACCCCATCTTGGATTCCCCTAGGTCTCTAGTTTTCAGAAATGCACAGGTTTGGTAGGTTTCCCTAGGTGGAGGCTGAGCTACAGGCCAAAATCTACAGGTAGGCACTTTGCAAAAAACACCTCTGTTTTCCTTCAAAAATTTGGCTGTGTCCACGTTGCGCTTTGGGGCGTTTCCTGTCGCGGGCGCTAGGCCTACCCACACAAGTGAGGTATCATTTTTATCGGGAGACGTGGGGGAACGCTGGGTGGAAGGAAATTTGTGGCTCCTCTCAGATTCCAGAACTTTCTGCCACAGAAATGTGAGGAACATGTGTTTTTTTAGCCAAATTTTGAGGTTTGCAAAGGATTCTGGGTAACAGAACCTGGTCCGAGCCACACAAGTCACCCCATCTTGGATTCCCCTAGGTCTCTAGTTTTCAGAAATGCACAGGTTTGGTAGGTTTCCCTAGGTGGCGGCTGAGCTACAGGCCAAAATCTACAGGTAAGCACTTTGCAAAAAACACCTCTGTTTTCTTCCAAAAATTTGGCTGTGTCCACGTTGCGCTTTGGGGTGTTTCCTGTCGCGGGCGCTAGGCCTACCCACACAAGTGAGGTATCATTTTTATCGAGAGACATGGGGGAACGCTTGGTGGAAGGAAATTTGTGGCTACTCTCAGATTCCAGAACTTTCTGCCACAGAAATGTGAGGAACATGTGTTTTTTTAGCCAAATTTTGAGGTTTGCAAAGGATTCTGGGTAACAGAACCTGGTCCGAGCCACACAAGTCACCCCATCTTGTATTCCTCTAGGTCTCTAGTTTTCAGAAATGCACAGGTTTGGTAGGTTTCCGTAGGTGGCGGCTGAGCTACAGGCCAAAATCTACAGGTAGGCACTTTGCAAAAAACACCTCTGTTTTCCTTCAAAAATTTGGCTGTGTCCACGTTGCGCTTTGGGGCGTTTCCTGTCGCGGGCGCTAGGCCTACCCACACAAGTGAGGTATCATTTTTATCGGGAGACGTGGGGGAACACTGGGCGGAAGGAATTTTGTGGCTCCTCTCAGATTCCAGAACTTTCTGCCACAGAAATGTGAGGAACATGTGTTTTTTTAGCCAAATTTTTAGGTTTACAAAGGATTCTGGGTAACAGAACCTGGTCGGAGCCACACAAGTCACCCCATCTTGTATTCCTCTAGGTCTCTAGTTTTCAGAAATGCACAGGTTTGGTAGGTCTCCCTATGTGGAGGCTGAGCTACAGGCCAAAATCTACAGGTAGGCACTTTGCAAAAAACACCTCTCTTTTCCTTCAAAAATTTGGCTGTGTCCACGTTGCGCTTTGGGGCGTTTCCTGTCGCGGGCGCTAGGCCTACCCACACAAGTGAGGTATCATTTTTATCGGGAGACGTGGGGGAACGCTGGGTGGAAGGAAATTTGTGGCTCCTCTCAGATTCCAGAACTTTCTGCCACAGAAATGTGAGGAACATGTGTTTTTTTTAGCCAAATTTTGAGGTTTGGAAAGGATTCTGGGTAACAGAACCTGGTCCGAGCCACACAAGTCACCCCATCTTGGATTCCCCTAGGTCTCTAGTTTTCAGAAATGCACAGGTTTGGTAGGTTTCCCTAGGTGGCGGCTGAGCTACCGGCCAAAATCTACAGGTAGGCACTTTGCAAAAAACACCTCTGTTTTCCTTCAAAAATTTGGCTGTGTCCACATTGCGCTTTGGGGCGTTTCTGTCGCGGGCGCTAGGCCTACCCACACAAGTGAGGTATCATTTTTATCGGGAGACGTGGGGGAACGCTGGGTGGAAGGAAATTTGTGGCTCCTCTCAGATTCCAGAACTTTCTGCCACAGAAATGTGAGGAACATGTGTTTTTTTTGCCAAATTTTGAGGTTTGCAAAGGATTCTGGATAACAGAACCTGGTCCGAGCCACACCTGTCACCCCATCTTGGATTCCCCTAGGTCTCTAGTTTTCAGAAATGCACAGGTTTGGTAGGTTTCCCTAGGTGGCGGCGGAGCTACAGGCCAAAATCTACAGGTAAGCACTTTGCAAAAAACACCTCTGTTTTCCTTCAAAAATTTGGCTGTGTCCACGTTGCGCTTTGGGGTGTTTCCTGTCGCGGGCGCTAGGCCTACCCACACAAGTGAGGTATCATTTTTATCGGGAGACATGGGGGAACGCTTGGTGGAAGGAAATTTGTGGCTCCTCTCAGATTCCAGAACTTTCTGCCACAGAAATGTGAGGAACATGTGTTTTTTTAGCCAAATTTTGAGGTTTGCAAAGGATTCTGGGTAACAGAACCTGGTCCGAGCCACACAAGTCACCCCATCTTGGATTCCTCTAGGTCTCTAGTTTTCAGAAATGCACAGGTTTGGTAGGTTTCCCTAGGTGGCGGCTGAGCTACAGGCCAAAATCTACAGGTAGGCACTTTGCAAAAAACACCTCTGTTTTCCTTCAAAAATTTGGCTGTGTCCACGTTGCGCTTTGGGGCGTTTCCTGTCGCGTGCGCTAGGCCTACCCACACAAGTGAGGTATCATTTTTATCGGGAGACGTGGGGGGAACGCTGGGTGGAAGGAAATTTGTGGCTCCTCTCAGATTCCAGAACTTTCTGCCACAGAAATGTGAGGAACATGTGTTTTTTTTAGCCAAATTTTGAGGTTTGCAAAGGATTCTGGGTAACAGAACCTGGTCCGAGCCACACAAGTCACCCCATCTTGGATTCCCCTAGGTGTCTAGTTTTCAGAAATGCACAGGTTTGGTAGGTTTCCCAAGGTGGCGGCTGAGCTACCGGCCAAAATCTACAGGTAGGCACTTTGCAAAAAACACCTCTGTTTTCCTTCAAAAATTTGGCTGTGTCCACGTTGCGCTTTGGGGCGTTTCCTGTCGCGGGCGCTAGGCCTACCCACACAAGTGAGGTATCATTTTTATCGGGAGACGTGGGGGAACGCTGGGTGGAAGGAAATTTGTGGCTCCTCTCAGATTCCAGAACTTTCTGCCACAGAAATGTGAGGAACATGTGTTTTTTTAGCCAAATTTTGAGGTTTGGAAAGGATTCTGGGTAACAGAACCTGGTCCGAGCCACACAAGTCACCCCATCTTGGATTCCCCTAGGTCTCTAGTTTTCAGAAATGCACAGGTTTGGTAGGTTTCCCTAGGTGGCGGCTGAGCTACAGGCCAAAATCTACAGGTAGGCACTTTGCAAAAAACACCTCTGTTTTCCTTCAAAAATTTGGCTGTGTCCACGTTGCGATTTGGGGCGTTTCCTGTCGCGTGCGCTAGGCCTACCCACACAAGTGAGGTATCATTTTTATCGGGAGACGTGGGGGAACGCTGGGTGGAAGGAAATTTGTGGCTCCTCTCAGATTCCAGAACTTTCTGCCACAGAAATGTGAGGAACATGTGTTTTTTTAGCCAAATTTTGAGGTTTGCAAAGGATTCTGGGTAACAGAACCTGGTCCGAGCCACACAAGTCACCCCATCTTGGATTCCCCTAGGTGTCTAGTTTTCAGAAATGCACAGGTTTGGTAGGTTTCCCTAGGTGGCGGCTGAGCTACCGGCCAAAATCTACAGGTAGGCACTTTGCAAAAAACACCTCTGTTTTCCTTCAAAAATGTGGCTGTGTCCACGTTGCGCTTTGGGGCGTTACCTGTCGCGGGCGCTAGGCCTACCCACACAAGTGAGGTATCATTTTTATCGGGAGATGTGGGGGAACGCTGGGTGGAAGGAATTTTGTGTCTCCTCTCAGATTCCAGAACTTTCTGCCACAGAAATGTGAGGAACATGTGTTTTTTTAGCCAAATTTTTAGGTTTGCAAAGGATTCTGGGTAACAGAACCTGGTCCGAGCCAGACAAGTCACCCCATCTTGGATTCCCCTAGGTCTCTAGTTTACAGAAATGCACAGGTTTGGTAGGTTTCCCTAGGTGGAGGCTGAGCTACAGGCCAAAATCTACAGGTAGGCACTTTGCAAAAAACACCTCTGTTTTCCTTAAAAAATTTGGCTGTGTCCATGTTGCGCTTTGGGGCGTTTCCTGTCGCGGGCGCTAGGCCTACCCACACAAGTGAGGTATCATTTTTATCGGGAGACGTGGGGGAACGCTGGGTGGAAGGAAATTTGTGGCTCCTCTCAGATTCCAGAACTTTCTGCCACAGAAATGTGAGGAACATGTGTTTTTTTAGCCAAATTTTGAGGTTTGCAAAGGATTCTGGGTAACAGAACCTGGTCCGAGCCACACAAGTCACCCCATCTTGGATTCCCCTAGGTCTCTAGTTTTCAGAAATGCACAGGTTTGGTAGGTTTCCCTAGGTGGCGGCTGAGCTAAAGGCCAAAATCTACAGGTAAGCACTTTGCAAAAAACACCTCTGTTTTCCTTCAAAAATTTGGCTGTGTCCACGTTGCGCTTTGGGGCGTTTCCTGTCGCGGGCGCTAGGCCTACCCACACAAGTGAGGTATCATTTTTATCGGGAGACGTGGGGGAACGCTTGGTGGAAGGAAATTTGTGGCTCCTCTCAGATTCCAGAACTTTCTGCCACAGAAATGTGAGGAACATGTGTTTTTGTAGCCAAATTTTGAGGTTTGCAAAGGATTCTGGGTAACAGAACCTGGTCCGAGCCACACAAGTCACCCCATCTTGGATTCCCCTAGGTCTCTAGTTTTCAGAAATGCACAGGTTTGGTAGGTTTCCCTAGGTGGCGGCTGAGCTACCGGCCAAAATCTACAGGTAGGCACTTTGCAAAAAACACCTCTGTTTTCCTTCAAAAATTTGGCTGTGTCCACGTTGCGCTTTGGGGCGTTTCCTGTCGGGGGCGCTAGGCCTACCCACACAAGTGAGGTATCATTTTTATCGGGAGACGTGGGGGAACGCTTGGTGGAAGGAAATTTGTGGCTCCTCTCAGATTCCAGAACTTTCTGCCACAGAAATGTGAGGAACATGTGTTTTTTTAGCCAAATTTTGAGGTTTGCAAAGGATTCTGGGTAACAGAACCTGGTCCGAGCCACACAAGTCACCCCATCTTGGATTCCCCTAGGTCTCTAGTTTTCAGAAATGCACAGGTTTGGTAGGTTTCCCTAGGTGGCGGCTGAGCTACCGGCCAAAATCTACAGGTAGGCACTTTGCAAAAAACACCTCTGTTTTCCTTCAAAAATTTGGCTGTGTCCACGTTGCGCTTTGGGGCGTTTCCTGTCGCGGGCGCTAGGCCTACCCACACAAGTGAGGTATCATTTTTATCGGGAGACGTGGGGGAACGCTGGGTGGAAGGAAATTTGTGGCTCCTCTCAGATTCCAGAACTTTCTGCCACAGAAATGTGAGGAACATGTGTTTTTTTAGCCAAATTTTGAGGTTTGCAAAGGATTCTGGGTAACAGAACCTGGTCCGAGCCACACAAGTCACCCCATCTTGGATTCCCCTAGGTCTCTAGTTTTCAGAAATGCACAGGTTTGGTAGATCTCCCTATGTGGAGGCTGAGCTACAGGCCAAAATCTACAGGTAAGCACTTTGCAAAAAACACCTCTGTTTTCCTTCAAAAATTTGCCTGTGTCCACGTTGCGCTTTGGGGCGTTTCCTGTCGCGGGCGCTAGGCCTACCCACACAAGTGAGGTATCATTTTTATCGGGAGACATGGGGGAACGCTTGGTGGAAGGAAATTTGTGGCTCCTCTCAGATTCCAGAACTTTCTGCCACAGAAATGAGAGGAACATGTGTTTTTTTAGCCAAATTTTGAGGTTTGCAAAGGATTCTGGGTAACAGAACCTGGTCCGAGCCACACAAGTCACCCCATCTTGGATTCCCCTAGGTCTCTAGTTTTCAGAAATGCACAGGTTTGGTAGGTTTCCCTAGGTGGCGGCTGAGCTACAGGCCAAAATCTACAGGTAAGCACTTTGCAAAAAACACCTGTTTTCCTTCAAAAATTTGGCTGTGTCCACGTTGCGCTTTGGGGCGTTTCCTGTCGCGGGCGCTAGGCCTACCCACACAAGTGAGGTATCATTTTTATCGGGAGACGTGGGGGAACGCTTGGTGGAAGGAAATTTGTGGCTCCTCTCAGATTCCAGAACTTTCTGCCACAGAAATGTGAGGAACATGTGTTTTTGTAGCCAAATTTTGAGGTTTGCAAAGGATTCTGGGTAACAGAACCTGGTCCGAGCCACACAAGTCACCCCATCTTGGATTCCCCTAGGTCTCTAGTTTTCAGAAATGCACAGGTTTGGTAGGTTTCCCTAGGTGGCGGCTGAGCTACCGGCCAAAATCTACAGGTAGGCACTTTGCAAAAAACACCTCTGTTTTCCTTCAAAAATTTGGCTGTGTCCACGTTGCGCTTTGGGGCGTTTCCTGTCGGGGGCGCTAGGCCTACCCACACAAGTGAGGTATCATTTTTATCGGGAGACGTGGGGGAACGCTTGGTGGAAGGAAATTTGTGGCTCCTCTCAGATTCCAGAACTTTCTGCCACAGAAATGTGAGGAACATGTGTTTTTTTAGCCAAATTTTGAGGTTTGCAAAGGATTCTGGGTAACAGAACCTGGTCCGAGCCACACAAGTCACCCCATCTTGGATTCCCCTAGGTCTCTAGTTTTCAGAAATGCACAGGTTTGGTAGGTTTCCCTAGGTGGCGGCTGAGCTACCGGCCAAAATCTACAGGTAGGCACTTTGCAAAAAACACCTCTGTTTTCCTTCAAAAATTTGGCTGTGTCCACGTTGCGCTTTGGGGCGTTTCCTGTCGCGGGCGCTAGGCCTACCCACACAAGTGAGGTATCATTTTTATCGGGAGACGTGGGGGAACGCTGGGTGGAAGGAAATTTGTGGCTCCTCTCAGATTCCAGAACTTTCTGCCACAGAAATGTGAGGAACATGTGTTTTTTTAGCCAAATTTTGAGGTTTGCAAAGGTTTCTGGGTAACAGAACCTAGTCCGGGCCACACAAGTCACCCCATCTTGGATTCCCCTTGGTCTCTAGTTTTCAGAAATGCACAGGTTTGGTAGGTTTCCCTAGGTGGCGGCTGAGCTACCGGCCAAAATCTACAGGTAGGCACTTTGCAAAAAACACCTCTGTTTTCCTTCAAAAATTTGGCTGTGTCCACGTTGCGCTTTGGGGCGTTTCCTGTCGGGGGCGCTAGGCCTACCCACACAAGTGAGGTATCATTTTTATCGGGAGACGTGGGGGAACGCTGGGTGGAAGGAAATTTGTGGCTCCTCTCAGATTCCAGAACTTTCTGCCACAGAAATGTGAGGAACATGTGTTTTTTTTGCCACATTTTGAGGTTTGCAAAGGATTCTGGGTAACAGAACCTGGTCCGAGCCACACAAGTCACCCCATCTTGGATTCCCCTAGGTCTCTAGTTTTCAGAAATGCACAGGTTTGGTAGGTTTCCCTAGGTGGCGGCTGAGCTACCGGCCAAAATCTACAGGTAGGCACTTTGCAAAAAACACCTCTGTTTTCCTTCAAAAATTTGGCTGTGTCCACGTTGCGCTTTGGGGCGTTTCCTGTCGCGTGCGCTAGGCCTACCCACACAAGTGAGGTATCATTTTTATCAGGAGACGTGGGGGAACGCTGGGTGGAAGGAAATTTGTGGCTCCTCTCAGATTCGAGAACTTTCTGCCACAGAAATGTGAGGAACATGTGTTTTTTTAGCCAAATTTTGAGGTTTGGAAAGGATTCTGGGTAACAGAACCTGGTCCGAGCCACACAAGTCACCCCATCTTGGATTCCCCTAGGTCTCTAGTTTTCAGAAATGCACAGGTTTGGTAGGTTTCCCTAGGTGGCGGCTGAGCTACAGGCCAAAATCTACAGGTAGGCACTTTGCAAAAAACACCTCTGTTTTCCTTCAAAAATTTGGCTGTGTCCACGTTGCGCTTTGGGGCGTTTCCTGTCGCGGGCGCTAGGCCTACCCACACAAGTGAGGTATCATTTTTATCGGGAGACGTGGGGGAACGCTTGGTGGAAGGAAATTTGTGGCTCCTCTCAGATTCCAGAACTTTCTGCCACAGAAATGTGAGGAACATGTGTTTTTTTAGCCAAATTTTGAGGTTTGCAAAGGATTCTGGGTAACAGAACCTGGTCCGAGCCACACAAGTCACCCCATCTTGGATTCCCCTAGGTGTCTAGTTTTCAGCAATGCACAGGTTTGATAGGTTTCCCTAGGTGGCGGCTGAGCTACCGGCCAAAATCTACAGGTAGGCACTTTGCAAAAAACACCTCTGTTTTCCTTCAAAAATTTGTCTGTGTCCACGTTGCGCTTTGGGGCGTTTCCTGTGGCGGGCGCTAGGCCTACCCACACAAGTGAGGTATCATTTTTATCGGGAGACGTGGGGGAACGCTGGGTGGAAGGAAATTTGTGGCTCCCCTCAGATTCCAGAACTTTCTGCCACAGAAATGTGAGGAACATGTGTTTTTTTAGCCAAATTTTGAGGTTTGCAAAGGATTCTGGGTAACAGAACCTGGTCCGAGCCACACAAGTCACCCCATCTTGGATTCCCCTAGGTGTCTTGTTTTCAGAAATGCACAGGTTTGGTAGGTTTCCCTAGGTGGCGGCTGAGCTACCGGCCAAAATCTACAGGTAGGCACTTTGCAAAAAACACCTCTGTTTTCCTTCAAAAATTTGGCTGTGTCCACGTTGCGCTTTGGGGCGTTTCCTGTCGCGGGCGCTAGGCCTACCCACACAAGTGAGGTATCATTTTTATCGGGAGACGTGGGGGAACGCTGGGTGGAAGGAATTTTGTGGCTCCTCTCAGATTCCAGAACTTTCTGCCACAGAAATGTGAGGAACATGTGTTTTTTTAGCCAAATTTTTAGGTTTGCAAAGGATTCTGGGTAACAGAACCTGGTCCGAGCCACACAAGTCACCCCATCTTGGATTCCCCTAGGTCTCTAGTTTTCAGAAATGCACAGGTTTGGTAGATCTCCCTATGTGGAGGCTGAGCTACAGGCCAAAATCTACAGGTAGGCACTTTGCAAAAAACACCTCTGTTTTCCTTCAAAAATTTGGCTGTGTCCACGTTGCGCTTTGGGGCGTTTCCTGTCGCGGGCGCTAGGCCTACCCACACAAGTGAGGTATCATTTTTATCAGGAGACGTGGGGGAACGCTGGGTGGAAGGAAATTTGTGGCTCCTCTCAGATTCGAGAACTTTCTGTCACAGAAATGTGAGGAACATGTGTTTTTTTAGCCAAATTTTGAGGTTTGGAAAGGATTCTGTGTAACAGAACCTGGTCCGAGCCACACAAGTCACCCCATCTTGGATTCCCCTAGGTCTCTAGTTTTCAGAAATGCACAGGTTTGGTAGGTTTCCCTAGGTGGCGGCTGAGCTACAGGCCAAAATCTACAGGTAAGCACTTTGCAAAAAACACCTCTGTTTTCCTTCAAAAATTTGGCTGTGTCCACGTTGCGCTTTGGGGCGTTTCCTGTCGCGGGCGCTAGGCCTACCCACACAAGTGAGGTATCATTTTTATGGGGAGACATGGGGGAACGCTTGGTGGAAGGAAATTTGTGGCTCCTCTCAGATTCCAGAACTTTCTGCCACAGAAATGTGAGGAACATGTGTTTTTTTAGCCAAATTTTGAGGTTTGCAAAGGATTCTGGGTAACAGAACCTGGTCCGAGCCACACAAGTCACCCCATCTTGGATTCCCCTAGGTCTCTAGTTTTCAGAAATGCACAGGTTTGGTAGGTTTCCCTAGGTGGCGGCTGAGCTACAGGCCAAAATCTACAGGTAGGCACTTTGCAAAAAACACCTCTGTTTTCCTTAAAAAATTTGGCTGTGTCCACGTTGCACTTTGGGGCGTTTCCTGTCGCGGGCGCTAGGCCTACCCACACAAGTGAGGTATAATTTTTATCGGGAGACGTGGGGGAACGCTGGGTGGAAGGAATTTTGTGGCTCCTCTCAGATTCCAGAACTTTCTGCCACAGAAATGTGAGGAACATGTGTTTTTTTAGCCAAATTTTGAGGTTTGCAAAGGATTCTGGGTAACAGAACCTGGTCCGAGCCACACAAGTCACCCCATCTTGGATTCCCCTAGGTCTCTAGTTTTCAGAAATGCACAGGTTTGGTAGATCTCCCTATGTGGAGGCTGAGCTACAGGCCAAAATCTACAGGTAGGCACTTTGCAAAAAACACCTCTGTTTTCCTTCAAAAATTTGGCTGTGTCCACGTTGCGCTTTGGGGCGTTTCCTGTCGCGGGCGCTAGGCCTACCCACACAAGTGAGGTATCATTTTTATCAGGAGACGTGGGGGAACGCTGGGTGGAAGGAAATTTGTGGCTCCTCTCAGATTCGAGAACTTTCTGTCACAGAAATGTGAGGAACATGTGTTTTTTTAGCCAAATTTTGAGGTTTGGAAAGGATTCTGGGTAACAGAACCTGGTCCGAGCCACACAAGTCACCCCATCTTGGATTCCCCTAGGTCTCTAGTTTTCAGAAATGCACAGGTTTGGTAGGTTTCCCTAGGTGGCGGCTGAGCTACAGGCCAAAATCTACAGGTAGGCACTTTGCAAAAAACACCTCTGTTTTCCTTCAAAAATTTGGCTGTGTCCACGTTGCGCTTTGGGGCGTTTCCTGTCGCGGGCGCTAGGCCTACCCACATAAGTGAGGTATCATTTTTATCGGGAGACGTGGGGGAACGCTTGGTGGAAGGAAATTTGTGGCTCCTCTCAGATTCCAGAACTTTCTGCCACAGAAATGTGAGGAACATGTGTTTTTTTAGCCAAATTTTGAGGTTTGCAAAGGATTCTGGGTAACAGAACCTGGTCCGAGCCACACAAGTCACCCCATCTTGGATTCCCCTAGGTCTCTAGTTTTCAGAAATGCACAGGTTTGGTAGGTTTCCCTAGGTGGCGGCTGAGCTACAGGCCAAAATCTACAGGTAGGCACTTTGCAAAAAACACCTCTGTTTTCCTTCAAAAATGTGGCTGTGTCCACGTTGCGCTTTGGGGCGTTTCCTGTCGCGTGCGCTAGGCCTACCCACACAAGTGAGGTATCATTTTTATCGGGAGACGTGAGGGAACGCTGGGTGGAAGGAAATTTGTGGCTCCTCTCAGATTCCAGAACTTTCTGCCACAGAAATGTGAGGAACATGTGTTTTTTTAGCCAAATTTTGAGGTTTGCAAAGGATTCTGGGTAACAGAACCTGGTCCGAGCCACACGTCACCCCATCTTGGATTCCCCTAGGTGTCTAGTGTTCAGAAATGCACAGGTTTGGTAGGTTTCCCTAGGTGGCGGCTGAGCTACCGGCCAAAATCTACAGGTAGGCACTTTGCAAAAAACACCTCTGTTTTCCTTCAAAAATTTGGCTGTGCCCACTTTGCGCTTTGGGGCGTTTCCTGTCGCGGGCGCTAGGCCTACCCACACAAGTGAGGTATCATTTTTATCGGGAGACGTGGGGGAACGCTGGGTGGAAGGAAATTTGTGGCTTCTCTCAGATTCCAGAACTTTCTGCCACAGAAATGTGAGGAACATGTGTTTTTTTAGCCAAATTTTGAGGTTTGGAAAGGATTCTGGGTAACAGAACCTGGTCCGAGCCACACAAGTCACCCCATCTTGGATTCCCCTAGGTCTCTAGTTTTCAGAAATGCACAGGTTTGGTAGGTTTCCCTAGGTGGCGGCTGAGCTAAAGGCCAAAATCTACAGGTAAGCACTTTGCAAAAAACACCTCTGTTTTCCTTCAAAAATTTGGCTGTGTCCACGTTGCGCTTTGGGGCGTTTCCTGTCGCGGGCGCTAGGCCTACCCACACAAGTGAGGTATCATTTTTATCGGGAGACGTGGGGGAACGCTTGGTGGAAGGAAATTTGTGGCTCCTCTCAGATTCCAGAACTTTCTGCCACAGAAATGTGAGGAACATGTGTTTTTGTAGCCAAATTTTGAGGTTTGCAAAGGATTCTGGGTAACAGAACCTGGTCCGAGCCACACAAGTCACCCCATCTTGGATTCCCCTAGGTCTCTAGTTTTCAGAAATGCACAGGTTTGGTAGGTTTCCCTAGGTGGCGGCTGAGCTACCGGCCAAAATCTACAGGTAGGCACTTTGCAAAAAACACCTCTGTTTTCCTTCAAAAATTTGGCTGTGTCCACGTTGCGCTTTGGGGCGTTTCCTGTCGGGGGCGCTAGGCCTACCCACACAAGTGAGGTATCATTTTTATCGGGAGACGTGGGGGAACGCTTGGTGGAAGGAAATTTGTGGCTCCTCTCAGATTCCAGAACTTTCTGCCACAGAAATGTGAGGAACATGTGTTTTTTTAGCCAAATTTTGAGGTTTGCAAAGGATTCTGGGTAACAGAACCTGGTCCGAGCCACACAAGTCACCCCATCTTGGATTCCCCTAGGTCTCTAGTTTTCAGAAATGCACAGGTTTGGTAGGTTTCCCTAGGTGGCGGCTGAGCTACCGGCCAAAATCTACAGGTAGGCACTTTGCAAAAAACACCTCTGTTTTCCTTCAAAAATTTGGCTGTGTCCACGTTGCGCTTTGGGGCGTTTCCTGTCGCGGGCGCTAGGCCTACCCACACAAGTGAGGTATCATTTTTATCGGGAGACGTGGGGGAACGCTGGGTGGAAGGAAATTTGTGGCTCCTCTCAGATTCCAGAACTTTCTGCCACAGAAATGTGAGGAACATGTGTTTTTTTAGCCAAATTTTGAGGTTTGCAAAGGATTCTGGGTAACAGAACCTGGTCCGAGCCACACAAGTCACCCCATCTTGGATTCCTCTAGGTCTCTAGTTTTCAGAAATGCACAGGTTTGGTAGATCTCCCTATGTGGAGGCTGAGCTACAGGCCAAAATCTACAGGTAAGCACTTTGCAAAAAACACCTCTGTTTTCCTTCAAAAATTTGCCTGTGTCCACGTTGCGCTTTGGGGCGTTTCCTGTCGCGGGCGCTAGGCCTACCCACACAAGTGAGGTATCATTTTTATCGGGAGACATGGGGGAACGCTTGGTGGAAGGAAATTTGTGGCTCCTCTCAGATTCCAGAACTTTCTGCCACAGAAATGAGAGGAACATGTGTTTTTTTAGCCAAATTTTGAGGTTTGCAAAGGATTCTGGGTAACAGAACCTGGTCCGAGCCACACAAGTCACCCCATCTTGGATTCCCCTAGGTCTCTAGTTTTCAGAAATGCACAGGTTTGGTAGGTTTCCCTAGGTGGCGGCTGAGCTACAGGCCAAAATCTACAGGTAAGCACTTTGCAAAAAACACCTGTTTTCCTTCAAAAATTTGGCTGTGTCCACGTTGCGCTTTGGGGCGTTTCCTGTCGCGGGCGCTAGGCCTACCCACACAAGTGAGGTATCATTTTTATCGGGAGACGTGGGGGAACGCTTGGTGGAAGGAAATTTGTGGCTCCTCTCAGATTCCAGAACTTTCTGCCACAGAAATGTGAGGAACATGTGTTTTTGTAGCCAAATTTTGAGGTTTGCAAAGGATTCTGGGTAACAGAACCTGGTCCGAGCCACACAAGTCACCCCATCTTGGATTCCCCTAGGTCTCTAGTTTTCAGAAATGCACAGGTTTGGTAGGTTTCCCTAGGTGGCGGCTGAGCTACCGGCCAAAATCTACAGGTAGGCACTTTGCAAAAAACACCTCTGTTTTCCTTCAAAAATTTGGCTGTGTCCACGTTGCGCTTTGGGGCGTTTCCTGTCGGGGGCGCTAGGCCTACCCACACAAGTGAGGTATCATTTTTATCGGGAGACGTGGGGGAACGCTTGGTGGAAGGAAATTTGTGGCTCCTCTCAGATTCCAGAACTTTCTGCCACAGAAATGTGAGGAACATGTGTTTTTTTAGCCAAATTTTGAGGTTTGCAAAGGATTCTGGGTAACAGAACCTGGTCCGAGCCACACAAGTCACCCCATCTTGGATTCCCCTAGGTCTCTAGTTTTCAGAAATGCACAGGTTTGGTAGGTTTCCCTAGGTGGCGGCTGAGCTACCGGCCAAAATCTACAGGTAGGCACTTTGCAAAAAACACCTCTGTTTTCCTTCAAAAATTTGGCTGTGTCCACGTTGCGCTTTGGGGCGTTTCCTGTCGCGGGCGCTAGGCCTACCCACACAAGTGAGGTATCATTTTTATCGGGAGACGTGGGGGAACGCTGGGTGGAAGGAAATTTGTGGCTCCTCTCAGATTCCAGAACTTTCTGCCACAGAAATGTGAGGAACATGTGTTTTTTTAGCCAAATTTTGAGGTTTGCAAAGGTTTCTGGGTAACAGAACCTAGTCCGGGCCACACAAGTCACCCCATCTTGGATTCCCCTTGGTCTCTAGTTTTCAGAAATGCACAGGTTTGGTAGGTTTCCCTAGGTGGCGGCTGAGCTACCGGCCAAAATCTACAGGTAGGCACTTTGCAAAAAACACCTCTGTTTTCCTTCAAAAATTTGGCTGTGTCCACGTTGCGCTTTGGGGCGTTTCCTGTCGGGGGCGCTAGGCCTACCCACACAAGTGAGGTATCATTTTTATCGGGAGACGTGGGGGAACGCTGGGTGGAAGGAAATTTGTGGCTCCTCTCAGATTCCAGAACTTTCTGCCACAGAAATGTGAGGAACATGTGTTTTTTTTGCCACATTTTGAGGTTTGCAAAGGATTCTGGGTAACAGAACCTGGTCCGAGCCACACAAGTCACCCCATCTTGGATTCCCCTAGGTCTCTAGTTTTCAGAAATGCACAGGTTTGGTAGGTTTCCCTAGGTGGCGGCTGAGCTACCGGCCAAAATCTACAGGTAGGCACTTTGCAAAAAACACCTCTGTTTTCCTTCAAAAATTTGGCTGTGTCCACGTTGCGCTTTGGGGCGTTTCCTGTCGCGTGCGCTAGGCCTACCCACACAAGTGAGGTATCATTTTTATCAGGAGACGTGGGGGAACGCTGGGTGGAAGGAAATTTGTGGCTCCTCTCAGATTCGAGAACTTTCTGCCACAGAAATGTGAGGAACATGTGTTTTTTTAGCCAAATTTTGAGGTTTGGAAAGGATTCTGGGTAACAGAACCTGGTCCGAGCCACACAAGTCACCCCATCTTGGATTCCCCTAGGTCTCTAGTTTTCAGAAATGCACAGGTTTGGTAGGTTTCCCTAGGTGGCGGCTGAGCTACAGGCCAAAATCTACAGGTAGGCACTTTGCAAAAAACACCTCTGTTTTCCTTCAAAAATTTGGCTGTGTCCACGTTGCGCTTTGGGGCGTTTCCTGTCGCGGGCGCTAGGCCTACCCACACAAGTGAGGTATCATTTTTATCGGGAGACGTGGGGGAACGCTTGGTGGAAGGAAATTTGTGGCTCCTCTCAGATTCCAGAACTTTCTGCCACAGAAATGTGAGGAACATGTGTTTTTTTAGCCAAATTTTGAGGTTTGCAAAGGATTCTGGGTAACAGAACCTGGTCCGAGCCACACAAGTCACCCCATCTTGGATTCCCCTAGGTGTCTAGTTTTCAGCAATGCACAGGTTTGATAGGTTTCCCTAGGTGGCGGCTGAGCTACCGGCCAAAATCTACAGGTAGGCACTTTGCAAAAAACACCTCTGTTTTCCTTCAAAAATTTGTCTGTGTCCACGTTGCGCTTTGGGGCGTTTCCTGTGGCGGGCGCTAGGCCTACCCACACAAGTGAGGTATCATTTTTATCGGGAGACGTGGGGGAACGCTGGGTGGAAGGAAATTTGTGGCTCCCCTCAGATTCCAGAACTTTCTGCCACAGAAATGTGAGGAACATGTGTTTTTTTAGCCAAATTTTGAGGTTTGCAAAGGATTCTGGGTAACAGAACCTGGTCCGAGCCACACAAGTCACCCCATCTTGGATTCCCCTAGGTGTCTTGTTTTCAGAAATGCACAGGTTTGGTAGGTTTCCCTAGGTGGCGGCTGAGCTACCGGCCAAAATCTACAGGTAGGCACTTTGCAAAAAACACCTCTGTTTTCCTTCAAAAATTTGGCTGTGTCCACGTTGCGCTTTGGGGCGTTTCCTGTCGCGGGCGCTAGGCCTACCCACACAAGTGAGGTATCATTTTTATCGGGAGACGTGGGGGAACGCTGGGTGGAAGGAATTTTGTGGCTCCTCTCAGATTCCAGAACTTTCTGCCACAGAAATGTGAGGAACATGTGTTTTTTTAGCCAAATTTTTAGGTTTGCAAAGGATTCTGGGTAACAGAACCTGGTCCGAGCCACACAAGTCACCCCATCTTGGATTCCCCTAGGTCTCTAGTTTTCAGAAATGCACAGGTTTGGTAGATCTCCCTATGTGGAGGCTGAGCTACAGGCCAAAATCTACAGGTAGGCACTTTGCAAAAAACACCTCTGTTTTCCTTCAAAAATTTGGCTGTGTCCACGTTGCGCTTTGGGGCGTTTCCTGTCGCGGGCGCTAGGCCTACCCACACAAGTGAGGTATCATTTTTATCAGGAGACGTGGGGGAACGCTGGGTGGAAGGAAATTTGTGGCTCCTCTCAGATTCGAGAACTTTCTGTCACAGAAATGTGAGGAACATGTGTTTTTTTAGCCAAATTTTGAGGTTTGGAAAGGATTCTGTGTAACAGAACCTGGTCCGAGCCACACAAGTCACCCCATCTTGGATTCCCCTAGGTCTCTAGTTTTCAGAAATGCACAGGTTTGGTAGGTTTCCCTAGGTGGCGGCTGAGCTACAGGCCAAAATCTACAGGTAAGCACTTTGCAAAAAACACCTCTGTTTTCCTTCAAAAATTTGGCTGTGTCCACGTTGCGCTTTGGGGCGTTTCCTGTCGCGGGCGCTAGGCCTACCCACACAAGTGAGGTATCATTTTTATCGGGAGACATGGGGGAACGCTTGGTGGAAGGAAATTTGTGGCTCCTCTCAGATTCCAGAACTTTCTGCCACAGAAATGTGAGGAACATGTGTTTTTTTAGCCAAATTTTGAGGTTTGCAAAGGATTCTGGGTAACAGAACCTGGTCCGAGCCACACAAGTCACCCCATCTTGGATTCCCCTAGGTCTCTAGTTTTCAGAAATGCACAGGTTTGGTAGGTTTCCCTAGGTGGCGGCTGAGCTACAGGCCAAAATCTACAGGTAGGCACTTTGCAAAAAACACCTCTGTTTTCCTTAAAAAATTTGGCTGTGTCCACGTTGCACTTTGGGGCGTTTCCTGTCGCGGGCGCTAGGCCTACCCACACAAGTGAGGTATAATTTTTATCGGGAGACGTGGGGGAACGCTGGGTGGAAGGAATTTTGTGGCTCCTCTCAGATTCCAGAACTTTCTGCCACAGAAATGTGAGGAACATGTGTTTTTTTAGCCAAATTTTGAGGTTTGCAAAGGATTCTGGGTAACAGAACCTGGTCCGAGCCACACAAGTCACCCCATCTTGGATTCCCCTAGGTCTCTAGTTTTCAGAAATGCACAGGTTTGGTAGATCTCCCTATGTGGAGGCTGAGCTACAGGCCAAAATCTACAGGTAGGCACTTTGCAAAAAACACCTCTGTTTTCCTTCAAAAATTTGGCTGTGTCCACGTTGCGCTTTGGGGCGTTTCCTGTCGCGGGCGCTAGGCCTACCCACACAAGTGAGGTATCATTTTTATCAGGAGACGTGGGGGAACGCTGGGTGGAAGGAAATTTGTGGCTCCTCTCAGATTCGAGAACTTTCTGTCACAGAAATGTGAGGAACATGTGTTTTTTTAGCCAAATTTTGAGGTTTGGAAAGGATTCTGGGTAACAGAACCTGGTCCGAGCCACACAAGTCACCCCATCTTGGATTCCCCTAGGTCTCTAGTTTTCAGAAATGCACAGGTTTGGTAGGTTTCCCTAGGTGGCGGCTGAGCTACAGGCCAAAATCTACAGGTAGGCACTTTGCAAAAAACACCTCTGTTTTCCTTCAAAAATTTGGCTGTGTCCACGTTGCGCTTTGGGGCGTTTCCTGTCGCGGGCGCTAGGCCTACCCACATAAGTGAGGTATCATTTTTATCGGGAGACGTGGGGGAACGCTTGGTGGAAGGAAATTTGTGGCTCCTCTCAGATTCCAGAACTTTCTGCCACAGAAATGAGAGGAACATGTGTTTTTTTAGCCAAATTTTGAGGTTTGCAAAGGATTCTGGGTAACAGAACCTGGTCCGAGCCACACAAGTCACCCCATCTTGGATTCCCCTAGGTCTCTAGTTTTCAGAAATGCACAGGTTTGGTAGGTTTCCCTAGGTGGCGGCTGAGCTACAGGCCAAAATCTACAGGTAGGCACTTTGCAAAAAACACCTCTGTTTTCCTTCAAAAATGTGGCTGTGTCCACGTTGCGCTTTGGGGCGTTTCCTGTCGCGTGCGCTAGGCCTACCCACACAAGTGAGGTATCATTTTTATCGGGAGACGTGAGGGAACGCTGGGTGGAAGGAAATTTGTGGCTCCTCTCAGATTCCAGAACTTTCTGCCACAGAAATGTGAGGAACATGTGTTTTTTTAGCCAAATTTTGAGGTTTGCAAAGGATTCTGGGTAACAGAACCTGGTCCGAGCCACACGTCACCCCATCTTGGATTCCCCTAGGTGTCTAGTGTTCAGAAATGCACAGGTTTGGTAGGTTTCCCTAGGTGGCGGCTGAGCTACCGGCCAAAATCTACAGGTAGGCACTTTGCAAAAAACACCTCTGTTTTCCTTCAAAAATTTGGCTGTGCCCACTTTGCGCTTTGGGGCGTTTCCTGTCGCGGGCGCTAGGCCTACCCACACAAGTGAGGTATCATTTTTATCGGGAGACGTGGGGGAACGCTGGGTGGAAGGAAATTTGTGGCTTCTCTCAGATTCCAGAACTTTCTGCCACAGAAATGTGAGGAACATGTGTTTTTTTAGCCAAATTTTGAGGTTTGGAAAGGATTCTGGGTAACAGAACCTGGTCCGAGCCACACAAGTCACCCCATCTTGGATTCCCCTAGGTCTCTAGTTTTCAGAAATGCACAGGTTTGGTAGGTTTCCCTAGGTGGCGGCTGAGCTACAGGCCAAAATCTACAGGTAGGCATTTTGTAAAAAACACCTCTGTTTTCCTTCAAAAATTTGGCTGTGTCCACGTTGCGCTTTGGTGCGTTTCCTGTCGCGGGCGCTAGGCCTACCCACACAAGTGAGGTATCATTTTTATCGGGAGACGTGGGGGAACGCTTGGTGGAAGGAAATTTGTGGCTCCTCTCAGATTCCAGAACTTTCTGCCACAGAAATGTGAGGAACATGTGTTTTTTTAGCCAAATTTTGAGGTTTGCAAAGGATTCTGGGTAACAGAACCTGGTCCGAGCCACACAAGTCACCCCATCTTGGATTCCCCTAGGTCTCTAGTTTTCAGAAATGCACAGGTTCGGTAGGTTTCCCTAGGTGGCGGCTGAGCTACCGGCCAAAATCTACAGGTAGGCACTTTGCAAAAAACACCTCTGTTTTCCTTCAAAAATTTGGCTGTGTCCACGTTGCGCTTTGGGGCGTTTCCTGTCGCGGGCGCTAGGCCTACCCACACAAGTGAGGTATCATTTTTATCGGGAGACGTGGGGGAACGCTGGGTGGAAGGAAATTTGTGGCTCCTCTCAGATTCCAGAACTTTCTGCCACAGAAATGTGAGGAACATGTGTTTTTTTAGCCACATTTTGAGGTTTGCAAAGGATTCTGGGTAACAGAACCTGGTCCGAGCCACACAAGTCACCCCATCTTAGATTCCCCTAGGTCTCTAGTTTTCAGAAATGCACAGGTTTGGTAGGTCTCCCTATGTGGAGGCTGAGCTACAGGCCAAAATCTACAGGTAGGCACTTTGCAAAAAACACCTCTGTTTTCCTTCAAAAATTTGGCTGTGTCCACGTTGCGCTTTGGGGCGTTTCCTGTCGCGTGCGCTAGGCCTACCCACACAAGTGAGGTATCATTTTTATCAGGAGACGTGGGGGAACGCTGGGTGGAAGGAAATTTGTGGCTCCTCTCAGATTCAAGAACTTTCTGCCACAGAAATGTGAGGAACATGTGTTTTTTTAGCCAAATTTTGAGGTTTGGAAAGGATTCTGGGTAACAGAACCTGGTCCGAGCCACACAAGTCACCCCATCTTGGATTCCCCCAGGTCTCTAGTTTTCAGAAATGCACAGGTTTGGTAGGTTTCCCTAGGTGGCGGCTGAGCTACAGGCCAAAATCTACAGGTAGGCACTTTGCAAAAAACACCTCTGTTTTCCTTCAAAAATTTGGCTGTGTCCACGTTGCGCTTTGGGGCGTTTCCTGTCGCGGGCGCTAGGCCTACCCACACAAGTGAGGTATCATTTTTATCGGGAGACGTGGGGGAACGCTTGGTGGAAGGAAATTTGTGGCTCCTCTCAGATTCCAGAACTTTCTGCCACAGAAATGTGAGGAACATGTGTTTTTTTAGCCAAATTTTGAGGTTTGCAAAGGATTCTGGGTAACAGAACCTGGTCCGAGCCACACAAGTCACCCCATCTTGGATTCCCCTAGGTGTCTAGTTTTCAGCAATGCACAGGTTTGATAGGTTTCCCTAGGTGGCGGCTGAGCTACCGGCCAAAATCTACAGGTAGGCACTTGCAAAAAAACACCTCTGTTTTCCTTCAAAAATTTAGCTGTGTCCACGTTGCGCTTTGGGGCGTTTCCTGTCGCGGGCGCTAGGCCTACCCACACAAGTGAGGTATCATTTTTATCGGGAGACGTGGGGGAACGCTGGGTGGAAGGAAATTTGTGGCTCCCCTCAGATTCCAGAACTTTCTGCCACAGAAATGTGAGGAACATGTGTTTTTTTAGCCAAATTTTGAGGTTTGCAAAGGATTCTGGGTAACAGAACCTGGTCCGAGCCACACAAGTCACCCCATCTTGGATTCCCCTAGGTGTCTTGTTTTCAGAAATGCACAGGTTTGGTAGGTTTCCCTAGGTGGCGGCTGAGCTACCGGCCAAAATCTACAGGTAGGCACTTTGCAAAAAACACCTCTGTTTTCCTTCAAAAATTTGGCTGTGTCCACGTTGCGCTTTGGGGCGTTTCCTGTCGCGGGCGCTAGGCCTACCCACACAAGTGAGGTATCATTTTTATCGGGAGACGTGGGGGAACGCTGGGTGGAAGGAATTTTGTGGCTCCTCTCAGATTCCAGAACTTTCTGCCACAGAAATGTGAGGAACATCTGTTTTTTTAGCCAAATTTTTAGGTTTGCAAAGGATTCTGGGTAACAGAACCTGGTCCGAGCCACACAAGTCACCCCATCTTGGATTCCCCTAGGTCTCTAGTTTTCAGAAATGCACAGGTTTGGTAGGTTTCCCTAGGTGGAGGCTGAGCTACAGGCCAAAATCTACAGGTAGGCACTTTGCAAAAAACACCTCTGTTTTCCTTCAAAAATTTGGCTGTGTCCACGTTGCGCTTTGGGGCGTTTCCTGTCGCGGGCGCTAGGCCTACCCACACAAGTGAGGTATCATTTTTATCGGGAGACGTGGGGGAACGCTGGGTGGAAGGAAATTTGTGGCTCCTCTCAGATTCCAGAACTTTCTGCCACAGAAATGTGAGGAACATGTGTTTTTTTAGCCAAATTTTGAGGTTTGCAAAGGATTCTGGGTAACAGAACCTGGTCCGAGCCACACAAGTCACCCCATCTTGGATTCCCCTAGGTCTCTAGTTTTCAGAAATGCACAGGTTTGGTAGGTTTCCCTAGGTGGCGGCTGAGCTACAGGCCAAAATCTACAGGTAGGCACTTTGCAAAAAACACCTCTGTTTTCCTTCAAAAATTTGGCTGTGTCCACGTTGCGCTTTGGGGCGTTTCCTGTCGCGGGCGCTAGGCCTACCCACACAAGTGAGGTATAATTTTTATCGGGAGACGTGGGGGAACGCTGGGTGGAAGGAATTTTGTGGCTCCTCTCAGATTCCAGAACTTTCTGCCACAGAAATGTGAGGAACATGTGTTTTTTTAGCCAAATTTTTAGGTTTGCAAAGGATTCTGGGTAACAGAACCTGGTCCGAGCCACACAAGTCACCCCATCTTGGATTCCCCTAGGTCTCTAGTTTTCAGAAATGCACAGGTTTGGTAGATCTCCCTATGTGGAGGCTGAGCTACAGGCCAAAATCTACAGGTAGGCACTTTGCAAAAAACACCTCTGTTTTCCTTCAAAAATTTGGCTGTGTCCACGTTGCGCTTTGGGGCGTTTCCTGTCGCGGGCGCTAGGCCTACCCACACAAGTGAGGTATCATTTTTATCGGGAGACATGGGGGAACGCTTGGTGGAAGGAAATTTGTGGCTCCTCTCAGATTCCAGAACTTTCTGCCACAGAAATGTGAGGAACATGTGTTTTTTTAGCCAAATTTGAGGTTTGCAAAGGATTCTGGGTAACAGAACCTGGTCCGAGCCACACAAGTCACCCCATCTTGGATTCCCCTAGGTCTCTAGTTTTCAGAAATGCACAGGTTTGGTAGGTTTCCCTAGGTGGCGGCTGAGCTACAGGCCAAAATCTACAGGTAGGCACTTTGCAAAAAACACCTCTGTTTTCCTTCAAAAATTTGGCTGTGTCCACGTTGCGCTTTGGGGCGTTTCCTGTCGCGGGCGCTAGGCCTACCCACACAAGTGAGGTATAATTTTTATCGGGAGACGTGGGGGAACGCTGGGTGGAAGGAATTTTGTGGCTCCTCTCAGATTCCAGAACTTTCTGCCACAGAAATGTGAGGAACATGTGTTTTTTTAGCCAAATTTTTAGGTTTGCAAAGGATTCTGGGTAACAGAACCTGGTCCGAGCCACACAAGTCACCCCATCTTGGATTCCCCTAGGTCTCTAGTTTTCAGAAATGCACAGGTTTGGTAGATCTCCCTATGTGGAGGCTGAGCTACAGGCCAAAATCTACAGGTAGGCACTTTGCAAAAAACACCTCTGTTTTCCTTCAAAAATTTGGCTGTGTCCACGTTGCGCTTTGGGGCGTTTCCTGTCGCGGGCGCTAGGCCTACCCACACAAGTGAGGTATCATTTTTATCAGGAGACGTGGGGGAACGCTGGGTGGAAGGAAATTTGTGGCTCCTCTCAGATTCGAGAACTTTCTGCCACAGAAATGTGAGGAACATGTGTTTTTTTAGCCAAATTTTGAGGTTTGGAAAGGATTCTGGGTAACAGAACCTGGTCCGAGCCACACAAGTCACCCCATCTTGGATTCCCCTAGGTCTCTAGTTTTCAGAAATGCACAGGTTTGGTAGGTTTCCCTAGGTGGCGGCTGAGCTACAGGCCAAAATCTACAGGTAGGCACTTTGCAAAAAACACCTCTGTTTTCCTTCAAAAATTTGGCTGTGTCCACGTTGCGCTTTGGGGCGTTTCCTGTCGCGGGCGCTAGGCCTACCCACACAAGTGAGGTATCATTTTTATCGGGAGACGTGGGGGAACGCTTGGTGGAAGGAAATTTGTGGCTCCTCTCAGATTCCAGAACTTTCTGCCACAGAAATGTGAGGAACATGTGTTTTTTTAGCCAAATTTTGAGGTTTGCAAAGGATTCTGGGTAACAGAACCTGGTCCGAGCCACACAAGTCACCCCATCTTGGATTCCCCTAGGTCTCTAGTTTTCAGAAATGCACAGGTTTGGTAGGTTTCCCTAGGTGGCGGCTGAGCTACAGGCCAAAATCTACAGGTAGGCACTTTGCAAAAAACACCTCTGTTTTCCTTCAAAAATGTGGCTGTGTCCACGTTGCGCTTTGGGCGTTTCCTGTCGCGTGCGCTAGGCCTACCCACACAAGTGAGGTATCATTTTTATCGGGAGACGTGAGGGAACGCTGGGTGGAAGGAAATTTGAGGCTCCTCTCAGATTCCAGAACTTTCTGCCACAGAAATGTGAGGAACATGTGTTTTTTTAGCCAAATTTTGAGGTTTGCAAAGGATTCTGGGTAACAGAACCTGGTCCGAGCCACACGTCACCCCATCTTGGATTCCCCTAGGTGTCTAGTGTTCAGAAATGCACAGGTTTGGTAGGTTTCCCTAGGTGGCGGCTGAGCTACCGGCCAAAATCTACAGGTAGGCACTTTGCAAAAAACACCTCTGTTTTCCTTCAAAAATTTGGCTGTGCCCACTTTGCGCTTTGGGGCGTTTCCTGTCGCGGGCGCTAGGCCTACCCACACAAGTGAGGTATCATTTTTATCGGGAGACGTGGGGGAACGCTGGGTGGAAGGAAATTTGTGGCTTCTCAGAACTTTCTGCCACAGAAATGTGAGGAACATGTGTTTTTTTAGCCAAATTTTGAGGTTTGGAAAGGATTCTGGGTAACAGAACCTGGTCCGAGCCACACAAGTCACCCCATCTTGGATTCCCCTAGGTCTCTAGTTTTCAGAAATGCACAGGTTTGGTAGGTTTCCCTAGGTGGCGGCTGAGCTACAGGCCAAAATCTACAGGTAGGCATTTTGTAAAAAACACCTCTGTTTTCCTTCAAAAATTTGGCTGTGTCCACGTTGCGCTTTGGTGCGTTTCCTGTCGCGGGGCGCTAGGCCTACCCACACAAGTGAGGTATCATTTTTATCGGGAGACGTGGGGGAACGCTTGGTGGAAGGAAATTTGTGGCTCCTCTCAGATTCCAGAACTTTCTGCCACAGAAATGTGAGGAACATGTGTTTTTTTAGCCAAATTTTGAGGTTTGCAAAGGATTCTGGGTAACAGAACCTGGTCCGAGCCACACAAGTCACCCCATCTTGGATTCCCCTAGGTCTCTAGTTTTCAGAAATGCACAGGTTTGGTAGGTTTCCCTAGGTGGCGGCTGAGCTACCGGCCAAAATCTACAGGTAGGCACTTTGCAAAAAACACCTCTGTTTTCCTTCAAAAATTTGGCTGTGTCCACGTTGCGCTTTGGGGCGTTTCCTGTCGCGGGCGCTAGGCCTACCCACACAAGTGAGGTATCATTTTTATCGGGAGACGTGGGGGAACGCTGGGTGGAAGGAAATTTGTGGCTCCTCTCAGATTCCAGAACTTTCTGCCACAGAAATGTGAGGAACATGTGTTTTTTTTAGCCAAATTTTGAGGTTTGCAAAGGTTTCTGGGTAACAGAACCTAGTCCGGGCCACACAAGTCACCCCATCTTGGATTCCCCTAGGTCTCTAGTTTTCAGAAATGCACAGGTTTGGTAGGTTTCCCTAGGTGGCGGCTGAGCTACCGGCCAAAATCTACAGGTAGGCACTTTGCAAAAAACACCTCTGTTTTCCTTCAAAAATTTGGCTGTGTCCACGTTGCGCTTTGGGGCGTTTCCTGTCGGGGGCGCTAGGCCTACCCACACAAGTGAGGTATCATTTTTATCGGGAGACGTGGGGGAACGCTGGGTGGAAGGAAATTTGTGGCTCCTCTCAGATTCCAGAACTTTCTGCCACAGAAATGTGAGGAACATGTGTTTTTTTTGCCACATTTTGAGGTTTGCAAAGGATTCTGGGTAACAGAACCTGGTCCGAGCCACACAAGTCACCCCATCTTGGATTCCCCTAGGTCTCTAGTTTTCAGAAATGCACAGGTTTGGTAGGTTTCCCTAGGTGGCGGCTGAGCTACCGGCCAAAATCTACAGGTAGGCACTTTGCAAAAAACACCTCTGTTTTCCTTCAAAAATTTGGCTGTGTCCACGTTGCGCTTTGGGGCGTTTCCTGTCGCGTGCGCTAGGCCTACCCACACAAGTGAGGTATCATTTTTATCAGGAGACGTGGGGGAACGCTGGGTGGAAGGAAATTTGTGGCTCCTCTCAGATTCGAGAACTTTCTGCCACAGAAATGTGAGGAACATGTGTTTTTTTTAGCCAAATTTTGAGGTTTGGAAAGGATTCTGGGTAACAGAACCTGGTCCGAGCCACACAAGTCACCCCATCTTGGATTCCCCTAGGTCTCTAGTTTTCAGAAATGCACAGGTTTGGTAGGTTTCCCTAGGTGGCGGCTGAGCTACAGGCCAAAATCTACAGGTAGGCACTTTGCAAAAAACACCTCTGTTTTCCTTCAAAAATTTGGCTGTGTCCACGTTGCGCTTTGGGGCGTTTCCTGTCGCGGGCGCTAGGCCTACCCACACAAGTGAGGTATCATTTTTATCGGGAGACGTGGGGGAACGCTTGGTGGAAGGAAATTTGTGGCTCCTCTCAGATTCCAGAACTTTCTGCCACAGAAATGTGAGGAACATGTGTTTTTTTTAGCCAAATTTTGAGGTTTGCAAAGGATTCTGGGTAACAGAACCTGGTCCGAGCCACACAAGTCACCCCATCTTGGATTCCCCTAGGTGTCTAGTTTTCAGCAATGCACAGGTTTGATAGGTTTCCCTAGGTGGCGGCTGAGCTACCGGCCAAAATCTACAGGTAGGCACTTTGCAAAAAACACCTCTGTTTTCCTTCAAAAATTTGTCTGTGTCCACGTTGCGCTTTGGGGCGTTTCCTGTGGCGGGCGCTAGGCCTACCCACACAAGTGAGGTATCATTTTTATCGGGAGACGTGGGGGAACGCTGGGTGGAAGGAAATTTGTGGCTCCCCTCAGATTCCAGAACTTTCTGCCACAGAAATGTGAGGAACATGTGTTTTTTTAGCCAAATTTTGAGGTTTGCAAAGGATTCTGGGTAACAGAACCTGGTCCGAGCCACACAAGTCACCCCATCTTGGATTCCCCTAGGTGTCTTGTTTTCAGAAATGCACAGGTTTGGTAGGTTTCCCTAGGTGGCGGCTGAGCTACCGGCCAAAATCTACAGGTAGGCACTTTGCAAAAAACACCTCTGTTTTCCTTCAAAAATTTGGCTGTGTCCACGTTGCGCTTTGGGGCGTTTCCTGTCGCGGGCGCTAGGCCTACCCACACAAGTGAGGTATCATTTTTATCGGGAGACGTGGGGGAACGCTGGGTGGAAGGAATTTTGTGGCTCCTCTCAGATTCCAGAACTTTCTGCCACAGAAATGTGAGGAACATGTGTTTTTTTAGCCAAATTTTTAGGTTTGCAAAGGATTCTGGGTAACAGAACCTGGTCCGAGCCACACAAGTCACCCCATCTTGGATTCCCCTAGGTCTCTAGTTTTCAGAAATGCACAGGTTTGGTAGATCTCCCTATGTGGAGGCTGAGCTACAGGCCAAAATCTACAGGTAGGCACTTTGCAAAAAACACCTCTGTTTTCCTTCAAAAATTTGGCTGTGTCCACGTTGCGCTTTGGGGCGTTTCCTGTCGCGGGCGCTAGGCCTACCCACACAAGTGAGGTATCATTTTTATCAGGAGACGTGGGGGAACGCTGGGTGGAAGGAAATTTGTGGCTCCTCTCAGATTCGAGAACTTTCTGTCACAGAAATGTGAGGAACATGTGTTTTTTTAGCCAAATTTTGAGGTTTGGAAAGGATTCTGGGTAACAGAACCTGGTCCGAGCCACACAAGTCAACCCCATCTTGGATTCCCCTAGGTCTCTAGTTTTCAGAAATGCACAGGTTTGGTAGGTTTCCCTAGGTGGCGGGCTGAGCTACAGGCCAAAATCTACAGGTAAGCACTTTGCAAAAAACACCTCTGTTTTCCTTCAAAAATTTGGCTGTGTCCACGTTGCGCTTTGGGGCTTGTTTCCTGTCGCGGGGCGCTAGGCCTACCCACACAAGTGAGGTATCATTTTTATCGGGAGACATGGGGAACGCTTGGTGGAAGGAAATTTGTGGCTCCTCTCAGATTCCAGAACTTTCTGCCACAGAAATGTGAGGAACATGTGTTTTTTTAGCCAAATTTTGAGGTTTGCAAAGGATTCTGGGTAACAGAACCTGGTCCGAGCCACACAAGTCACCCCATCTTGGATTCCCCTAGGTC
This sequence comes from Pleurodeles waltl, assembly GCF_031143425.1. Lineage (NCBI taxonomy): Eukaryota > Metazoa > Chordata > Amphibia > Caudata > Salamandridae > Pleurodeles > Pleurodeles waltl. The sequence goes on along the minus strand of NC_090439.1, from coordinate 889,308,388 downwards.
TCTAGTTTTCAGAAATGCACAGGTTTGGTAGGTTTCCCTAGGTGGCGGCTGAGCTACAGGCCAAAATCTACAGGTAGGCACTTTGCAAAAAACACCTCTGTTTTCCTTCAAAAATTTGGCTGTGTCCACGTTGCACTTTGGGGCGTTTCCTGTCGCGGGCGCTAGGCCTACCCACACAAGTGAGGTATAATTTTTATCGGGAGACGTGGGGGAACGCTGGGTGGAAGGAATTTTGTGGCTCCTCTCAGATTCCAGAACTTTCTGCCACAGAAATGTGAGGAACATGTGTTTTTTTTAGCCAAATTTTGAGGTTTGCAAAGGATTCTGGGTAACAGAACCTGGTCCGAGCCACACAAGTCACCCCATCTTGGATTCCCCTAGGTCTCTAGTTTTCAGAAATGCACAGGTTTGGTAGATCTCCCTATGTGGAGGCTGAGCTACAGGCCAAAATCTACAGGTAGGCACTTTGCAAAAAACACCTCTGTTTTCCTTCAAAAATTTGGCTGTGTCAACGTTGCGCTTTGGGGCGTTTCCTGTCGCGGGCGCTAGGCCTACCCACACAAGTGAGGTATCATTTTTATCAGGAGACGTGGGGGAACGCTGGGTGGAAGGAAATTTGTGGCTCCTCTCAGATTCGAGAACTTTCTGTCACAGAAATGTGAGGAACATGTGTTTTTTTAGCCAAATTTTGAGGTTTGGAAAGGATTCTGGGTAACAGAACCTGGTCCGAGCCACACAAGTCACCCCATCTTGGATTCCCCTAGGTCTCTAGTTTTCAGAAATGCACAGGTTTGGTAGGTTTCCCTAGGTGGCGGCTGAGCTACAGGCCAAAATCTACAGGTAGGCACTTTGCAAAAAACACCTCTGTTTTCCTTCAAAAATTTGGCTGTGTCCACGTTGCGCTTTGGGGCGTTTCCTGTCGCGGGCGCTAGGCCTACCCACATAAGTGAGGTATCATTTTATCGGGAGACGTGGGGGAACGCTTGGTGGAAGGAAATTTGTGGCTCCTCTCAGATTCCAGAACTTTCTGCCACAGAAATGTGAGGAACATGTGTTTTTTTAGCCAAATTTTGAGGTTTGCAAAGGATTCTGGGTAACAGAACCTGGTCCGAGCCACACAAGTCACCCCATCTTGGATTCCCCTAGGTCTCTAGTTTTCAGAAATGCACAGGTTTGGTAGGTTTCCCTAGGTGGCGGCTGAGCTACAGGCCAAAATCTACAGGTAGGCACTTTGCAAAAAACACCTCTGTTTTCCTTCAAAAATGTGGCTGTGTCCACGTTGCGCTTTGGGGCGTTTCCTGTCGCGTGCGCTAGGCCTACCCACACAAGTGAGGTATCATTTTTATCGGGAGACGTGAGGGAACGCTGGGTGGAAGGAAATTTGTGGCTCCTCTCAGATTCCAGAACTTTCTGCCACAGAAATGTGAGGAACATGTGTTTTTTTTAGCCAAATTTTGAGGTTTGCAAAGGATTCTGGGTAACAGAACCTGGTCCGAGCCACACGTCACCCCATCTTGGATTCCCCTAGGTGTCTAGTGTTCAGAAATGCACAGGTTTGGTAGGTTTCCCTAGGTGGCGGCTGAGCTACCGGCCAAAATCTACAGGTAGGCACTTTGCAAAAAACACCTCTGTTTTCCTTCAAAAATTTGGCTGTGCCCACTTTGCGCTTTGGGGCGTTTCCTGTCGCGGGCGCTAGGCCTACCCACACAAGTGAGGTATCATTTTTATCGGGAGACGTGGGGGGAACGCTGGGTGGAAGGAAATTTGTGGCTTCTCTCAGATTCCAGAACTTTCTGCCACAGAAATGTGAGGAACATGTGTTTTTTTAGCCAAATTTTGAGGTTTGGAAAGGATTCTGGGTAACAGAACCTGGTCCGAGCCACACAAGTCACCCCATCTTGGATTCCCCTAGGTCTCTAGTTTTCAGAAATGCACAGGTTTGGTAGGTTTCCCTAGGTGGCGGCTGAGCTACAGGCCAAAATCTACAGGTAGGCATTTTGTAAAAAACACCTCTGTTTTCCTTCAAAAATTTGGCTGTGTCCACGTTGCGCTTTGGTGCGTTTCCTGTCGCGGGCGCTAGGCCTACCCACACAAGTGAGGTATCATTTTTATCGGGAGACGTTGGGGGAACGCTTGGTGGAAGGAAATTTGTGGCTCCTCTCAGATTCCAGAACTTTCTGCCACAGAAATGTGAAGGAACATGTGTTTTTTTAGCCAAATTTTGAGGTTTGCAAAGGATTCTGGGTAACAGAACCTGGTCCGAGCCACACAAGTCACCCCATCTTGGATTCCCCTAGGTCTCTAGTTTCAGAAATGCACAGGTTCGGTAGGTTTCCCTAGGTGGCGGCTGAGCTACCGGCCAAAATCTACAGGTAGGCACTTTGCAAAAAACACCTCTGTTTTCCTTCAAAAATTTGGCTGTGTCCACGTTGCGCTTTGGGGCGTTTCCTGTCGCGGGCGCTAGGCCTACCCACACAAGTGAGGTATCATTTTTATCGGGAGACGTGGGGGAACGCTGGGTGGAAGGAAATTTGTGGCTCCTCTCAGATTCCAGAACTTTCTGCCACAGAAATGTGAGGAACATGTGTTTTTTTAGCCACATTTTGAGGTTTGCAAAGGATTCTGGGTAACAGAACCTGGTCCGAGCCACACAAGTCACCCCATCTTAGATTCCCCTAGGTCTCTAGTTTTCAGAAATGCACAGGTTTGGTAGGTCTCCCTATGTGGAGGCTGAGCTACAGGCCAAAATCTACAGGTAGGCACTTTGCAAAAAACACCTCTGTTTTCCTTCAAAAATTTGGCTGTGTCCACGTTGCGCTTTGGGGCGTTTCCTGTCGCGTGCGCTAGGCCTACCCACACAAGTGAGGTATCATTTTTATCAGGAGACGTGGGGGAACGCTGGGTGGAAGGAAATTTGTGGCTCCTCTCAGATTCAAGAACTTTCTGCCACAGAAATGTGAGGAACATGTGTTTTTTTAGCCAAATTTTGAGGTTTGGAAAGGATTCTGGGTAACAGAACCTGGTCCGAGCCACACAAGTCACCCCATCTTGGATTCCCCCAGGTCTCTAGTTTTCAGAAATGCACAGGTTTGGTAGGTTTCCCTAGGTGGCGGCTGAGCTACAGGCCAAAATCTACAGGTAGGCACTTTGCAAAAAACACCTCTGTTTTCCTTCAAAAATTTGGCTGTGTCCACGTTGCGCTTTGGGGCGTTTCCTGTCGCGGGCGCTAGGCCTACCCACACAAGTGAGGTATCATTTTTATCGGGAGACGTGGGGGAACGCTTGGTGGAAGGAAATTTGTGGCTCCTCTCAGATTCCAGAACTTTCTGCCACAGAAATGTGAGGAACATGTGTTTTTTTAGCCAAATTTTGAGGTTTGCAAAGGATTCTGGGTAACAGAACCTGGTCCGAGCCACACAAGTCACCCCATCTTGGATTCCCCTAGGTGTCTAGTTTTCAGCAATGCACAGGTTTGATAGGTTTCCCTAGGTGGCGGCTGAGCTACCGGCCAAATCTACAGGTAGGCACTTTGCAAAAAACACCTCTGTTTTCCTTCAAAAATTTAGCTGTGTCCACGTTGCGCTTTGGGGCGTTTCCTGTCGCGGGCGCTAGGCCTACCCACACAAGTGAGGTATCATTTTTATCGGGAGACGTGGGGGAACGCTGGGTGGAAGGAAATTTGTGGCTCCCCTCAGATTCCAGAACTTTCTGCCACAGAAATGTGAGGAACATGTGTTTTTTTAGCCAAATTTTGAGGTTTGCAAAGGATTCTGGGTAACAGAACCTGGTCCGAGCCACACAAGTCACCCCATCTTGGATTCCCCTAGGTGTCTTGTTTTCAGAAATGCACAGGTTTGGTAGGTTTCCCTAGGTGGCGGCTGAGCTACCGGCCAAAATCTACAGGTAGGCACTTTGCAAAAAACACCTCTGTTTTCCTTCAAAAATTTGGCTGTGTCCACGTTGCGCTTTGGGGCGTTTCCTGTCGCGGGCGCTAGGCCTACCCACACAAGTGAGGTATCATTTTTATCGGGAGACGTGGGGGAACGCTGGGTGGAAGGAATTTTGTGGCTCCTCTCAGATTCCAGAACTTTCTGCCACAGAAATGTGAGGAACATGTGTTTTTTTAGCCAAATTTTTAGGTTTGCAAAGGATTCTGGGTAACAGAACCTGGTCCGAGCCACACAAGTCACCCCATCTTGGATTCCCCTAGGTCTCTAGTTTCAGAAATGCACAGGTTTGGTAGGTTTCCCTAGGTGGAGGCTGAGCTACAGGCCAAAATCTACAGGTAGGCACTTTGCAAAAAACACCTCTGTTTTCCTTCAAAAATTTGGCTGTGTCCACGTTGCGCTTTGGGGCGTTTCCTGTCGCGGGCGCTAGGCCTACCCACACAAGTGAGGTATCATTTTTATCGGGAGACGTGGGGAACGCTGGGTGGAAGGAAATTTGTGGCTCCTCTCAGATTCCAGAACTTTCTGCCACAGAAATGTGAGGAACATGTGTTTTTTTAGCCAAATTTTGAGGTTTGCAAAGGATTCTGGGTAACAGAACCTGGTCCGAGCCACACAAGTCACCCCATCTTGGATTCCCCTAGGTCTCTAGTTTTCAGAAATGCACAGGTTTGGTAGGTTTCCCTAGGTGGCGGCTGAGCTACAGGCCAAAATCTACAGGTAGGCACTTTGCAAAAAACACCTCTGTTTTCCTTCAAAAATTTGGCTGTGTCCACGTTGCGCTTTGGGGCGTTTCCTGTCGCGGGCGCTAGGCCTACCCACACAAGTGAGGTATAATTTTTATCGGGAGACGTGGGGGAACGCTGGGTGGAAGGAATTTTGTGGCTCCTCTCAGATTCCAGAACTTTCTGCCACAGAAATGTGAGGAACATGTGTTTTTTTAGCCAAATTTTTAGGTTTGCAAAGGATTCTGGGTAACAGAACCTGGTCCGAGCCACACAAGTCACCCCATCTTGGATTCCCCTAGGTCTCTAGTTTTCAGAAATGCACAGGTTTGGTAGATCTCCCTATGTGGAGGCTGAGCTACAGGCCAAAATCTACAGGTAGGCACTTTGCAAAAAACACCTCTGTTTTCCTTCAAAAATTTGGCTGTGTCCACGTTGCGCTTTGGGGCGTTTCCTGTCGCGGGCGCTAGGCCTACCCACACAAGTGAGGTATCATTTTTATCGGGAGACATGGGGGAACGCTTGGTGGAAGGAAATTTGTGGCTCCTCTCAGATTCCAGAACTTTCTGCCACAGAAATGTGAGGAACATGTGTTTTTTTAGCCAAATTTTGAGGTTTGCAAAGGATTCTGGGTAACAGAACCTGGTCCGAGCCACACAAGTCACCCCATCTTGGATTCCCCTAGGTCTCTAGTTTTCAGAAATGCACAGGTTTGGTAGGTTTCCCTAGGTGGCGGCTGAGCTACAGGCCAAAATCTACAGGTAGGCACTTTGCAAAAAACACCTCTGTTTTCCTTCAAAAATTTGGCTGTGTCCACGTTGCGCTTTGGGGCGTTTCCTGTCGCGGGCGCTAGGCCTACCCACACAAGTGAGGTATAATTTTTATCGGGAGACGTGGGGGAACGCTGGGTGGAAGGAATTTTGTGGCTCCTCTCAGATTCCAGAACTTTCTGCCACAGAAATGTGAGGAACATGTGTTTTTTTAGCCAAATTTTTAGGTTTGCAAAGGATTCTGGGTAACAGAACCTGGTCCGAGCCACACAAGTCACCCCATCTTGGATTCCCCTAGGTCTCTAGTTTTCAGAAATGCACAGGTTTGGTAGATCTCCCTATGTGGAGGCTGAGCTACAGGCCAAAATCTACAGGTAGGCACTTTGCAAAAAACACCTCTGTTTTCCTTCAAAAATTTGGCTGTGTCCACGTTGCGCTTTGGGGCGTTTCCTGTCGCGGGCGCTAGGCCTACCCACACAAGTGAGGTATCATTTTTATCAGGAGACGTGGGGGAACGCTGGGTGGAAGGAAATTTGTGGCTCCTCTCAGATTCGAGAACTTTCTGCCACAGAAATGTGAGGAACATGTGTTTTTTTAGCCAAATTTTGAGGTTTGGAAAGGATTCTGGGTAACAGAACCTGGTCCGAGCCACACAAGTCACCCCATCTTGGATTCCCCTAGGTCTCTAGTTTTCAGAAATGCACAGGTTTGGTAGGTTTCCCTAGGTGGCGGCTGAGCTACAGGCCAAAATCTACAGGTAGGCACTTTGCAAAAAACACCTCTGTTTTCCTTCAAAAATTTGGCTGTGTCCACGTTGCGCTTTGGGGCGTTTCCTGTCGCGGGCGCTAGGCCTACCCACACAAGTGAGGTATCATTTTTATCGGGAGACGTGGGGGAACGCTTGGTGGAAGGAAATTTGTGGCTCCTCTCAGATTCCAGAACTTTCTGCCACAGAAATGTGAGGAACATGTGTTTTTTTAGCCAAATTTTGAGGTTTGCAAAGGATTCTGGGTAACAGAACCTGGTCCGAGCCACACAAGTCACCCCATCTTGGATTCCCCTAGGTCTCTAGTTTTCAGAAATGCACAGGTTTGGTAGGTTTCCCTAGGTGGCGGCTGAGCTACAGGCCAAAATCTACAGGTAGGCACTTTGCAAAAAACACCTCTGTTTTCCTTCAAAAATGTGGCTGTGTCCACGTTGCGCTTTGGGGCGTTTCCTGTCGCGTGCGCTAGGCCTACCCACACAAGTGAGGTATCATTTTTATCGGGAGACGTGAGGGAACGCTGGGTGGAAGGAAATTTGAGGCTCCTCTCAGATTCCAGAACTTTCTGCCACAGAAATGTGAGGAACATGTGTTTTTTTAGCCAAATTTTGAGGTTTGCAAAGGATTCTGGGTAACAGAACCTGGTCCGAGCCACACGTCACCCCATCTTGGATTCCCCTAGGTGTCTAGTGTTCAGAAATGCACAGGTTTGGTAGGTTTCCCTAGGTGGCGGCTGAGCTACCGGCCAAAATCTACAGGTAGGCACTTTGCAAAAAACACCTCTGTTTTCCTTCAAAAATTTGGCTGTGCCCACTTTGCGCTTTGGGGCGTTTCCTGTCGCGGGCGCTAGGCCTACCCACACAAGTGAGGTATCATTTTTATCGGGAGACGTGGGGGAACGCTGGGTGGAAGGAAATTTGTGGCTTCTCTCAGATTCCAGAACTTTCTGCCACAGAAATGTGAGGAACATGTGTTTTTTTAGCCAAATTTTGAGGTTTGGAAAGGATTCTGGGTAACAGAACCTGGTCCGAGCCACACAAGTCACCCCATCTTGGATTCCCCTAGGTCTCTAGTTTTCAGAAATGCACAGGTTTGGTAGGTTTCCCTAGGTGGCGGCTGAGCTACAGGCCAAAATCTACAGGTAGGCATTTTGTAAAAAACACCTCTGTTTTCCTTCAAAAATTTGGCTGTGTCCACGTTGCGCTTTGGTGCGTTTCCTGTCGCGGGCGCTAGGCCTACCCACACAAGTGAGGTATCATTTTTATCGGGAGACGTGGGGGAACGCTTGGTGGAAGGAAATTTGTGGCTCCTCTCAGATTCCAGAACTTTCTGCCACAGAAATGTGAGGAACATCTGTTTTTTTAGCCAAATTTGAGGTTTGCAAAGGATTCTGGGTAACAGAACCTGGTCCGAGCCACACAAGTCACCCCATCTTGGATTCCCCTAGGTCTCTAGTTTTCAGAAATGCACAGGTTCGGTAGGTTTCCCTAGGTGGCGGCTGAGCTACCGGCCAAAATCTACAGGTAGGCACTTTGCAAAAAACACCTCTGTTTTCCTTCAAAAATTTGGCTGTGTCCACGTTGCGCTTTGGGGCGTTTCCTGTCGCGGGCGCTAGGCCTACCCACACAAGTGAGGTATCATTTTTATCGGGAGACGTGGGGGAACGCTGGGTGGAAGGAAATTTGTGGCTCCTCTCAGATTCCAGAACTTTCTGCCACAGAAATGTGAGGAACATGTGTTTTTTTAGCCACATTTTGAGGTTTGCAAAGGATTCTGGGTAACAGAACCTGGTCCGAGCCACACAAGTCACCCCATCTTAGATTCCCCTAGGTCTCTAGTTTTCAGAAATGCACAGGTTTGGTAGGTCTCCCTATGTGGAGGCTGAGCTACAGGCCAAAATCTACAGGTAGGCACTTTGCAAAAAACACCTCTGTTTTCCTTCAAAAATTTGGCTGTGTCCACGTTGCGCTTTGGGGCGTTTCCTGTCGCGTGCGCTAGGCCTACCCACACAAGTGAGGTATCATTTTTATCAGGAGACGTGGGGGAACGCTGGGTGGAAGGAAATTTGTGGCTCCTCTCAGATTCGAGAACTTTCTGCCACAGAAATGTGAGGAACATGTGTTTTTTTAGCCAAATTTTGAGGTTTGGAAAGGATTCTGGGTAACAGAACCTGGTCCGAGCCACACAAGTCACCCCATCTTGGATTCCCCTAGGTCTCTAGTTTTCAGAAATGCACAGGTTTGGTAGGTTTCCCTAGGTGGCGGCTGAGCTACAGGCCAAAATCTACAGGTAGGCACTTTGCAAAAAACACCTCTGTTTTCCTTCAAAAATTTGGCTGTGTCCACGTTGCGCTTTGGGGCGTTTCCTGTCGCGGGCGCTAGGCCTACCCACACAAGTGAGGTATCATTTTTATCGGGAGACGTGGGGAACGCTGGGTGGAAGGAAATTTGTGGCTCCTCTCAGATTCGAGAACTTTCTGCCACAGAAATGTGAGGAACATGTGTTTTTTTAGCCAAATTTTGAGGTTTGGAAAGGATTCTGGGTAACAGAACCTGGTCCGAGCCACACAAGTCACCCCATCTTGGATTCCCCTAGGTCTCTAGTTTTCAGAAATGCACAGGTTTGGTAGGTTTCCCTAGGTGGCGGCTGAGCTACAGGCCAAAATCTACAGGTAGGCACTTTGCAAAAAACACCTCTGTTTTCCTTCAAAAATTTGGCTGTGTCCACGTTGCGCTTTGGGGCGTTTCCTGTCGCGGGCGCTAGGCCTACCCACACAAGTGAGGTATCATTTTTATCGGGAGACGTGGGGGAACGCTTGGTGGAAGGAAATTTGTGGCTCCTCTCAGATTCCAGAACTTTCTGCCACAGAAATGTGAGGAACATGTGTTTTTTTAGCCAAATTTTGAGGTTTGCAAAGGATTCTGGGTAACAGAACCTGGTCCGAGCCACACAAGTCACCCCATCTTGGATTCCCCTAGGTGTCTAGTTTTCAGCAATGCACAGGTTTGATAGGTTTCCCTAGGTGGCGGCTGAGCTACCGGCCAAAATCTACAGGTAGGCACTTTGCAAAAAACACCTCTGTTTTCCTTCAAAAATTTAGCTGTGTCCACGTTGCGCTTTGGGGCGTTTCCTGTCGCGGGCGCTAGGCCTACCCACACAAGTGAGGTATCATTTTTATCGGGAGACGTGGGGGAACGCTGGGTGGAAGGAAATTTGTGGCTCCCCTCAGATTCCAGAACTTTCTGCCACAGAAATGTGAGGAACATGTGTTTTTTTTGCCAAATTTTGAGGTTTGCAAAGGATTCTGGGTAACAGAACCTGGTCCGAGCCACACAAGTCACCCCATCTTGGATTCCCCTAGGTGTCTTGTTTTCAGAAATGCACAGGTTTGGTAGGTTTCCCTAGGTGGCGGCTGAGCTACCGGCCAAAATCTACAGGTAGGCACTTTGCAAAAAACACCTCTGTTTTCCTTCAAAAATTTGGCTGTGTCCACGTTGCGCTTTGGGGCATTTCCTGTCGCGGGCGCTAGGCCTACCCACACAAGTGAGGTATCATTTTTATCGGGAGACGTGGGGGAAAGCTGGGTGGAAGGAATTTTGTGGCTCCTCTCAGATTCCAGAACTTTCTGCCACAGAAATGTGAGGAACATGTGTTTTTTTAGCCAAATTTTTAGGTTTGCAAAGGATTCTGGGTAACAGAACCTGGTCCGAGCTACACAAGTCACCCCATCTTGGATTCCCCTAGGTCTCTAGTTTTCAGAAATGCACAGGTTTGGTAGGTTTCCCTAGGTGGAGGCTGAGCTACAGGCCAAAATCTACAGGTAGGCACTTTGCAAAAAACACCTCTGTTTTCCTTCAAAAATTTGGCTGTGTCCACGTTGCGCTTTGGGGCGTTTCCTGTCGCGGGCGCTAGGCCTACCCACACAAGTGAGGTATCATTTTTATCGGGAGACGTGGGGAAAGCTGGGTGGAAGGAATTTTGTGGCTCCTCTCAGATTCCAGAACTTTCTGCCACAGAAATGTGAGGAACATGTGTTTTTTTAGCCAAATTTTTAGGTTTGCAAAGGATTCTGGGTAACAGAACCTGGTCCGAGCTACACAAGTCACCCCATCTTGGATTCCCCTAGGTCTCTAGTTTTCAGAAATGCACAGGTTTGGTAGGTTTCCCTAGGTGGAGGCTGAGCTACAGGCCAAAATCTACAGGTAGGCACTTTGCAAAAAACACCTCTGTTTTCCTTCAAAAATTTGGCTGTGTCCACGTTGCGCTTTGGGGCGTTTCCTGTCGCGGGCGCTAGGCCTACCCACACAAGTGAGGTATCATTTTTATCGGGAGACGTGGGGGAACGCTGGGTGGAAGGAAATTTGTGGCTCCTCTCAGATTCCAGAACTTTCTGCCACAGAAATGTGAGGAACATGTGTTTTTTTAGCCAAATTTTGAGGTTTGCAAAGGATTCTGGGTAACAGAACCTGGTCCGAGCCACACAAGTCACCCCATCTTGGATTCCCCTAGGTCTCTAGTTTTCAGAAATGCACAGGTTTGGTAGGTTTCCCTAGGTGGCGGCTGAGCTACAGGCCAAAATCTACAGGTAAGCACTTTGCAAAAAACACCTCTGTTTTCCTTCAAAAATGTGCCTGTGTCCACGTTGCGCTTTGGGGCGTTTCCTGTCGCGGGCGCTAGGCCTACCCACACAAGTGAGGTATCATTTTTATCGGGAGACATGGGGGAACGCTTGGTGGAAGGAAATTTGTGGCTCCTCTCAGATTCCAGAACTTTCTGCCACAGAAATGTGAGGAACATGTGTTTTTTTAGCCAAATTTTGAGGTTTGCAAAGGATTCTGGGTAACAGAACCTGGTCCGAGCCACACAAGTCACCCCATCTTGGATTCCCCTAGGTCTCTAGTTTTCAGAAATGCACAGGTTTGGTAGGTTTCCCTAGGTGGCGGCTGAGCTACAGGCCAAAATCTACAGGTAGGCACTTTGCAAAAAACACCTCTGTTTTCCTTCAAAAATTTGGCTGTGTCCACGTTGCGCTTTGGGGCGTTTCCTGTCGCGGGCGCTAGGCCTACCCACACAAGTGAGGTATAATTTTTATCGGGAGACGTGGGGGAACGCTGGGTGGAAGGAATTTTGTGGCTCCTCTCAGATTCCAGAACTTTCTGCCACAGAAATGTGAGGAACATGTGTTTTTTTAGCCAAATTTTTAGGTTTGCAAAGGATTCTGGGTAACAGAACCTGGTCCGAGCCACACAAGTCACCCCATCTTGGATTCCCCTAGGTCTCTAGTTTTCAGAAATGCACAGGTTTGGTAGATCTCCCTATGTGGAGGCTGAGCTACAGGCCAAAATCTACAGGTAGGCACTTTGCAAAAAACACCTCTGTTTTCCTTCAAAAATTTGGCTGTGTCCACGTTGCGCTTTGGGGCGTTTCCTGTCGCGGGCGCTAGGCCTACCCACACAAGTGAGGTATCATTTTTATCGGGAGACGTGGGGGAACGCTTGGTGGAAGGAAATTTGTGGCTCCTCTCAGATTCCAGAACTTTCTGCCACAGAAATGTGAGGAACATGTGTTTTTTTAGCCAAATTTTGAGGTTTGCAAAGGATTCCGGGTAACAGAACCTGGTCCGAGCCACACAAGTCACCCCATCTTGGATTCCCCTAGGTGTCTAGTGTTCAGAAATGCACAGGTTTGGTAGGTTTCCCTAGGTGGCGGCTGAGCTACCGGCCAAAATCTACAGGTAGGCACTTTGCAAAAAACACCTCTGTTTTCCTTCAAAAATTTGGCTGTGCCCACGTTGCGCTTTGGGGCGTTTCCTGTCGCGGGCGCTAGGCCTACCCACACAAGTGAGGTATCATTTTTATCGGGAGACGTGGGGGAACGCTGGGTGGAAGGAAATTTGTGGCTTCTCTCAGATTCCAGAACTTTCTGCCACAGAAATGTGAGGAACATGTGTTTTTTAAGCCAAATTTTGAGGTTGGAAAGGATTCTGGGTAACATAACCTGGTCCGAGCCACACAAGTCACCCCATCTTGGATTCCCCTAGGTCTCTAGTTCTCAGAAATGCACAGGTTTGGTAGGTTTCCCTAGGTGGCGGCTGGGCTACAGGCCAAAATCTACAGGTAGGCATTTTGTAAAAAACACCTCTGTTTTCCTTCAAAAATTTGGCTGTGTCCACGTTGCGCTTTGGGGCGTTTCCTGTCGCGGGCGCTAGGCCTACCCACACAAGTGAGGTATCATTTTTATCGGGAGACGTGAGGGAACGCTGGGTGGAAGGAATTTTGTGGCTCCTCTCAGATTCCAGAACTTTCTGCCACAGAAATGTGAGGAACATGTGTTTTTTTAGCCAAATTTTGAGGTTTGGAAAGGATTGTGGGTAACAGAACCTGGTCCGAGCCACACAAGTCACCCCATCTTGGATTCCCCTAGGTCTCTAGTTTTCAGAAATGCACAGGTTTGGTAGGTTTCCCTAGGTGGCGGCTGAGCTACAGGCCAAAATCTACAGGTAGGCACTTTGCAAAAAACACCTCTGTTTTCCTTCAAAAATTTGGCTGTGTCCACGTTGCGCTTTGGGGCGTTTCCTGTCGCGGGCGCTAGGCCTACCCACACAAGTGAGGTATCATTTTTATCGGGAGACGTGGGGGAACGCTTGGTGGAAGGAAATTTGTGGCTCCTCTCAGATTCCAGAACTTTCTGCCACAGAAATGTGAGGAACATGTGTTTTTTTAGCCAAATTTTGAGGTTTGCAAAGGATTCTGGGTAACAGAACCTGGTCCGAGCCACACAAGTCACCCCATCTTGGATTCCCCTAGGTCTCTAGTTTTCAGAAATGCACAGGTTTGGTAGGTTTCCCTAGGTGGCGGCTGAGCTACAGGCCAAAATCTACAGGTAAGCACTTTGCAAAAAACACCTCTGTTTTCCTTCAAAAATTTGCCTGTGTCCACGTTGCGCTTTGGGGCGTTTCCTGTCGCGGGCGCTAGGCCTACCCACACAAGTGAGGTATCATTTTTATCGGGAGACATGGGGGAACGCTTGGTGGAAGGAAATTTGTGGCTCCTCTCAGATTCCAGAACTTTCTGCCACAGAAATGTGAGGAACATGTGTTTTTTTAGCCAAATTTTGAGGTTTGCAAAGGATTCTGGGTAACAGAACCTGGTCCGAGCCACACAAGTCACCCCATCTTGGATTCCCCTAGGTCTCTAGTTTTCAGAAATGCACAGGTTTGGTAGGTTTCCCTAGGTGGCGGCTGAGCTACAGGCCAAAATCTACAGGTAGGCACTTTGCAAAAAACACCTCTGTTTTCCTTCAAAAATTTGGCTGTGTCCACGTTGCGCTTTGGGGCGTTTCCTGTCGCGTGCGCTAGGCCTACCCACACAAGTGAGGTATCATTTTTATCGGGAGACGTGGGGGAACGCTGGGTGGAAGGAATTTTGTGGCTCCTCTCAGATTCCAGAACTTTCTGCCACAGAAATGTGAGGAACATGTGTTTTTTTAGCCAAATTTTTAGGTTTGCAAAGGATTCTGGGTAACAGAACCTGGTCCGAGCCACACAAGTCACCCCATCTTGGATTCCCCTAGGTCTCTAGTTTTCAGAAATGCACAGGTTTGGTAGATCTCCCTATGTGGAGGCTGAGCTACAGGCCAAAATCTACAGGTAGGCACTTTGCAAAAAACACCTCTGTTTTCCTTCAAAAATTTGGCTGTGTCCACGTTGCGCTTTGGGGCGTTTCCTGTCGCGGGCGCTAGGCCTACCCACACAAGTGAGGTATCATTTTTATCAGGAGACGTGGGGGAACGCTGGGTGGAAGGAAATTTGTGGCTCCTCTCAGATTCGAGAACTTTCTGCCACAGAAATGTGAGGAACATGTGTTTTTTTAGCCAAATTTTGAGGTTTGGAAAGGATTCTGGGTAACAGAACCTGGTCCGAGCCACACAAGTCACCCCATCTTGGATTCCCCTAGGTCTCTAGTTTTCAGAAATGCACAGGTTTGGTAGGTTTCCCTAGGTGGCGGCTGAGCTACAGGCCAAAATCTACAGGTAGGCACTTTGCAAAAAACACCTCTGTTTTCCTTCAAAAATTTGGCTGTGTCCACGTTGCGCTTTGGGGCGTTTCCTGTCGCGGGCGCTAGGCCTACCCACACAAGTGAGGTATCATTTTTATCGGGAGACGTGAGGGAACGCTGGGTGGAAGGAATTTTGTGGCTCCTCTCAGATTCCAGAACTTTCTGCCACAGAAATGTGAGGAACATGTGTTTTTTTTAGCCAAATTTTGAGGTTTGGAAAGGATTCTGGGTAACAGAACCTGGTCCGAGCCACACAAGTCACCCCATCTTGGATTCCCCTAGGTCTCTAGTTTTCAGAAATGC